>NC_138294.1:48904106-49236606 GCF_965601325.2 Salmo salar
CGTATCGCTGCAGATTGTTGTGGTAGCCATGCTGGTTAAGTGTGCCTTGAATTCTAAATAAATCACAGACCGTGGCACAAGCAAAGCACCATCACACCACCACCTCCATGCTTCACGGTGGGAACCACACATGCAGAGATCATCCATTCACCTACTCTGCCTCTCACAAAGACACGGCGGTTGAAAACAAAAATCTAAAAGTTGGACTCATCAGACCAAAGGACAGATTTCCACCGGTCTAATGTCCATTGCTCGTGTTTCTTGGCCCAAGCAAGTCTCTTCTTCTTATTGGTGTCCTTTAGTAGTGGTTTCTTTGCAGGAATTCGACCATGAATGCCTGATTCACGCAGTCTCCTCTGAACAATTGATGTTGAGATGTGTCTGTTAAACTCTCTGAAGCATTTATTTGGGCTGCAATCTGAGGTGCTGTTAACTCTGAACTTTTCCTCTGCAGCAATGGTAACTCTGGATCTTCCTTTCCTGTAGCGGTCCTCATGAAAGCCAGTTTCATCACAGCTCTTGATGGTTTTTGCGACTACACTTGAAGAAACTTTCAAAGTTCTTAATTTTACGAATAGACTGACTTTAATGTCCTAGGGATAGGCATCCCGCTAGCGGGACAACTTCTGTTGAAACTGGAGGGTGCGCAATTCAAATAAATAATCATAGAAATTATGGATATTAAACAGTTAGGTACATAAGTGTCTTATATCGGTTGAAAGCTTAAATTCTTGTTAATCTAACTGCACTGTCCGATTTACAGTAGCTATTACAGCGAAAACATGCCATGCGATTGTTTCAATACGGCGCCCCACATCAAAATATTTTCCCACCGGCACAGGTTTCATAAATTCACAAATAGCGATTAAATATTCACTTACTTTTTGAGAATCTTCCTCTGATTTGTCATCCAAAGGGTCCCAGCTATAACATGTTGTTTTGTTAGATAAAATCCTTCTTTATATCCCAAAAAGTCTGTTTAGTTGGCGCCATCGATTTGAGTAATCCACTCATTCTAACATGCAGAGAAAGGAATCTGAAAATATACCCCTAAACTTTGTTTTAACAAGTCAAAATGTTTCTATTTACTCCTCAGATACTATAATATTTAGTACGGAAAGAAATATGTTAAATAGGAAACCGATTTTTAGCAGGTGCGTCCTGTCATCATGGTGCGGGAAAACACAAATTTCCCTTTACTAAAACGGATATTTCTTATTTGTTTTGGAAGTTACAAGCCTGAAAAAGACTGCTGACACCCTGTGGAAGCGATAGGAATTGCATCCAGGGAGCTAATTTTCAATATGACCTTATACTTGTCATTCTAAGAGGATGGTCTCCCTCTCAAAAGAAAAAAATCGGTTTGGTTTTTCTTTGGATTTTCTCCTACCATATCTATTGTGTTATTCTCCTACATTACTTTAACATTTCTACAAACAAAGTGTTTTATTTCCAATGGTACTGGTAGCGCCTCCATGCTCTGGACACTACGCTGACAGACACAGCAAACCTTCTTGCCACAGCTCGCATTGACGTGCCATCCTGGATGAGCTGCACTACCTGAGCCACTTGTGTGGGTTGTAGACTCCGTCTCATGCTACCACTAGAGTGAAAGCACCGCCAGCATTCAAAAGTGACCAAAACATCAGCCAGGAAGCATAGGAACTAAGAAGTGGTCTGTGGTTACCACCTGCAGAACCACTCCTTTATTGGGGGTGTCTTGCTAATTGCCTATAATTTCCACCTGTTGTCTATTCCATTTGCACAACAGCATGTGAAATTTATTGTCAATCAGTGTTGCTTCCTAAGTGGACAGTTTGATTTCACAGAAGTGTGATTGACTTGGCGTTACATTGTGGTGTTTAAGTGTTCCATTTATTTTTTTGAGCAGTATATTATGATTTAACACTTTTGCTTACAACATGATCACATGTGTTATAATCTTAGTTTTGATGTCTTTTATTTTGCAATGTAGAAAATAGTAAAAAGAAAAATCCTTGAATCAGTAGGTGTGTCCTATCTTTTGGCTGTACTGTATGTTTAACCCATTCTCCCTATCTTAGATTGTGGGCCTGACTGAGAGGGAGGTGTTCTCTGCCAATGAGATGGTGGGCTGCTTGGAGCTGGGGAACTCAGCCCGTACTGTGGGCTCCACTGCCATGAATGCTGCCTCGTCTCGCTCCCATGCCATCTTCACCATCACCCTGGAGCAGCGCAGAGGGGCAGACAAGTCAGTCTTCTCTCTAGCTTTCTCCCATAGATCTGTCTCACTTTCTAATTTTCATCCCAAGGAAACGTTGCAGTTCATGAATGTATCCGACACGCAAAGCACTGCATACACATTTTTCATATGCAAATCTCTGATATAGTTAATGAAACTAATTTGTTTTAAGTGTGTTGTAAGTTGATTTGTCCTCATTTCTTCCGTTCTGTTTCTAAATGTGTGTCTGTAGATCTGACAATGTGGTGTCAAAGCTACACCTGGTGGATCTGGCCGGCTCTGAGAGACAAAAGAAAACCAAAGCTGAGGGCGATCGTCTGAAAGAAGGTGAGTCAACTACCAGAAGCTAACACTTTGGAAAACAGCAGTAAGCTGTGTGCTTGAAGCCAATTATTGCTTGATTGGAAAATGTGGTCCGAGGCTTCATATGGAGGGTATGACGCAATTGCAGAGCCTCCGGAGGCATGCAGAGACCAAATCAAGCTCTGTACTGCATCGCCGTGGGCCCCAAATTTTGTAACAATGTGGATGGCTCAGTATAGCTCCACATTGACATGATTGGTTGACAGTAGGTGGGGGGGTGGTACATCCTGTATAAACACAAACTCACTTCCTTGACAACTTCCTTCATTATCTCTGCTCCGCTAAGCACAAGAAGTATGAAAGCCCTAACGTCTGCAGAGGCTGCATCACAGTAAATGCTGTACGGTCATTTCAGACGTCGGATTGACCATGCTTTGCCTTTTTAGTATTGTTACGGCCCATTTATTAGCACAATCTACGTGTTTTAAATGACAGTCCCAGTTCTAATTCATTGTGTGGTTAGTTCGGTATCAGAACCTTATTGACTCTCTGCTGTCTTCCTGTCTGCTCCAGGCATCAGCATCAACCGAGGCCTGCTCTCCCTGGGGAATGTGATCAGCGCCCTGGGTGACGAGAGCAAGAAAGGCACCTTTGTCCCCTACAGGGACTCCAAACTAACCCGCCTGCTGCAGGGTGAGAGCTCAATGGGATGGATGTGTTCAGGGGGATGTGGTCGTTGAGCAGTCTAAATCCTGGCATTGCCGCCCATGTATGTTCTTTCTGGGTCTAGTGGTATCAATTCAGGATTTGCTTTTAAGCACAATGAACATAATAAAGATGTGTTACAAGGCCTTGTGGTAGTCGGATGACTGAGAACAGTCGAGATGCATACGTTGTATACCCTAAGGCAGAGGTAGGCAGCTAGATTCAGCCACAGGCTGGTTTTGTTGGAGCGGATGTTCGGGGGGCCGGAACATAATTTGTACAATGCAAATTGACCCAAAAAGGGATTGTGTTTTCTAATACAATCATTTTATACCTTGATTACATTGAGACACGATCACATGTTTTTTTGTTGTTGTGTGGGAATACTTGGGAACAGATTTTTTTTTTAATTAAACAAATTTTAGCTGAATTCCTGGTGATTTTAGTCTTTAAAAAATATATATTATACCTAAAACTCACTCGCTGGACGCCTGTTGCTGACTCCTGCCCTAAGGCATTCAACACAAAGACGTATTCATCAAAAACCTGAATGTTTCTTAGATTTAGAGACTGAATAGCTGTACTCCATGTTTAAAAGTGGGCATTAAAGAATCAATTCCTGCGTTCTCCAACAGATTCTTTGGGAGGTAACAGCCACACCTTAATGATAGCGTGCGTCAGCCCTGCAGACTCCAACATAGAGGAGACCATCAACACGTTGCGTTACGCTGACAGAGCTCGCAAGATAAAAAACAAGCCTGTGGTCAACGTGGACCCTCGAGCTGCTGAAATGAAACGTCTGAAGCAGCAGGTAGGTAGTGACCACTGACCACCGTACTAAGTGACCCTACAATTCGACCCTACATTTACATGATTCAAGTGTCCAATGTTCTGATGGAATATTTCCTCTTTTGGACACAGGTCCAGGAGCTACAGGTGATGCTTCTGCATGCACGTGGGGGTGTGGCACCAGTGCTTTCTGGGTAATTACTACTAAATCATTTCCCCAACTGACATACAGTTGAAGTCGGAAGTTTACATACACTTAGGTTGGAGTCATTAAAACTTGTTTTTCAACCACTCCACAAATGTATTGTTAACAAACTATTGTTTTGGTAAGTCGGTTAGGACATCTACTTTGTGCATGACACAAGTAATTTTTTCCAACAATTGTTTACAGACAGATTATTTCACTTATAATTCACTGTATCACAATTCCAGTGGGTCAGAAGTTTACGTGCACTAAGTTGACTGCCTTTAAACAGCTTGGAAAATTCCAGAAAATGATGTCATGGCTTTAGAAGCTTCTGATAAGCTAATTGACATAATTTGAGTCAATTGGAGGTGTACCTGTGGATGTATTTCAAGGCCTACCTTCAAACTCAGTGCCTCTTTGCATGACATCATGGGAAAATCTAAAGAAATCAGCAAAGACCTCAGGAAAAAGATCGTAGACCTCCACAAGTCTGATTCATCCTTGGGAGCAATTTCCAAATGCCTGAAGGGACCACGATCATCTGTACAAACAATAGTATGCAAGTATAAACACCATGGGACCACGCAGCCGTCAAACCGCTCAGAAAGGAGATGCGTTCTGTCTCTTAGAGATGAACGTACTTTGGTGTGAAAAGTGCAAATCAATCCTAGAACAGCAGCAAAGGATCTTGTGAAGATGCTGGAGGCAACAGGTACAAAAGTATTTATATCTACAGTAAAAAGAGTCCTATATTGACATAACCTGAAAGGCCGCTCAGCAAGGAAGAAGCCACTGCTCCAAAACCTCCATTAAAAAAAGCCAGACTACGGTTTGCAACTGCACATGGGGACAAAGATTGTACTTTTTGGAGAAATGTCCTCTGGTGTCATGAAACAAAAATATAACTGTTTGGCCATAATGACCATTGTTATGTTTGGAGGAAAAAGGGGGAGGCTTGCAAACCAAAGAACACCATCCCAACCGTGGAGCACGGGTGTGGCAGCATCATGTTGTGGGGGTGCTTTGCTGCAGGAGGGACTGGTGCACTTCACAAAATAGATGGAATCATGACGAGGGAGAATTATGTGGATATATTGAAGCAACATCTCAAGACATCAGTCAGGAAGTTAAAGCTTGGTCGCAAATGGGTCTTCCAAAGTTGTGGCAAAAAGGACAACAAAGTCAAGGTATTGGAGTGGCCATCACAAAGCCCTGATCTCAATCCTATAGAAAATGTGTAGGCAGAATTGAAAAAGTGTGCGAGCAAGGAGGCTGACAAACCTGACTGTTACACCAGCTCTGTCTGAAGGAATGGGCCAACATTCACCCAACTTATTGTGGGACGCTTGTGGAAGGCTACCCGAACCGTTTGACCCAAGTTAAACAATTTAAAGGCAATGCTACCAAATACTAATTGAGTGTGTAAACTTCTGACCCACTGGGAATGTGATGAAAGAAATAAAAGCGGAAATAAATCATTGTATCTTCTATTATTCTGACATTTTCACATTCTTAAAATAAAGTGGGAATCCTAACTGACCTAAGACAGGGAATTTTTACTAGGATTAAATGTAAGGAATTGTGAAAAACGCAGTTTAAATGTAGTTGGCTAAGGTGTACCGTAATTTCCGGACTATAAGCCGCAACTTTTTTCCCACGCTTTGAACCTCGTGGCTTAAACAATGACGCGGCTAATATATAGATTTTTCCCGCTTTCAAATTTTATTTTTATCAAAAAACACATTCTGTGACGTGCTCAGTTTTTTTGCCGGCATGAAGCTTTCATTAGACCAATGAAATTGCCTAACGGGTTAAGGTCAAACAACTTTTTTGTTTACGGTTTAGATTAAATCGAGCGCTCTCAAACTTCCCATCATTCTGATGACGGTAGTAATTTTGTCACCCTCATCATGGCAAAGACACTGAGAAATGCATATGATGCAGCTTTCAAGTTGAAGGCGATTGATCTGGCTGTTGGAAAAGGAAATAGAGCTGCTGCACGGGAGCTTGGTCTTAATGAGTCGATAAGACGTTGGAAACAGCAGCGTGAGGAATTGACTCAGTGCAAAAAGACAACTAAAGCTTACTGCTAATTTTGTATTTTTTTGTTACAAGCCGTGTTTCGTTAAAGCCTGTGTAAAGTTAATTTGTTTCAATGTACCGGTAGGCACCTGCGGCTTATAGACGTGCGGCTTATTTATGTTCAAAATATATACATTTTTTAATTCAGTAGGTGCGGCTTATATTCAGGTGCGCTCAATAGTCCGGAAATTACGGTATGTAAACTTCCGACTTCAACTGTATGTCCTCAGTTCTCTATCCATCTATTCAGCCAAAGAGTCTTTAAACCTTTGAATGGCAAAATGAACATCCAATGGTCCTTGCGATCTAGGATCCTTGGGACATATTACCCCATTTGATAGTGCATTTTAAAATGCACTAAGGTTAGATGAGGGCTATGGTTAGGTTTAGGGTAAGGATGTATGAAGGGTCTTAGATAGCACTAACCGAACTTGGATTCTGGGAGCTTAAAGGTAATTTCCTTGTTAAAGAAATATAAAAATACTACCAGAAAGTATCTCACCCACTCCTTCCATCCCTTCTCTGAAAAAGGACTGAGCCAGCAGAGAACGTGTCCAAGATTCTGGAGAGGACCCGTGCCCTGCAGGTTGAGAACAACAAACTGAGCCGTGCGCTGAGTGAGGCAGCAGGCCAGACTGCCCTGATGTTTGAGAGGATCATCATGGTAAGGACCTGCACTGGTCTTGAACTAGGTCTGTCTTGTCACAGGCCATACCAACATCACACAGCAACGCTGACTGACTGTTTAGAATATTTTGAGATATTACCATGATCGTCACGTGCCATACTTTTTTGTCACTCCAGACAGAGCAAGCAAATGAAAAACTGCAAAGCAAACTGCAAGAGTTGAAACAGCATGCAGCGTAAGTCTGAACTCATGTGTTACGCCCATTGTCTTCATTGTCCTTAAGTCATTGGCACCAGAATTCTCTGTTAAAACGTAATGCTTTTCTTTTAGGTGTAAAGTGGACCTGCAGAGGGTGATGGAGACTCTGGAGGACCAGGAGCTGAAGGAGAATGTGGAAGTGATCCAGAATCTGCAGCACGTCATCCTGCAGCTCCAGGTACTGCCAGACGAGGGAGCTCTAATAAACCACAAGGCTGGATCTACTGCTGCATGACTGACTGCATTCAGTCCCTTTTATATGTTTAGCGAGCAAAGCACATCAAACAATTGTCTGCATTCCATTGTAGCTAAGCTGTTGCTGTTCAATGCCATTACTTTATACGCTATGAAATTGACGCAGAATTTTCCAGGAAGTGGCCTGGTAGATTTGTTTTTATTTTGTAGGCTTTTTGAATGGTCTTCAATAGGCAAAAATGTTGCGCAATGGTCTTCAGCACAAAAATGTCATAAAAGGCATCTGGCAGAAGTAAATTCCCCAGTGACAATATAATGCAAATCCCCCAAAAATCTATTTTAATTCCAGGTTGTTAGAAAACGAAAAAGGAAAAATGCCAAGGGGGTGAATACTTTTGCAAGGCACTGTATATAGCTTCATTCTTCTGTATTTTATTCCTCTTGTTACTATTTTTCTCTTTATTCTTTTTTATCTCTGCATCGCTGGGAAGGGCTCGTAAGCAAGCATTTAACAGTCAAGTCTACACCCCTTGAATTCGGCATATGTGACAAATAAAAATGTTATTTGATTTGAAAACCTAACCCCCGGGACATTGTGTAATTATCACCCTGAAAAATAAAACTAACTTCAATGGCAAAGACACACCAGCTGGATATTTTAGTTCCCTACACCATATTTCAGTCCATTAATAAGAAGCTGTTTTGTATTGTGTCTGGGTAATAATGTCTGTGCTCTTGTTCCTCCAGGATGAGAGTGCTGGCCTTGCTGCCACCATTGAGGCGTTGGCTGCAGACTGTGGGGCTGAAGGAGATGACAGCCCTCATGTGTCTGGCAGCTGCAACGAAATCCCAACTGATGGTTCACTTTCTGTAAGTCTATGGTCGTCTAATGCAGAACCCTCTCTGTGCTACAGATGCGCTTCTGCAAGGCTGCTGTTTCCTGAAGACACCCAGATGTGTTTTTGGGGTCATTGCATCTTCACTGAGTCTTTTGTATTGTTGTACATGGGGTTTGTAGGTTTTGTACAATGGGTATGTTGTACGAAACAAATGTGTTTTGTTATCATACAAGCATACATCCTCTTCCCCCACCCTACACAGGCTGCTGCTGACAAAGACTCTACAGAGGGCTTCACTACCCAGCATGCCTTGCGCCAGGCCCAAATGTCCAAGGAGCTGATTGAGCTCAACAACATTCTGGCTCTAAAGGAGGAGTTTGTCCGGAAGATGTGCCAGAACGACAGCCACCTGGAGCCTATGCAGACTGAACACCAGGTAGGACTGAAGAGAAAATATGGGTTGGCTGTAATGGAGGTTGAGAGGGCTGCAACAGGGGAGGCAGCACCAGCACAGCACTTTGATTCTTATCCACTTGGGACGTTTTTGACTGTCTGCTTCAAACTGAACTGATGGAGCTCCTCATTGACTGTTCCCCTTCAGGATAACATCAAGAGTCTGCAGACATCAGTGGGCTCTCTGCAGAAGGAGAAGGAGGACCTCATCCTGGTTCTCCACTCTGCCAAGAAGGACGTTAATCAGGCTAAGTAAGGCAGCTGGCCTCATTGGTGGGGTTCAAACGATGATATTACAGCATCTTTATGTTCAGGCTGTGTATTGAATTGATATGATAGTTATCTGTTGTGAGAGTCTCTTTCATAAGAGCCATGAGCTTGGTGTGTAATCACAACTGTATGTTTAGTATAAACATTCCTCTGCATTTACAATGGAGTCATCAGTAATTTCCCTGTCTCTATTCTGTCCCTCTCCATCTGTCCACCAGGCTGAGCGAGCAGCGTAGGAAGCGTCTGCAGGAGCTGGAGGGTCAGATCACAGACATGAAGAAGAAGCTCCAGGAGCAGTCCAAGCTCCTCAAGCTCAAAGAGTCCTCTGTCCGCAGTGTGGCCAAGCTCAACCATGAGATCCAGGTATGACCGGGTGCTTGCCAGTGGCTGACCTAATCAGCAGGATTTCAGGATAATAAGAGGTTTTCAGTCGACAGTCATTGCAATCTAAAAAAGTTGAATTCGGGCCTTGCGATGGCAATCTAAGACGGGGTTGTTGATGGTGTCCCTGTTTGTCTGCTCTCTTTCCCTGTAGGCTATGAAGAGTCAGCGTGTACAGCTGATGAGGCAGATGAAGGAGGACTCTGAGAAGTTCAGAGTGTGGAAGAATAAGAAGGACAAGGAGGTGTTTCAGCTCAAGGAGAAGGTGTGTTGTGTGTCCGTAATCCATACATAAGACCCATTGTTCACCATATTCATTTCCATGTGGTTAAGATTGATTGTTGTTTAAAAAAAAAAAAAAAAATCTCACCTCTCTCAGGACCGTAAACGTCAGTTTCAGATGGTGAAGCTTGAGAGTGACTTCCAGAAGCAGGCTAATGTCCTGCGCCGTAAAACTGAGGAGGTGAGGCCTGGGTCTTGTGCGCCGTGCTTCTGTTTTCATCTGCCGACCTAATCGACCAGGAAAAAGTTTTGTGTCAATTCTTCAATGGTTGTTAGCTGGAAGTGAGGGGAGAGATTTCAAATTCTGCGGGTGTTCACCTTCAGGCTGCAGCAGCTAATAAGCGTCTGAAGGATGCCCTGCAGAAGAGGAGTGAGGTGGCCGAGAAACGAAAGGACGTCCATTACAGAGGGCTGGAGGGAGCGGCCGGGAGAGTGAAGGTCTGGTCACCTTTGTTTGATTCTGTATGCGTCGGTGTACTCTGAGTTCTTTGAGAAACTGTTTTGAGTGTGAGGGGTCCTGGTTTGCAAGAAAGGAAACGATTACCATAATGTGTTAAATGAATCTGCGTTGTGTGGTCTGAGTGGTTGTGTGGTTTCAATGAGTGTTGTCGCTGTGTATGCATGTATCAATGACCGAGTGAGTAATGTATGCTGTGACCTGAATCTGACGTACGTATGTGTGTGTGTGTGTGTATGTGAGCAGACCTGGCTCCTGAACGAAGTGGAGGTGCTGGTGAGCACAGGGGAGGCGCGGCGCCACCTGCAGGACCTGCTGGAGGACAGGAAGATCCTGGCAGAGGAGATCTCCCAGCTCAAACAGCAGATGGAGGCCGGGGAGCGGCCCGCTGCCAAAGTCAGGGTGAGTGAAGTTGCTCTCCTAAAGAGATCAATGAGAATCTGAGCTTTTACTAAATGAGGATTCAGTGGAATTTCCACCGCTAGGCTACATGAGGAAATTATGCCTCTGTTTCTCTACAGAAGTTAAACTGTTGTTATTGTGTGTTCTCTCTCCCGACACTTTCACAGCGTCGGACCCTCATCATCTCCGAGCTGGAGAGTCAGGGAGAGCTGGAGGCATCTCTCAGTAAACAGGTGGACAACCTGGAGACAGAGATGAACCTCAGGTGAGTCTGACTAGTACAGACCTTACCCATCACCTCCCACAGCTGAGGGATTCCTTCAGTTCCACTCACATTGACCTCCCCTTATTGCTAATGCATTTGTGTTTTTCATACAAAAGGGTACCCAGATCATGTCTTTTAGTTGCAATGCTAAGCATTTTTGCACTGTCATTGGGTATTCCTGACCATTTTCTCCTTTGCTTGCCTGGAGAAATGTTGTCATAGTAAGGCATTGCTCCAAAGCTTTTCACACCTTCCAAAGCCTACGCCTTCCCATCTGTTCATTGTTAGTTCCTGTTGATAGGATATTGTGACTGCTGCCAGAAGCAAGTCCTTAAGAACTCGGTTCTTTTAATGAGGACAGAAGAGTAATGATATGTGATTGGCATAAAATGTGATCAAGTATTTACATTTGGTCAAGTGAATCACATCCATGTGCATTTATAGACACACATTCACATCAATCAAATGTATTTATAAAGCCCTTTTTACATCCGCTGATGTCAAAGTGCTATACAGAAACCCAGCCTAAAACCCCAAACAGCAATGAATGCAGATGTAGAAGCACGGTGGCTAGGAAAAACTCCCTAGAAAGGCCAAAACCTAGGAAGAAACCTAGAGAGGAACCAGGCTCTGAGGAGTGGCCAGTCCTCTTCTGGCTGTGCCGGGTGGAGATTATAACAGTACATGGCCACATGTGCTGTTCCATGGATTTCCTCCTAGGAGTGCCCAGATAGCTGACCTACAACAGAAGGTTTTGGACGCAGACAATGAGGGGCGGTTGAAGCAACGCTGGGACAACATCACTACTATAGTGGAGGCCAAGTGTGCCCTCAAGGTCCTCATGTCAGAGGTGAGACACATTCGCATATCGTTGAACTGCATGCTTTTTAGTCTCACAAAGCAAATTGGAAATGTCTCAAAGCATGTTATTCTCTGCCTATTAGCCTACCTTGTAAGCTAATGTTTACTGACAAAATGCATGACCACCAAAAATGTTACCGGCTCCACAGTTGGTGTCTGCCAAAACGGCCAGTTCTAAGCTGGAGAGTGACCTGAAGCAGGAGAAGGGCAACATGCTGGACCTGCAGAAGACTATGTGTGATGAGAGGAAGCTGATGTCCACCATGGACATGGAGAACCAGCACCACCTGGTGGAGCTGGAGCAGATGCACCAGGAGAAGGTCCTGTACCTCCTGGGCCAGCTGCAGAGCAAAGAGAGACAGTCTGTGGAGAAAAAGCAGGAGGAGGAGACTTCCAAACGGGAGAGCGAGCTTCTGCAGCGTCTCAAGTTCCAGGTCTGTCACACTGTCCTCTCAGCTACTGTGCACACTGACATGTTATAGGAATGGTCATACAGTCAGTAAGGTCACATGCACTTGTTTCTACTAGTAATCCTCATTGTCCATGTAGGTTGACTGCACTCAAAGTTCAGCTCAGAGTGTTCAGGTTGAAGCCAAAACTGCATAAAGGTTCTAACCCCCTCCAAATATAATGTCCGTCTCTACAGGAGGATGAGATTGAAAAGATGCAGAAATTAAATGAGCAAAACCAGAGGCTGTTGGATGACAATGAACAATACAAACAGGTAAATACACAGCTGGGCATATACAAGGACAATATAACACTCAAAGCTATATACAAGAACAATGGTCTATAGTTACCATTATTATTCATTCGATTTGTAAATGGCTTTTCTCACACCCATTGCTCTAAAAGCACAGGTTATTATATTTTGAAACATTAAGGTCTACTATTTGTTGAAACTGTCCATATCAAGCAACATTTGTTCTGTTCTCAGAAACTAACACTGCTCCAGTTGGCCAGTGGGAAACAGATGAACGTCCTGCCAGCATCCACTCAGTCCCCAGACGACTCCTTTGAGTACATCCCGCCAAAGGTAAGCCACTGACATCCTTCCTTACCACTGTCTATTTCCATATGCAAATGTTAGAGGAAAGATTACCCCTATATGAGTCTAGGGGAAGCGGACCCTGGCCTAGGCCAGTGCTGGGAGGTTGCACCATCTCACTGGTGGTGTTCTTTACCTCCTGCAGCCTAAAGGTCACCGTTTCACTGCAGCTAAGGCTCCCCTGAATATGGCCATCGACATTGAGGAGCTGGAGTCTGTCTCCGAGTCAGAGGAGGAGGATGAGTGGTGCCCTGAGAAGAATGAGAGAGGCCGTAACAGAAACTCCAACGTCAAGAAACCCAGGGCAACAGGGGTGAGAACTTAGTCTATATTAAATGATTTTGTGAGATGGGCAACACTGTCATTTTAGAGATGGTCAGATCACGATTATCATGCATTTGCAGTGTTAAAAGTTTGCGTATTTGTTAAGTGTGCCTGTAAGGGTCGCTGTGGCAACAAGCTGTGCCGGTGCCGTAAGGGAAATATGACCTGTGGGGAGAACTGCCAATGTGACCATGAGAAGTGTCGTAACGTCGGCAACCCGAGGTCCAGTACAGTAAGTTGAAAAATACTCTTGTATTCTACATAAGCTCCCGACATCCAATAGAATGTTTCATTGTTTGTGCATATTTTTCAGAATCATTTCCCTCTCTTCCTAAAAGCAGGACTCTAGCGAAGTCACAGATGATGGGTCCAAAGATTCAGTTTCTATTCTTCAAGACCCCACAGCCATTAGCTCTGGGGATACCACATTCTTTAAACCACCCTGTGCCACTCCCACCAAGGTAGGCTTCTCTATACCATCAACAATGGGCTCAATGGTTGTAACATCATACCCTTAACAGACTCATCACACTCTCTTCCAGAAGGGTACTGTTTAAGCGTCAAGGTGCCTTGGGTAGTGTTATGGTTGAGTTGGTAATGAATCTGGTGTGGTGATATTATTTTACACTGAGCTGCACCTAAAGTGGGTATTGGGTATTTCAGATCATGTCCTTATTTAGAGTGCTGAAAATAGATTTTTCCTTGCTTTATTCTTATAGCTTGTGAGGAAGACTTCTGTCTCTGCTGAGGAGGAGGAGGAGGAAGAAGATGATGAAGATGAAGAGAGGAGCACAGCCAGCTTCTTGAAGAAGAAGAAACGAGCCCTTACTAGCTTCCAGAACAGCTTTTTCTCTGGATGTACGCCCATCAGGGAAGAGTCTTGAGGTGGGCAAAGGAAGCTAGTATAGACAAATCATGCAAGAACTTAGCCCCTGCGAAAGGATAGTCCTTTCATCTGTTTTTGTCAGTGTTTTTTGTTATTCTTTTTTTTTTCAATGTCTTAAATGTCCACTCCTACATTCCTTGTAATAAAGTGTAGCAATTGATTCTAAATTCGACATCACTCTTTTATCTGTTTGAATCTGAGGGCACTGGAAAATTCACTTACTCTGAACTGACTTAAATGTCTTAATTATGAGGGCTGAAATGCACTAACAAGCTGATTTAATTTGATGTTGATCATATAAGGGAATTATTTTGTCACTTGAAATGTAAATGTTTAATAGGTTGTATGTAATGGATTTTCTATCAATAGGAATTCATCATTTTTTAATACTATTTTTTTATTGTTATCCATAATAAATAATTCATGATTATTTGTCCTATAGTTAATAAATCTCATTCTTTAATCAGTCCAGTCCAATGATCACCCTTTCAGTATGAAGGATTCTGGATCAGCATTGTAATGTTGTCGTTAGTCTTCCCATTTGAAGACTATTGCAGTGTTTTCACTCGGCTCCCAACCTTTTTAATGCTACAGTCCATAGTCAACATGACATCCACTCTGAACTGCTGCCATTTTAAGACTCAGTCAAAGCAATGTGGTTGTATAGAGGTGCAGCTTTGGTCCAAATTCAAAATGGCGTCTGAGAGCACTTCAAACCTTACGCTGAAATAGATAATGGCCCAGGGTGATTTGGATGATAGAGGTCTGGAAACATTTTAAAGCGACAACAAAAATAACTGTGCCCTGGTTATACACAGCCCAAATACTCTTACGTTTTATTTGGCTGTATTTTTGCATTGAGTTTCCTTCTGCTCATCCAATATTGCAGTGTGTTATCTGACTGTTTATGCCTACCTAGCCATATGTTCTATCTGATGGGTGACAGAAGGCAATTTATAGTGAGGTTTGTGTTGCATCTGTACATGGCTCTTGGTTGAGCGAATGAGGGAGAGCTGATTTTTATTATGCAGTCAGTGTTTGCAGAAAATTCAAACGAGTTCTAAGTTCTGATGTGATTACTTCTCTGACCTGAATATATGAATGCCGATGAGGCTGTGCAGCCAGTCAACCATTTGGATTTATATCTGGAAATGGCAAGAAGGCATTCCTCTACTGAAGGTTGCCAACAGTGCGAACTGCTGAGGCACATAATTTAGCATCAGACGGTGTCTTTGGAATACTATTGGTTGGTAGTGTCTATCTGACCGTGCCAAGCATGCTTTAATTGTGATCTAAATATTTTCAGACATGCTATTTTATCATGTTTTGTATACACATCAGTATTAAAGGAGCTCAATTGAAATATGGAGGTAGTTGTCACCATGATCAGTCTGAATTGGTTGACAGGGTGCCTCTGAGGCTGCGTTTACACAGGCAGCCCAATTCTGATCTTTTTCCAACAATTGGTCTTTACACCAATCAGATCAGCTCTTTTGCCCATAATGGGGCAGCATGTGTAAATGCTGCCAGAGGTTGCCAGATACGGAAATGTTGTCGCCAACATGTTGCTGAGTAAAGTGCTTTAATTTAGTCAGGTGTGGGGGGAAAAAATTTAATCTAATGACCCAACTGTCTGGGTCTCTATTGTTATTGAGGACCATGCCCCTCAGCCTTTGAAGAGATTAGATGTATGACTCATATCTGTGGGGGCATATGCCTAATGGACGAAATTAGTTTCAAATTAAGAGTACTTGGAGGCCTGTTGCTCACATCATCTAGACAGCTAATGTTTCTTGCTGCCTTGTCTTACCCTTTAATGTCAGAAATGTTCACCATTACAACCATATTTGAGCCTGTTACATAGATCACAAGTGCATATTGTAATGTTATTGGAAGTCATTTCTATATACAGCTTACTTTATCCACACTTCTACAAGTGTGGATAAATTCTAACTCTTTTTCGTATGACAAGTAATGCAGAACAAATAATTGTTTACTGTCAGGTAATCCTCTTTCCAATTTGAGGACAATACATGAAATCTGAATGCTATCTGTCACGTTCACAATCTGGTGTTTATCAAACTACCTCGGTGCAGCTGTCCAACTGTTAAAAGATGCCTCAGGCAGGCACCATTAAATCAACTGTACTTTCCTGGAATGTGGCGAATGCTGCCATTTCAACTGCATGCAAGAGACCAACAATGCCTACAGGAGAATACTTTTAACTGTTTAAATACCCCAAAATGTTGAACCTGTATCTCCTGGGACAATCATTGTTTTCCGTGATGAAATGCGTCACATTAAATCATTTCTGGGAGATGGACAATTTTGGCCACCCTCTAAATCAGTGGATGTGCTACCTGTCCCAGACCTGCTGGAACCCTGACCTGTTCACCGGACGTGCTACCTGTCCCAGACCTGCTGGAACCCTGACCTGTTCACTGGACGTGCTACCTGTCCCAGACCTGCTGGAACCCTGACCTGTTCACCGGACGTGCTACCTGTCCCAGAACTGCTGTTTTCAACTCTCTAGAGACAGCAGGAGCGGTAGAGATACTCTCAAAGATTGGCTATGAAAAAGCCAACTGACACTTACTCTTGAGTTGCTGACTTGTTGTACCCTCGACAACTACTATGATTATTATTATTTGACCATGCTGGTCATTTATGAACATTTGAACATCTTGGCCATGTGCTGTTATAATCTCCACCTGGCACAGCCAGAAGAGGACTGGCCACCCCTCATAGCCTGGTTCCTCTCTAGGTTTCTTCCTAGGTTTTGGCCTTTCTAGGGAGTTTTTCCTAGCCACCGTGCTTCTACACCTGCATTGTTTGCTGTTTGGGGTTTTAGACTGGGTTTCTGTACAGCACTTTGAGACATCAGCTGATGTAAGAAGGGCTATATAAATACATTTGATTTGATTTGGTATGGGTCACCAAATTAATTTATATATGGGGAAGATTTTGTTTTGAATGCAGCCTAGTACTGTTGCAATTCACCTATCTTCCACATAGGGAAGAAATTCTAGGTGTAGTACAGATTATTTTATGGGACAATATAAGGTGCCTTCGGAAAATATTCAGACCCCTTGACTTTTTCCATATTTTGTTACTTTACAGCCTTATTATAAAATTGATTATTTTTTTTTTATCCTCAAATCGACAATACCCCATAATGACAAAGCAAAAACAGGTTTTTAGAAAAGTTTGCAAATGTATTAAAAATAACAAACATACTATATTTACTTAAGTATTCAGACCCTTTAACTCGAAATTGAGCTCAGGTGCATCCTGTTTCCATTGATCATCCTTGAGATGTTGGTACAACTTGATTGGAGTCCACCTGTGGTAAATTAAATTGACTGGACATGATTTGGAAAGGCACACACCTGTCTACATAAGGGCCCACAGTTGACAGTGCATGTCAGCAAAAACCAAGCCTTAGGGTCGAAGGAATTGTCCATAGAGCTCCAAGACAGGACTTTGGGGAAGGGTACCAAAAAATGTCTGCAGCATTGAAGGTCCTCAAGAACACAGTGGCCTCCATCATTCTTAAATGGAAGAAGTTTGGAACCACCAAAACTTCCTAGAGCTGGCCGCCCGTCCAAACTGAGCAATCGGGGGAGAAGGACCTTAGTCAAGTTAGTGACCAAGAACCCGATGGTTACTCTGACAGAGCTCCAGAGTTCCTCTTTGGAGATGGTTGTCCTTCTGAAAGGTTCTCCCATCTCTGCAGCACTTCACCAATCAGGCCTTTATGGTAGAGTGGCCAGACCGAAGCCACTCCTCAGTAAAAGACACATGACAGCCCGCTTGGTGTTTGCCAAAAGGCACCTAAAGATTCTACCACCATGAGAAACAAGATTCTCTGGTCTGATGAAACCAAGATTGAACTATTTGGCCTGAATGCCAAGTGTCACATCTGGAGGAAACCTGGCACCATCTTTACAGTAAAGCATGGTGGTGGCAGCATGCTGTGGGGATGTTTTTCAGTGGCAGGATTGAGGGAAAGATGAACGGAGCAAAGTACAGAGAGATCCTTGATGAAAACCTGCTCCAGAGCGCTCAAGACATCAGAATGGGGCGAAGCGTCACCTTCCAAATGTGTATATACAGTTGAAGTCGGAAGTTTACATACACCTTTGGCCAAATACATTTAAACTCAGTTTTTCACGATTCCTGACATTTAATCCAAGTAAAAATTCCTTGTTTTAGGTCAGTTAGGATCATCACTTTTATTTTAAGAATGTGAAAGGTCAGAATAATAGTAGAGAATGATTTATTTCAGCTTTCATTTATTTCATCACATTCCCAGTGGGTCAGAAGTTTACACTCAATTAGTATTTGGTAGCATTGCCTTTAAGTTGTTTAACTTGGGTCAAATGTTTCGGGTAGCCTTCCACAAGCTTCCCATAATAAGTTGGGTGAATTTTGGCCCATTCCTCCTGACAGCTAGTGTAACCGAGTCAGGTTTGTAGGCCTCCTTGCTTGCACACGCTTTTTTTAGTTCTGCCCACAACTTTTCTATGGGATTGAGGTCAGGGCTTTCTGATGGCCACTCCAATACCTTGACTTTGTTGTCCTTAAGCCATTTTGCCACAACTTTGGAAGAATGCTTGGGGTTATTGTCCATTTGGAAGACAAATTTGCGACCAAGCTTTAACTTCCTGACTGATGTCTTGAGATGTTGCTTCAATATATCCATGTAATTTTCCTCCTCATGATGCCATCTATTTTGGGAAGTGCACCAGTCCCTCCTGCAGCAAAACACCCCCACAACATGACGCTGCCACCCCCATGCTTCACGTTTGGGATGGTGTTCTTCGGCTTGCAAGCTTCCCTCTTTTTAGATGTTCTTTGGGTGGTTGCCCATTCTTGATACAGACGTGAAACTGTTGGGTGTGAAAAACCCTGCAGTGTTGCAGTACTTGTCACAAACCTGTGCGCCTGGCACGTACTACCATACCCAGTTCAAAGGCACTTAAATCTTTTGTCTTGCCCATTCACGCTCTGAATGAAACACATGCACAATCCATGTCTCAATTGTATCAAGGCTTAAAATCCTCCTTTAACCCCTCTCCTCTCCTTCATCTCCATTGATTGAAGTAGATTTAACAAATAACTTCAATAAGGGATCATAGCTGTCACATGGATTCACCTGGTCAGTCTGTCATGGAAAGACATGTTTTGTAAACTCAGTGTATACTTCATTGAGTACAATTCTACTCCAATCATCTTGCTAATGTATCACTTGTGCATGTAGAAACATTTCATTGGGCTATCACACAGTCATATCAGGATTCTAACCTGACTACAGATGAGACAAACTTCCAAAAATACCAATAACTTATCAATGATTTGTTTTGGGACTAGGGGGTGGCCAGCTCATTGTAGCAAATATAGTTTGCTGCTCTCGCAAATAACCATTTGCAATATACAGTAGTTCAAATGAAGATGGGCAATACGGTGCAAAAGGATTGGGGGCTTCAAGCTGATGTTAATTACGTCAGCCTAGCAGTTTGGAGGGCTCTGCATGTGTTCTCTCCAAACCTGGAGCGTCTTTATCTGCTGAGCGCTGAGAAACCTCGCTGTCATCCTCCATTTTAAGGACTGACTCAGGCAGCTAGCCATCTGCAGTGATGTATACCTACACTTTTAGGGCAAGCATGTCACTGTCTGACCTTGGTGTCACTCTCACGTACACTATGATAGAAGGGGTCTTGGGTGTTGTGATCTTACTGTTGTCATCTGTTGGGTAAATTATAAGGACACTTTCCCAATATAAAGCTGATCCGTCCCTGTCCCGCCGACTCTAGTTCGTAACAACGACAACACGACTTAAGGTTAAAGGAAGGTGATGTCATTGCATGACGGGCTAGAACTCATTAGATAACTAGTTCACACCTGCTGCAACCCCAACAACGGGCAGAACCGAAAGTATGATTTTCGGAAAAACTGTAACGCTGGTTCATTTATAGCCTAAAACCAGGCAGGTATGTCTATGTACCACCTTACGTTACACTAAGTATTACACTGTACCTGCCTATAACACCAATGTAATAAAGAGGCACTCTGACATTTTGATTGGTTACTTAAACAGCATGTAGTGGCCCAAGCAATATTTGGAGTAGCCTACATTGGTATTTTGGTATAGGTCACTTTTCACGCAACTTCGATACAAAGTGATTTTCGTAGCAGGTTAGGATATAATTTTCGCTAAACCTTTTCCTAACCTTAACCTCAGTCTCCTATCCAACCTGCCACGTTAATTATTCTAACCCGCTGCGTAAATTCTCCGAACCCTCTACGAAAAAGACACTTAGATATCGAAGTGGCATGAAAAGAGTGTTTCCCATTTTGATATGGTATTGTGAGAGCAATCGAATCCAATTTCCAAGTCTGCTATTCCAAAATCCCTGGCGCGGCAAGTCGATTCTGGAGAGTAGCAGAGGCATTAACTGCAGCTGATGTGACTTCATGGCAGGCGAGAAGGGCTGACAGAACATTATCCGACTACAACGAAATGTATTTAAAGGGATGCATGTTTTCTTTCTCTTAGAGAAGACGGATACAAATAGTCTAAAGAAGCATAAATGGTAAAATATATATCCTTACGCGGTTGAGGCCGAGCTGATTAGAAGCTGAGGTGGATAGCCCACGCAGCAATTTTTTTGCGTAATTCGCAGGAAGAATTCCGATTTGACAGACAGAAGATACTGTGAGACTATACGCATTATGCGTAGGAAACGATTTCAAAACATTTCCTGGATCTTATTTCGGCGTTGAGAATACGAAAGATATTTATTACTAACCTGTGTTCTATCGCTGTGAATATCAGTGACTACAGATGATCACATTTCCCCCCCTCCCCGAACATCAGAGGCTATCAGGCTAATGGTAGCCACTGTGAGGAGCTAGAGTAACCAAACCCCGAGGATTTCAGAGTTGGAATAGAATGCTGCTCTATCAAAATGTATTACATTCAACGGATGACAAGGTCCAAAACAAATCTACATCAAACTTTCAGCGCTGATATGACGCTGGGGTTTAAATACGATTTTTGAAACTGTCCGAGAACTGACACAAAATACAGGTGCAAACTGATCAGCTGGTTTGTTGAAATGACTTGGTCAGCGCTGACGCTGTCTGATGATGGATCAAACTGCATAGCCAAATGCCATTTTACTTTGCGTCGACTTGACGTTTGGAGCTGCAACACATTGGGTCAGTTGTTTAGCAAGAAGTTCGGATGAAAGTAAACATCTGGTACAATGTTAAGCTACATGGTGCGAAGCGTAATGTACTATTCGTGCTAAAGCGTATGGGTCCTGCGTACTCAAGCTCCCGACTCCCACACAAAAAGGATTCTCTGTGCTGCTGGGGGTGCAGTGCAGTAGCTGTCACAGCTCCACATCTGGCTACTGGCTGTCTAGTTAACTAGCTAGCTAACTGTCTCAAACTCTGTGGTCTCTCTGTTGTATAGCTAGTGAATTAGTTCCTGTATCATTCGAGAGAAAGATTGCTTTGTGAAATCACTTCGGTGGTTATCGTGTTTCGAAGAAGAGGCCTGTATTTTGGACAATATCTGAGATCAATCGAAACGTTTGAAGTGGTCCAGTGCTGTCTTCTAAAGGAAAACACTTAAGGATTTTGCGTAAGGCACGTATTTTTTAAAGGCAGAGTTGGGTGACATTGCGGTCTCTTTATATCGAATATAACGTCGCCCGACAAAAAAGGGAAAGTGGGGCATTGTCCATCATACGTATTAACGCAGTGGGATTTTTACGTCTGGCCCGCGTTTCCACCCACCCCTCCCGCGTTGACGGTGATGGGTCGGAAGCGGTGTGTCGGTGCAGATTGTTCCAAGATGGCGGCTGGGTGCTGCGGGGTGAAGAAGCAGAAGCTGTCGGGATCCCCCGGGTCGGGGGGTCCTGGCGGGGTGGGGGCGGGTAACGGGGTGGTAGGGACCGGACATTGTGGCTCGGACTTGGGGATTGGTTCCTCCTCGACTGTGGTGGCAGGGAACATGAATCGAGTGAACGGCCTGGGGGGTCCTGGGGGTAGTAGTAGTAGCACCAACGCATTGTCCCCAGCCCCAGGAGGCTACAACTCAACTGGCATCTCCCCGAATCTTAGCCCGGGATGTGGTTCGGGAAGTGGAGGCAGGAAGATGGTTGTTTCAGCGGAGATGTGCTGCTTCTGTTTCGACGTGCTTTATTGCCATCTGTATGGATACCAACCTCCCCGAACACCCAGGTTTACAAACGATCCCTAGTAAGTTCTATTATTATGTTGTTAGCCAGCTAGCTTGGTAGTTAACTACCGGTGCTATTGTGAACATTATCATCGACTGTCTAGTTAAGATAGCTAGTAGTATCTAATGTTCTTAGCTAGCCAGCCATCCGATAACGAAACAATTACAATGTGGCAGTTTAATAACAGTCTGTTAGTTGAATTATGCAAGGTTGGGAAGTTAATATATTGCTGCTGCCACTTGGATAAATAAGTTATTTTCACTAGGTGGTGTGGTGCCCATGAATGCTAGCTAGCTAGCTAGCTAGCTCAACAAAGAAAAAAGTAGCTAGTTAGCATTAATGGCTACGTTAACTTGGTAGCCAGGCAGGGCGAGCGTTGCCACTTCCCAGTTGAGAAAGTTTGGAACACCTCACACAGCGCGTGGTGTGTTTGTCATTTAATCTACTTGTTGGAAAATGAAGCTGCTAGATTCTATTCCGTCATCTAACATAGAGATGTAGAACGTTGATAGCGAATGTGTTTGTTAGCTATATGGCTAGCGCGCTAGTTGCCGCTGTCTGAGCAGCCAGCATTCAGGTTAGCGAGGTAGCATACCTCATCCAGGGAAACTTTAAAGGGGCCATCTGCAGTTGCTAAGTACATTTTTTTGACTAATAAAATAATTATGTACCCATTTGATTCCTGAAGAATATAACTTAGAAATGCCGTATGAGCTTAGTTCAACTGTCATACCCCACCAGAACCCAAAATATAAGTTTGTTTTACGGCAATGTTTGTAAACAAAGTAATTCTAAACTAACACTATATGGCCACAAAACATGGTTAAAACAATAATGATATCATTGATGGTCAGACATTTTATCAATAGCTGTCTATGAATTTGAGTGGTTACATTTCTCCAGCCCCATCCCTCATCTTTTATTAACCCTATCAGTCCCGGGACCCCAGCAAATATTTGATTTTCATTTATCTGTATTAGCCCATGTTTTACATTTATTAGCCCATGTTTTTCATTTTTCTTTCTTCAGGACAACAAGTATAACACACAAATAGTTGCATTCATGAGTTTTAGTGACAAAGGTCAATAAAAAAATATGTTCCGAAAACCTGATAAAAATGTATTTATAAGAATGCTGTATGTAGTTTGCTCATCGGGAAATGAATATCCAACTAGTCAGTGACAACTTTGTGGAGTTTGGGATAAATACATTCTGTTATGGTAATATATGAATAAAGGATAGAATATTGTGGTCACGTCACCACACCAAATAATACCTTAGTCATTGTGATAATCTTGTGACATATTGTTTCTTATATGTCCTGCTAGTCAAAAAACTGGTTTGACAGATCTCGCACAAAACCCCAAATGGCCCCAAAATCATTGATGCATTTCAGCATTGTTGCTACCATATACATTTCACACTGATTCTGTCTACACTCTGTTAACTAGAATATTAGCGCTGCTGTGCCTTCATTTGAAAGTAAAATGAACATGCTGTCCTGTGTATGTATATCCTATGTAATTCTAGATGTTTGAAACTTCATAAATGGGAGGCCTGGAGACAAACTAGCGATGCCATTTATTTCAACATTGTTTTCTTCTTTATAGAACATCAGACATCAACATGCAGCTCAAAACATTGTTATGCGTTAATTCTTTTTGAAATATATTTTTTTATTATGGCAAACGCAGTGCCTTCAGAAAGTATTCAGACCCCTTGACTTTTTCCACATTTTGTTACGTTACAGCCTTATTCTAAAATTGATTAAATTGTTTTTCCTCATCATTCTACACACAATACTTTCCAAATGCGCTGTAGATACAGGTTTCTGTATCCCACTTTTTATCGTCATTCCTTTTGGAAATTGCTGACGTTTCTATAGATATGTAAGGGAAAGAGTGCATATAACATATTTATCTCTCCTCTCCCTTTCACACACATGCATACGCCTGATCACATGAAAGTATATCCTTCCCATTTTTGTCATGTTGGATAGAGGAGGAGTAAAGTAATTGGTTGACAGTTGGACACGTGATCCCATTTCTCAGTTTACACGAACAGGGATTTCTTGAATGAGAGGTCTAGTGTATATATATATATATATATATAGATATATATATATATATATACTAGTGAGAGTATCCGGGTTGCTATTGGTCTATTGAATTGAAGGGTATTTTCCCTTGATTCTGAAGTCCAGTTTTCAGCTAGTGTGTAATGCTAACCAATGTCTTGTGTATGTTGTCATACTGCGTATTCACCCAAGCACGATGCAGAAGAAGAATAGTCTGAATCAGTATGTTCTTTGAGTGTGACATGAAGCAGCTAGTGCTCAGGGCCATGGGGATAATGCACTGTAATCCGTTGATCTGTCTGATGCCCGCTGTCTCTGGATTTAGAGGTCAAAGGAAAGTTCTGCCTGATGTCAGGAAATGGGACTGAAAATCCAAGCATGGAGTGGTAGATGGGAGGGGTTGGAGGAGGTTGGAAACCCAGCCTTTTATTTTCCTTCAAAGGGAAATTCCCCCGTGAAATTATTATTTTATATCCAGTTCTGCTGTTCTGGAAAGACTAAACAAAACCTGAACAAAAATACACGTGTGTGTGTGTGTGTGGTGTGTGTGTGTGTGTGTGTGTGTGTGTGTGTGTGTGTGTGTGTATAGCATTAGGAACTGCTCTTTCCATGACGGACTGACCAGGTGAATCCAGGTGAAAGCTATGATCCTTTATTGATGTCACTTATTAAATCCGCTTCAGAGTAGATGAAGGGGAGGAGACAGGTTAAAGAAGGATGTTTAAGCCTTGAGACAATTGGACATGGATTGTGTATGTATTCCATTAAGAGGGTGAATGGGTAAGACAAAATATTTAAGTGCCTTTGAACGGGCTATGATAGTAGGTGCCAGCATACCGGTTTGTGTCAAGAACTACAACGCAGCTGGGTTTTTCATGCTCAACAGTTTCCCAATTGGGTGGTGGACCATTTTTGATACAAAGGACATCCAGCGAACTGTTGGGAGCATTGGAGTCGACATTGGCCAGCATCCAAGTGGAACGCTTTAAACAACTTGTAGAATCGATGTGGCTGTTCTGGGGGCAAAAGGGGGTGGAACTCAATATCAGCAAGGTGTTCCTAATGTTTTATCCACTCAGTGCATGTTGGGCTGTTTTTCTTCAGTAGAAGGCATCTCATACATTCATATATGTGTATGTATATCTATCTATCTATCTATCTATCTATCTATCTATCTATCTATCTATCTATCTATCTATCTATCTATCTATCTATCTATCTATCTATCTATCTATCTATCTATCTATGTGTGTTTTTTAAGGTTATATATTCTTAAATGGGGAATTGATCACCCAGAGGTGGTTGTTTGCAGGAGGCAACGGAATACACACGGTTCCAGCCCCTCCACTCGGTTCTGACATTACTATGGTACTAATATAGAGCGCTGTCTGCAATCTCTGTCCATCTATGAAGACAATGAACTGAAAGCCCCGCTGTTTCTATCTCTTTTAACGCAGTTGACATCTTTATGCTAATGTTCGTATTGAATAGCAAGGGCTTTCGCTGTGTTGAGACTGCACTCGGGTCCTCTCCAAATTTACCCCCGTTAGCCCGTAAGTCCAAAACGGAGACGCGAGTAGTCTGATCCGTCCAGGCGAGTGTGTTTACCACCAGGAGGATTCACCTGATCAGATGGGTGGGATCAGCTCCAGGAGGAAGAGGGTTGTTGTTGTCTTCTGGGCATGGCCCATCACCATGGCTGTATAATAAAGCAGCTCTGCTGGGGCTTATAGGAACATTAAACTTACCCTTGTACCTCAAGCCTCCAGATTGATTTATTCTACCAGAATGGGGTAGATGTACTGGGCCTGCCAGGTTGATACCAAGTGGCCCACGCAACCTGGTTGTTTCTGCTGAAGGAACTGATGTGAGGAACATGACACCAGTCCCTCCCATCCCCCATCTGATCTCTGCACACACTCCTGCCCACAACACCAGCTCCACTTGTGACCCATACATTAGTAGCCAAGGGAGTGTATTATATGAATAACAACTATTTTCTCAACTTGGTAGATACTTAGCCATAACAACAATATTGAATCTCCTGAATAATCCCCCCCCCCCCCCTCCCCCACACACACACACAGTGTGAAAGCTGGCACTGGGCCTGGGGATTGTAGTGTAATGTGCAATTGTGACTGGTGGGACTGACGTCATCAGGACTGATTAGTAGTCGGTCTGCAGTGTGAAGGTGGCTGTGTGAACTGGGCTCCAGATGTAGCAATGCGCATGAAAACGCCCCTGCAGCCTTTTCTACTGTTTCCACAGTTTGGGATGGCACGGGCCTTCTTTTTATGGACTGATTGGTACAAAGCAAAGGATTAGAAGCAACTCTTAAAACAGGATGTGATGACATAAAACCTATTAACTAATGTGTACCTGTCAAGACTTTCCCTTTGTTTGACTTAGTGTTTTAAATGAAGACTGAGTGACTAACTGGGCACAGTTAAATATGTTTGACAAAGCTTTTTAAAAGCAGCCTTTGTTTGATGTGCTTTGCAGAGACATAGCGTGTCCTCAGAATTGGACCTCTGCAGTGCAGAAAGTTGGTTCTCCGACTGGATTCCATCCCAATGTGTTTGTGTGCCCGAGTTGGCCATGGATGAATACCAAATGGATGAATACCAAATGGGAAGAGATGGATCACCCTTTTACACATCTCATTTAATTGAAACCTTTGAGGATGTCTGCTCTTCACTCTTCAGACATAAAGAACAGTCGGGGTGGGGGTTGCTATGGTATGTGAGGATAGCGTTGGCTGTGGGGGTGGGATGGATGATGAGTGGAACCGTCAAGGTCACAGTATGGCACGTGATGCGATAGGACATCCCTTTAGTATGTGGCCGGCAGGCTGGGATTAGTGTTCAGAATTGGCACACTGAACCGAGTGGGACATCTGGGAGAGGAGAGAGAGAGGAAAAAGAGCCTGAATAGCACGATGAGCACCTTTTTTTTTTATAGGTGCCCAGAGAAGAGCGTTACAGCATCTGAATGTACATTTTCAGTGGACAGAAAGACCATCATGCTGCTCTGTTGATACCTGCCTGAACAGTGAAGACGATTTTCTGGTTTCTAGCCGATTAAACACAGGCCTACTTTGTAGTCTCCCTTTCATATCTGCCCTATTGTCCTTTTTTTAAACCATTTTCATCACTCCACCATGGGGTTTTAGACAGATTTTCGTTTGCTTAGACCTCATGGTGTGATTTGATTCATCAGCAGTTTATTAATAGAAATCAATGTTTACTCGCATGAGTCTGTCTTTTTTTTAACATACTGAACCCATCAACCCTGGCTGCATGTCAAAAATGTACTCCGTCGACCCATCCCTCCAGAACACACACCATAGAAGAAGGTTTACTTAGCAGGCACAACTGACCACTCACTCACGAGACCCGTCATGGATTTTTGTCATGAAAATATCTGATAGAACATTTCTCTAACTGAAAAAAGAATTTCAGTTTTGAAATGGAACTCCCGCTTTTGTCAGACCAGTGGAAGACTATTGATAAATGTGTTCTTTCACCCCTCAGAGGTGTTTGGGGCAACAACTGAAGCTCTTGTTGGCTGTCTTTGCCTCTGCCCTCGTTTTCCCATTTGACTCACACCACGGCCTCTCTCAGGCTCACCTTGTTTGCCAAGGGGTTCCTCGGCCAGATTAAAAGCGATTCATCTTGAGGGAGCTGCAGGCTGGCTTGACTGACTCACTGACTGGCTGTCTGGAGGAACTTGTCTCTCTGAAGTCATCCCATTACATCAGAGCTAAAGTTGTCTGCCTGCCCCTCCAGAGATCACTTCTTATTAGGATCGACTGACATCAATCTGTCTTTCGTTTCTCCCTCTCTCAAGCATGTTTATGCGACGCATCCGTCTCTCACACACACTCACTCTGACAGATTTTTCTGTTGTGCAGTCTCTCGCTCTCCTACCCATCTCCAGTCTTCTTTCAGACTGAAGGTCACTGTGAAGTGGTTGTCCACCGTTCTGTTCTTTTCAGACACTTATCGAGTGCTGTCTGTGCAGTCCAGAGAGGAGTGGATTTAAATGTAGGTTGGCTGCTCCTCAGTTTTGATTATTCGGATCCCCATTAGCCGACGCCAATGGCGACAGCTAGTCCTCTGTCTAAACAGATCTTGCTGATAAAAATGTTGATTAACAAGCAACACCTCCTTTCCTCACTCTGTATCATATTCTCTCCCAAGGCCATCTTTCCTCCCTCCCCCATGCATTGCCCTGGCTTTTAAATATACACTATATATACAAAAGTATGTGGACACCCTTTCAAATGACTGGATTCGGCTATTTCAGCCACACCTGTTGCTGACGGGTGTATAAAATCGAACACATAGCCATGCAATCTCCATAGACAATACATTGTCAGTTGAATGGTTTTACTGAAGAGCTCAGTGACTTTCAACATGGCACCATCACAGGATGCCCCCATTCCAAAAAGTCAGTTTGTCAAATTTCTGCCCTGCTAGAGCTTCCCCGGTCAACTGTAAGGGCTGTTATTGTGAAGTGGAAACGTATAGAAGCAACAACAGCTCAGCTGCGAAGTGGTAAGCAACACAAGCTCACGGAAAGGGACCGACGAGGGCTGAAGCGCGTAGTGCGTAAAAATCATCTGTTGTTCCCTGGAGTGATGAATCACGCTTCACCACCTGGCAGTCCAACGGACGAATCTGGGTTTGGCAAATGCCAGGAAAACGCTACCTGCCTCAATGCATAGTGCCAACTGTAAAGTTTGGTGGAGGAGGAATAATGGTCTGGGGTTGTTTTTCATGGTTCGGGCTAGGCCCCTTAGTTAAATTGAAGTGAAATCTTAACGCTACGGCATACATTCTAGATGATACTGTGGTTCCAATGACAATGCCCCTGTGCACAATGCAAGGTCCATACAGAAATGGTTTGTTGAGATCAGTGTGGAGAACTTGACTGGCCTGCTCTTGTGGCTAAATGAAAGCAAGTCCCGCAGCAATGTTCCAACATCTAGTAGAAAGCCTTCCCAGAAAAGTGGAGGCTGTTATAGCAGTAAAGGGGCGACCAACTCCATATTAATGCCCATGATTTTGGAATGAGATGTTTGACGAGCAGGTGTCCATATACTTCTGGTAATGTACATGAAGTCATGAACCTCAAAGGCGTTTATATTAAGAATAGTTCTACAGTGAGGGGAAAAAAGTATTTGATCCCCTGCTGATTTTGTACGTTTGCCCACTGACAAAGAAATGATCAGTCTATAATTTTAATGGTAGGTTTATTTGAACAGTGCGAGACAGAATAACAACAAAAAAATCCAGAAAAACGCATGACAAAATTGTTATACATTTATTTACATTTTAATGAGGAAAATAAGTATTTGACCCCTCTGCAAAACATGACTTAGTACTTGGTGGCAAAACCCTTGTTGGCAATCACAGAGGTCAGACGTTTCTTGTAGTTGGCCACCAGGTTTGCACACATCTCAGGAAGGATTTTGTCCCACTCCTTTTTGCAGATCTTCTCCAAGTCATTAAGGTTTGGAGGCTGACGTTTGGCAACTCGAACCTTCAGCTCCCTCCACAGATTTTCTATGGGATTAAGGTCTGGAGACTGGCTTGGCCAAACCAGGACCTTAATGTGCTTCTTCTTGAGCCACTCCTTTGTTGCCTTGGCCGTGTGTTTTGGGTCATTGTCATGCTGGAATACCCATCCACGACCCATTTTCAGTGCCCTGGCTGAGGGAAGGAGGTTCTCACCCAAGATTTGACGGTACATGGCCCCGTCCATCGACCCTTTGATGCGGTGAAGTTGTCCTGTCCCCTTAGCAGAAAAACACCCCCAAAGCATAATGTTTCCACCTCCATGTCTGACGGTGGGGACAACACTTTCACCCAGTTGTCCTCTGAATCATTCAGATGTTCATTGGCAAACTTCAGACGGGCATGTATATGTGCTTTCTTGAGCAGGGGGACCTTGCGGGCGCTGCAGGATTTCAGTCCTTCACGGCGTAGTGTGTTACCAATTGTTTTCTTGGTGACTATGGTCCCAGCTGCCTTGAGATCATTGACAAGATCCTCCCGTGTAGTTCTGGGCTGATTCCTCACTGTTCTCATGATCATTGCAACTCCACGAGGTGAGATCTTGCGTGGAGCCCCAGGCCGAGGGAGATTGACAGTACTTTTGTGTTTCTTCCATTTGCGAATAAACGCACCAAATGTTGTCACCTTCTCACCAAGCTGCTTGGCGATGGTCTTGTAGCCCATTCCAGCCTTGTGTAGGTCTACAATCTTGTCCCTGACATCCTTGGAGAGCTCTTTGGTATTGGCCATGGTGGAGAGTTTGGAATCTGATTGATTGATTGCTTCTGTGGACAGGTGTCTTTTATACAGGTAACAAACTGATATTAGGAGCACTCCCTTTAAGAGTGTGCTCTTAATCTCAGCTCGTTACCTGTATAAAAGACACCTGGGAGCCAGAAATCTTTCTGATTGAGAGGGGGTCAAATACTTATTTCCCTCATTAAAATGAAAATCAATTTATAACATGTTTAACATGCATTTTTCTTGATTTCTTTGTTGTTATTCTGTCTCTCACTGTTCAAATAAACCTATTTCAATTTTTCTGTCCCTCTCTTTATGATGGTCATCATGAATAATACTATATCTACCTCTACAAGTTGCTCTGTTCAACAGCTGCATCTTCTTCTGGAGAACTAAGTGAATACTGTAGACTGGAGATGCCTATTTATACTCCGCTCTGAGCATAGACATCTGCTTAGCTGTGAATGAGGCTGGAGCCCTTTCATCGTCTTCCTTATCTGCCCAGATTGTGACTTAGTGATGTCTGTACTAACAAAGTGTATTAACCTAGGCAAGGATCTGCCTTTTGTGTTGTGCTATATCTTTTTTTTTTGATATGGTGTGTGTATATATACTTAGCTAGCGACAGTAATCCTGGGGGTTATTGAGAAAAGGTCTTGTGATTTTAGGGCAAAGAGGTGGAGCTGCTGCCAGGCTTTTAGTGGATTAGTTGGACACCCTAATCTGCAATGTTTCCTGCATATGAGGATCTTGTCGGTGTGTTTTAGTGTTTTGTTGGCAAGAGACTAACCATGACAAGGCGATCAGTTTACAGGGAAGGCAAAGTAGTATATCAGTTGGTGCAATGAAATGTTACTGACTGCTGCCTCATTTGTCTGTCTGTCTCAAATGGATTTTGTCTCCCAATGGGCAGTCGAGCTCAAAATGTGGTGCTGACTAAGTCCAAATGGCCGTAATTAGAGGACAGAGTAAACTGGACAGGTTTTCACAGCCACAGAGCTGCTTTGAAAGAAAATGGTAACTTTTATTTTATCCAGAGAACACCTGAATGTAAAACAGAGATGATCTCTCTAACAGCAAAATACACTGAACAAAAATGTAAATACAACACGTGTTGGTCCCATGTTTCATGAGCTGAAATAAAAGATCCCAGAAATGTTCCATATGCACAAAAACCTTATTTCTCAAAAATGTTGTACACAAATGTGTTTATATCCCTGTTAGTGAGCATTTTTCCTTTGCCAAGAGAATCCATCCACCTGAAAGGTGTGGCAGGCATATCAAGAAGCTGATTAAACAGCATGGTCATTAGACGGGTGCACAGACAATAAAAGGCCACTCTAAAATGTGCAGTTTTGTCTCAACACAATGGCCACAGATGTCTCAAGTTGAGGGAGCAAGCAATTGGCATGCTGACTGCAGGAATGTCCACCAGAGCTGTTGCCCGAGAATTGAATGTTAATTTCTTTACCATAAGCCGCCTCCATCATTTTAGAGAATTTGGCAGTATGTCCAACTGGCCTCAACTACAGACCACGTCTATGGCTAGTGGTTTGCTGATGTCAACGTACAGTGCTCCATGGTGGCGGTGGGGTTATGGTATGAACAGGCATTAGCTACGGACAACGAACACAATTGCATTTCATCGATAGCAATTTGAATGCACAGAGATTCCGTGACGAGATCCTGAGGCCCATTGTCGTGCCATTCATCCGCCGCCATCACCTTATGTTTCAGCATGATAATGCACAGCTCTATGTCGCAAGGATCTGTACACAATTCCTGGAAGCTGAAAATGGCCCAGTTCTTCCATGGTCTGCATACACGCCAGAAATGTCACCCATTGAGCATGTTTGGGATGCTCTGGATCAACGTGTACAACAGCGTGTTCCAGTTACCTCAAATATCCAGCAACTTCGCACAGCCATTGAAGAGGAGTGGGACAACATTCCATAGGCTGCAAATCAACAGCCTGATCAACTCTATGCGAAGGAGATGTGTCACGCTGCATGAGGCAAATGGTGGTCACACCAGATACTGACTGGTTTTCTGCCAGATGGTGAAGGATGATTCATCACTTCAGAGAACACGTTTCCACTGCTCCAGAGTCCAATGACGGCGAGATTTACACCACTCCAGCTGATTATTGGCGTTGCGCATGGTGATCTTAGGCTTCTGTGCGGCTGCTTGGCCATAGAAACCCATTTCATGAAGCTCCCCACAATCAGTTCTTGTGCAGACGTTGCTTCCAGAGGCAGTTTGGAACTTGGTAGTGAGTGTTGCAACCGAGGACAAACGATTTTTACACACTTCAGCACTCGTTGGTCCTGTTCTCTGAGCTTGTGTGGCCTACCACTTTGCGGCTGAGCTGTTGTTGCTCCTAGACGTTTCCACGTCACAATAACAGCATGTACAATTGTCCGGGCAGCTCTAGCAGGGCAGAAATTTGAACTGACTTGTAAAGAAGGTGGCATCCTATGACAGTGCCGTGTTGAACGTCACTGAGCTCTTCAGTAAGGCCATTCTACTGCCAATGTTTGTCTATGGAGATTGCATGGCGGTGTGCACGGTTGTATACACCGGTCAGCAACGGGTGTGGCTGAAATAGCTGAATCCACTAATAAGTGGTGTCCATATACTTTTGTATGTATAGTGTATCTGTGACCAACAGATGCATATTTGTATTGCCGGTCATGTGAAATCCATAGATTAGGGCCTAATACATTTATTTCAATTGACTGATTTCCTTAAATTAACTAACTCAGCAAAATCTTTGGATTTGTTCCATGTTGCGTTTATCTTTGTTCAGTGTATATAACAGAATGTAGCCATCTTATTTTTAGTACTTGCTACACATTGTCAATCAATATGTGTCAGTGCAATGTGAGGTAAGAAAAACCCTTTGCCGGTGTCCAATATCACCACTAGGAATGTGAGAAATCAATGCAAATATTGCCTCAATTGTTTTTCTCAACCCTAAGTGGGTCCTGGATCTTCAAATAAACACCCAATAGAGGGTAGGCCTGGTTTTTACATGATGTTCTAATGTGTTAAACTCTAAAGGTCCCAACATTGTCTTCCCTTCTCTTTCAGCCCGCTGTTCGTCACATGGAAAATAGGCAGAGACAAGCGGTTGAGGGGATGTATAGGTACATTTTCTGCCATGAACCTGCACTCAGGACTCAGGGAGTACACCCTTACCAGGTAAGCCTCTCTCTTAACTTGATCATCATGCCCAGAGGTCCAAGCATGTACTGCGCTTTCCTTTAGGCTAAACCACTGCAGTCAGGCTTTTTCTCCAAACAAAAGTCTCCCTCAGTGGAAGATAAAAGTAGAGCAGCTGGTTCCGACCCGTCAAGCGCTATGAGGCGGAGGGTGGTGAGCAGTGACGGGGGAGACGAGTGTAGGCGCTAGCAGACGCACCGTGTCTGTGTTGTCTCCCTGTAGTCTGCTGGGATATCTCCGGAGGGACTTGGCTGACTGTCACACTTTTGCCTCATAGGCATGAACAACAAAATAGGGGAAGGGAATGAGGGATGATGACAAATCCCTTTTGTGGTATTGAAGTAAAAAAATGATCTGGGTGTAAAGTTGATTTATCTTTTGTGTCTGTTCTTATTATTCAGTCACTGAACGAGACCCCCGCCATCAGAGCAACAATTCTGCTTTGTTGGATTATGTAAGGAAAGGGCTCATTGATCGGGGACAAACGGCATACCAGCTGGACAGGAAAAAATGACTGTGTTTGAATGGGCGGGGGGTGCACGTAAGGCTGAGCTGTAGCTCTCTGTTGCTTTCTCACACACATATAGTGACATACACACTACACTCACTCACAGACACACACTGACATCTGGAACTGGGCTCCTATTGGCTACAAGTTAAGACTCCTGCCAGCCTCCTATTGGCCAGCGCTGTTGCTAGGATGATTCCACACTGAGGCCTATAGAGGAGGTGATGCGCTGCAACAGAGAGATCAATGTTTCTGCTGTTACAGCAAATGTCAAGTTGGACTCGACTAAATCAATTCATTTATTTGATCTGATAACATAGAAGCCCTTACAATAGCATTTCAGCCAAAAAATAATGTTTTATTTAGTTGACATGCATATTTTTTAAGAGCCTCAAGCAGAGTTTCCCTTAGCTTTCGTTTTTAAGTTCACCGTAGGTAGTCAAGGTTCAAGGATAATGCTTTTTAAAGTTTCTTCTGTGGACTGAACTGTACCTAGGTACCACAAATTTCAGTCCTCCCGTTTTTTTGTGTGGTTTTTTTAGAGGGGGAGAGCAGCGTGTTGTCAGGGGGAACCAAAAAAACAGGGCGAGGAGTCCAGATGAGGATGCCAGTAAAGCTGAGGGTTTTCTTCACTCAGTATGAATGCCTTTGTGAGCACGAATGTCATTAGTGAGGCCTGGGTTTCTTCTGGGGAAAAAGGGGGCCTTTTTGTAGTCAACTCGTAACAGTAATGTTATCAATATTACTGTCTTCTTTGATCAAAAGGATAATCCTTCATGTTTTACATGCAAAAGTAATTATGCTATGATTTTCTAGCTTGTTTATCTGAAAATAGCTGTATCTGATCATATATTTTGCTGAGCCAAACAGACAGGGCAGCTTTAGTTTCTGTCTCAGGGCTCGTGCTAACTTATGGTCGTTTTTTGTTTTCAGACACTTTTTCCTCCAGCTGCATTCCAATCTCCCTGGTTCTCATTATTCAAATTTGAAGATCTCATAATGCCACAATCTCACCAGGCAGAACAGAATGCATGCCTGGGAAGATGTTATTGTGTCAAACACACAGTTTGTTTCTGACTGTGCCTGTCCCATCCTCCCTACAAACAATTGTGGCTCGCTTCTGCTGCTGATACTTTTTTAAAACCAATGTTTTAAATAATGTTTTCAAAGAGCAGAATGTTCATGGCTGAGGGAGAGAATGATTATTATACAGTTGCCTGGAAGCCGCTATTGTACCAAGTAAGCCGTGTCCTATAATTATCCAGTTAATGTTTAGGGAATTTAGGCTATACCTCAGCAGTTCTACAGAACACCCCTCCCACTCTTACATATACAAAAATATAACAAGGAGCTTGTGCCTTGGAGCTTGGGTGTGTGTGTGTGTGTGTGTGTGTGTGTGTGTGTGTGTGTGTGTGTGTGTGTGTGTGTGTGTGTGTGTGTGTGTGTGTGTGTGTGTGTGTGTTTTCAGTTATGTGTACGTCAAAGGACATTTGGTGCTGAATAAATCATGCAGCACATGCACATCCAGAGGAGGAACAGCCCCAGGGACTTCCAGGAAGGTTTTACCTCCCTGAGAGATGCTGCTCAGTGCTCACCCTGGCTCTCAGACATGTATGTAACTCATTTACACTGTCATGGCCTGTTCAGATGCATCTTTGCCTGTTTAAAGGGCCCCAACAGTCATTCTGATTCACATGTAAAATAGCCTTTTGTGTGACTAAAACATCACACACACAATTTGTCTGATTTTAAAATGCTCAAAATTTGAGGAAAAGTACTTATTCTCTCATGTCCAGCTACCAGGAAGTCTGAAAAGACAGACTGGGCTAATAGGCCGAGTGGCGGGGGAGCTTACCTTGACGTAGTTCTTTGAAAATGCCTATATCAAGCAACATGGACCCAGTGTTGCAGCAAGATTATCTCAAGGAAATCTGCTGATACACAAAGCAGCTCCCATTGTTTCGCAAATTATTAGTTTATCGTGTTTGGTTATTGTAACAGCATCAATATAGACAATGTTGACCATATAATTTAGCTAACTAGCCCAAATACAATTGTCAGCAGTGTTTATCAAGCTAGCTATTTCATCTTGGACAATTTTACTTTCAAATCACATTTTATTTGTCACATGCTTCGTGAAAGAAAGATGTAGACTTAAAGTGAAATGCTTACTTCCCAATAATGCAATCCAACAAAATTAGAAATGTTTAAAAAAATTATAACACAAGGAACAAATACACAATAAGTAATGATAACTAGGCTATATACGCAGGGGTACGAGGTAATTTGAGGTAGAAATGTTCATATAGGTAGGGATAAAGTGACTAGGCACCGGGATAGATAATAATCAGTAACAGCAGCTTATGTGATGAGTCAAAAGACTTAGTGCAGATATTCCAGGTAGCAAATAGTTAGTTATTTAGCAGTCTTATAGCTTGTGGGTAGAAGCTGTTCAGGGTCCTGTTAGTTCCGGGAACCGCTTGCTGTGCAGGTGAGCGTCTGGGTATATTTCCAGGATGAAGCTCCCAACCAACAGTTATTGTGCTGACGTTGCTTCCAGAGGCAGTTTGGAACTCGGTAGTGTGTGTTGCAACCCGAGGACAGACGATTTTTACACGCTTCAGCACTTGTCAGTCCTGTTCTGTGCGCTTGTGTGGCCTACCACTTCGCGGCTGAGCTGTTGTTGCGCCTACATGTTTCCATTATTAACAACACAGTTGACCGGGGCAGCTCTAGCAGGGCAGAAATTTGACGAACTGACTTGTTGGAAAGGTGTCATCCTATGACAGTGCCACGTTGAAAGCTACTGAGCTCTTCAGTAAGGCCATTCTACCGCCAGTGTTTGTTTATGGAGATTGCATGGCTGTGTGCATGATTTTTATACACCTCTCAGCAACGGGTGTGACTGAAATAGCAGAATCCACGAATTTGAGGGGTGTCCACATACTTTTACATATACAGTACCACTCAAAAGTTCAGACACACCTACTCATTCAAGGGTTTTTCTTAATTTTTACTAAACTCAGCAAAAAAAAGAAACGTCCCTTTTTCAGGACCCTGTCTTTAAAAGATAATTCGTAAAAATCCAAATAACTTCACAGATCTTCATTGTAAAGGGTTTAAACACTGTTTCCCATGCTTGTTCAATGAACCATAAACAATTAATCAACATGCACCTGTGGAACGGTCGTTAAGACACTAACAGCTTACAAACAGTAGGCAATTAAGGTCACAGTTATGAAAACTTAAGACACTAAAGAGGCCTTTCTACTGACTCTGAAAAACACTAAAAGAAAGATGCCCAGGGTCCCTGCTTATCTGCGTGAATGTGCCTTAGGCTGCAAGGAGGCATGTAGACTGCAGATGTGGCCATGGCAATAAATTGCAATGTCCGTACTGTGAGACGCCTAAGACGGCGCTACAGGAAGACAGGACGGACAGCTGATCCGCCTCGCAGTGGCAGACCACGTGTAACAACATCTGCACAGGATCGGTACATCCGAACATCACACCTGCGGGACAGATCAGCATGGCAACAACAACTGCCCGAGTTACACTAGGAACGCACAATCCCTCCATCAGTGCTCAGACTGTCCCCAATAGGCTGAGTGAAGCTGGACTGAGGGCTTGTAGGCCTGTTGTAAGGCAGGTCCTCACCAGACATCACCGGCAACAACGTTGCCTATGGGCACAAACACACCGTTGCTGGACCAGACAAGACTGGCAAAAAGTGCTGGTTGGATTCGCGTTTATCGTCGACGGAATGAGCGTTACACCAAGGCCTGTACTCTGGAGCGGGATCGATTTGGAGGTGGAGGGTCCGTCATGGTCTGGGGCTGTGTGTCACAGCATCATCGGACTGAGCTTGTTCTCATTGCAGGCAATCTCAACGCTGTGCGTTACAGGGAAGACATCCTCCTGCCTCATGTGGTACCCTTCCTGCAGGCTCATCCTGACATGACCCTCCAGCATGATAATGCCACTAGCCATACTACTCATTCTGTGTGTGATTGCCTGCAAGACAGGAATGTCAGTGTTCTGCCATGGCCAGCGAAGAGCCCGGCTCTCAATCCCATTAAGCATGTCTGGGACCTGTTGGATCGGAGGGTGAGGGCTAGGGCCATTCCCCCCCAGAAATGTCCGGGAACTTGCAGGTGCCTTGGTGGAAGAGTGGGGTAACATCTCGCAGCAAGAACTGGCAAATCTGGTGCAGTCCATGAGGAGGAGATGCACTGCAGTACTTAATGCAGCTGGTGGCCACACCAGATACTGACTGTTACTTTTGATTTTGACCCGCCCTTTGTTCAGGGACACATTATTCCATTTCTGTTAGTCACATGTCTGTGGAACTTGTCCAGTTTATGTCTCAGTTGATGAATCTTATGTTCATACAAATATTTACACATGTTAAGTTTTCTGAAAATAAACGCAGTTGACAGTGGGAGGACGTTTCTTTTTTTGTTTGTTGCTGAGTTTATTTTCTGCATTGTAGAATAATAGTGAAGACATCAAAACTATGAAATAACACATATGGAATCATGTAGTAACCAAGAAAGTGTTAATAAAATCAAAATATATTTGAGATTCTTCAAAGTAGCCATCCTTTGCCTTGATGAAAGCTTTGCACACTCTTCATGAGGTAGTTGAGAGAATTCCAAGAGTGTGCAAAGCTGTCATCAATGCAAAGAGTGGCTACAATCAATAAAGAGTGGCTACAATCTAAAATAAACTAATCCAAATATATTTTTTATAACACTTTTTTTGGTTACACCATGATTCCATATGTGTTATTTCATAGTTTTGATGTCTTCACTCTTATTCTACAATGTAGAAAATAGTAAAAATAAAGAAAAACCCCTGAATGAGTAGGTGTGTCTGAACTTTTGACTGGTAGTGTGTGTGTGTGACAATCAATGATGTCAAGAAGTTTGTATGATTCTCCTGTTTGGCATGTCTCTTGATGTAATGACATTACGACGGTGTCAGAGTTTCGGGCAACTTTCCCCATGCTTTTGTTCCATGCTGGCTAAAGACCTAGCTACCTTTATGATCAAACTTTATCGTTGTACAAGCAACAGTAAAAGGAAATAAGGCAGTATCTAATTTCATGCAAAGTAGGCCCATGTGTATTACATTTGGTTATTGTTTAAGTCATATTTCTTAAACATCTTTCACAGGGTTAGTGAGCTTTAACCAACCTGATAGCCTCGCTGGCCCACAGTGGGGGAGAGAGAGGATGCAGTTGATAACTGTGTTGTTTTTGTGTGTGTTTATACGTCTGTGGCTGGGATGAGACAGAGGAGCAAACAATTCATTAAAGAATGCATTCACGCTATAGTGGCTGGGTACAAGCGGTTTCAATGTTTCTCTGTCTGTGTGTTCCTCACGTGATCTGCGCTCGCGTCGAAAGGGCCTTGCTGCAAAGCTTCACCCGCCCAATGATCTGTCATTCACCGTAGGAATGTCATACATTAGTGTGTGTTCGCTGTACTGTTTTATAGATATATACTGTGAAGTAACTGACCACGTTTGGGAGGTCAAGCTCATCAATTCTCTCATCACTTCTGTCATTTATCTTTGGGACCATAGATCCATTCATTGTAGCCCCTCTACAACTGGTATTAAACATATTAAAATATTTAGTAGATAGATGACAATCGGATCACTGTTTGGCGTCCATCTGGTATTATACTGCGTTTTATGGATAAGCCTACCTCAGCAGCGTTGGTCTGTAGAGAATAAACCGCTTAGTATCCTGCTCCACCTCTCACTGTCAGAGGATCTTACAAAGCATGTTGTGTCTCTGTAATGTGTTATGCATGCTGTTCAGAGCAGCCATTTTGTAGAGAGTTAGATCATCGGTTTGTTTTAGAAGACGGCCCTCGTGCTCTGAAACTACCAGCCAGGCAGACTTGTCACGTCCCTGTTGTACTCCCCTCTCGCTCTGCTAGAACTGGAGATGACTGCACCAGGAAAGGAATGTGGACACATCAACTTAGTGGATGCAGTGTTGTTTGTATTCAGCTATAGGCCTAAATGTAGCTTATAACCGTGAACACGTGTGAAACACAGTATTAAGCCAAGCGTATTTGAATAAAAGGGGCTGCTCAGGAAAACTACAGGTTTATTTGTACAATGACTCATCTGAGACTGAGGGTAAGCCTCACTACTCTCCTGTATTTCCAGAGGTTTGTGGGCAATGTTTGTGTGTGCATCCATATTGAGTCTACTGTCTGAGGAATATTTGCCAACCCTGCCCCTCTAATCAATCAGTTTGATCTGCTGCTCTGCCACCAGCAGCACGAAGCGTTCCCCTCTCTCCCATGGAGTCTTTCAAGGGAGCTGCAGGGAATGGATGCAACACGGGCATTAGAATAATTTCTCCAGCCATGGCTGTTTAGCCACAGGCTCTTAGAGCCGATGTCATAGCTGGTCAGGACATTCTAGAATGTGGGTGGACTGTCTACGATCCTGTTTATCGTGACGAAAATGATCGTGTTTTCCACCCTCCTCGCCATTAACCATGTTAACACAGGAAACGGAGGAGCCAGTGAAATGCGAGAAATGGCAGGTATTGGGAGGGCCTGACTCGTAGGGGATGTGTAATTTGTTGCTAAGGGCCTCTGTGAAATGAAGGATGACCAGCTGAAAGCTCTTGAGTCTAGATTGTAGCCTCAAGTGTTTTAGTTGAGGCTTAGCTGTTTGTTCTGTAGAAGGGTGCTGTGTTGTCTTAATAGATGAAAAGATACTCGCATATACACAGAAATGGGTTCCCTGCACTCCGCCTTAGCTGACCCTGTAATCGAATCAAATTGTATTTGTCACATGCACCGAATGCCACAGGTATTACCGTGAAATGCTTACTTACGAGCCCTTATCCAAGAATGCAGAGTTTTTAAAAAGCAATTATTTGCTGAATAACCTAAAGGAAAAATGGTAATAAAATAGCGATAACGAGGCTATATACAAGTCAATGTGCATGGGCACGGGCTAGTCGAGATAATTGATTTTACATGTAGGTAGGGGTAAAGTGACTAGGCATGGATAGTAAACAGAGTAGCAGCTGTGTGTGTGTGTGGTTAGAGTCCAGTGAGTGTACATCGAGCCTGTGCAAGAGTGTCAGTACATAAAGTAAGTTATGAGTAAGAATAAAATAAGGGAGTCAATGCAAATAGTCCTTGTGGCCTTATGGCTTGGGGGTAGAAGTGCTCCGGTGTCGCTTGTAGCAGAGAGAACAGTCTGACATTGCTAAGGCCTTCCTCTGACACCGCCTGGTTATAGATGTCCTGGATGGCAGGAAGCTCGGCCCCAGTGATGTACTGGGCCGTACGCACTACCCTCTGTATGCCGAGCAGTTGCCATACCAAGCAACCATACCATACCAAGCAACCAGTCAGTATTCTCTCGATGGTGCAGCTGTAAAACTTTTTGAGGAGCTGAGGTCCCTTGCCAAATCTTTTCAGCCTCCTGAGGGGGAATAGGCGTTGTCGTGCCCCCTTCACGACTGCTTGGACCATGATAGTTCCTTAGTGATGCGGACACCAAGGAACATGAAGCTCTCAACCTGCTCCATTGCAGCCCTGTCGACGTGAACGGGGGTGCACACGGCCCTGCTTTTCCTGTAGTCCACGATCAGCTCCTTTGTCTTGCTCACGTTGTGGAAGAGGTTGGCACCACACTTCCAGGTCTCTGACCACCTCCCTTTTGGCTGTGTCGTCGGCAAACTTAATGATGGTGTTGGAGTCGTGCATGGCCACGCAGTCATGGGTGAACAGGGAGTACAGGAAGGGACTAAGCACCCACCCCTGAGGGGCCCCCGGTTTGAGGGTCAGCGTGGCAAATGTGTTGTTGCCAACCCTCACCACCTGGGGGCGTCCCACCAGGAAGTCCAGGATCCAGTTGTGGAGGGAGATGTTCAGTCCCAGGGTCCTTAGCTTAGTGATGAGCTTGGAGGGCACTATGATGTTGAAAGCTGAGCTGTAGTCAATGAACAGCATTCTCACGTAGGTTTTCCTTTTGTCCAGGTGGGAAAAGGCAGTGTTGGAGTGCAATAGAGATTGTGTCAATCCTTGGATCTGTTGGGGCGGTATGCAAATTGGAGGGGGTCCAGGGTTTCTGGGATGATGGTGTTGATGTGAGCCATGACCAGCCTTTCAAAGCCCTTCATTGCTACAGACGTGAGTGCTACGGGCGGTAGTCATTTAGGAAGTTTACCTTGGCGTTCTTGGGCACAGAGACTATGGTGTTCACTTTGAAACATGTAGGTATTACAGACTGGGTCAGGGAGAGGTTAAAAATGTGAAGTGAAGACACTTGCTAGCTGGTCAGCATATGTTCTGAATACGCGTCCTGGTAATCCGTCGGACCCTGCAGGCTTGTGAATATTACATCCGACTAGCGTCAATCGGTGTAGTAGGAGTCGATCTTAGTCCTGTATTGATGCTTTGCCTGTTTGATGGTTCGTTGGAGGTCGTAGTGGGATTTCTTACAAGCGTCTGCATTAGTGTCCCACTCCTTGAAACGGCCAGCTCTAGTCTTTAGCTCATTGCGGATGTTGCCTGTCATCAATGGCTTCTGGTTGGGATATGTACGTACGGTCACTGTGGGGACTACGTCATCGATGCACTTACTAATGAAGCCGGTGACCTCAATGCCATCGGATGAATCCCGGAACGTATTCTGTGCTAGCAAAACAGTCCTGTAGCTTAGCATCCGCTTCCTCGGACCACTTCCGTATTGAGCGTGTCACTGGTACTTCCTGTTTTGAGTATTTACACGTAAGCAGGAATCAGGAGGATAGAATTATGGTCAGATTTGCCAAATGGAGGGTGAGGGAGAGCTTTGTACGTGTCTCTGTGTCTGGAGTAAAGGTGGTCCAGAGGTCCCTCTAGTTGCACATGTGACATGCTGGTAGAAATCAAGGAAAACAGATTTCAATTTTCCTACATTAAAGTTCCACTGCTGTCTTGTCAGGTCCTCTCTGCTTATCATGCCATCAGCGTGCCCTCGGATCCTGAAAAGTCAATTACTCTGAGAGATCACTTGCTGTGTGATGTCAGCCACAGACAGTGAGCTGGCCTGTTTTATGTCTTCATTATGTTGCTTCTCTCCGTCTCCCACTAGTAAGAAAAATATCCGGGCCGGTCTCTGCTGAGCTCAGCTTGTCACTCCCAATCCCGGACTGAAAGAAGCAGAGTTTATTTAACACACTGCTATTCAGTGTTTTAGTTTGTTGTTACAGTAAAAGCATATAGAAGAGACAGACCCTTGATAGAATGCCATCACCACATGGGCATTTCACACTTACGGTTGAATTAGGCAAAGGGTGTGGTATGTTATGGCACATGGACTGTAAGTACGAACTGACTCCTTTAATCTGTCTTGTCTGCTGTCATGACACGGGCAGGAAGGTGCTGTCTTCATGTGCAGGAACGGTTGCAACTTGCAGCAGTCTTTTGTTAGGGTGGAGTGGGGGAGAGAGAGGAAAAATTTGAATCCCGGGTGGGGGTTGAAATGAAGTCTGTGGGTCCAGCCAATATGGAGACGCACCTACCAACAAGTCATTTATATTTTACATCCCCTCAGATGGGCTGTTTCTGAAGCAGTTTTTTTTTTTTTTTTACTGCTGTACACACATTTTCTATACATATACTGTCTATACACACCATTATACACTGAGTGTACAAAACATTAAAGACACCTGCTATTTCCATGACATACTGACCAGCTGAATCCAGGTGACGGCTATAATCACTTATTGATGTCAGGAGACAGGTTAAAGAAAGATTTTTAAGCCTTTAGTCAATTGAGACATGGATTGTGTGTGTGTGCCATTCGGGGGGTGAATGGGGAAAACAAAATATTTAAGTGCCTTTGAATGAGGTATAGTAGTAGGTGCCAGGTGCACCGATTTGTGTCAAGAACTACAACGCTGCTGGGTTTGTCACGCTCAAGTTTCCCGTATGTATCAAGAATGGTCCACCACCAAAAGGACATCCAGCCAACTTGACACTGTGGGAAGCGTTGGAGTCAACATGAGCCAGCATCCCAGTGGAATGCGTTCAAAACCTTGCCCAACAAATCAAGGCTGTTCTGAGGGCAAAAGGGGGGTGCAACTCAATGTTAGGAAGGTGTTCTTAATGTTTTGTACGTAGTGTGTATATACAGTACCAGTCAAAAGTTTGGACACACCTACTCATTCAAGGGTTTGTTTAATATATTCTACATTGTAAAGAAATCAAAACTATGAAATAACATATATGGAATCATGTAGTAACCAAAAAAGTGTTAAACAAATCAAAATATATTTTAGATTCTTCAAAGTAGCCACCCTTCGTCTTGATGACAGCTTTGCACACTCTTGGCATTCTCTCAAACGTCTTCACCTGGTATGCTTTCCAACAGTTTTTGAAGGAGTTCCCACATATGCTGAGCACTTGTTGGCTGCTTTTCCTTCACTCTGCAGTCCAACTCATCCCAAATCATCTTAATTGGTTTGAGGTCGGGTGATTTTGGAGGCCAGGTCATCTGATGCAGCACTCCATCACTCTTCTTCTTGGTCAGATAGCCCTTACACAGCCTGGAGGTGTGTTGGGTCATTGTCGTGTTGAAAAACAAATGATAGTCCCACTGAGCGCAAACCAGATGGGATGGCGTATCGCTGCAGAATGCTGTGGTAGCCATGCTGGTTAAGTGTGCCTTGAATTCTAAATAACTCACCGACAGTGTCACCAGCAAAGCACCATTACACCACCACCTCCATGCTTCACGGTGGGAACCACACATCCGTTCACTTACTCTGTGTCTCACAAAAATCTCAAATATGGACTCATCAGACATATTTCCACCTCTCTCATGTCCATTGCTTGTGTTTCGTGGCCCAGGCAAGTCTCTTCTTCTTATTGGTGTCCTTTAGTAGTGGTTTCTTTGCAGCAATTCGACCATGAACGCCTGATTCACGCAGTCTCCTCTGGACAGTTGATGTTGAGATATTATTTGGGCTGCAATATCTGAAGCTGGTAAATCTAATGAACTTAACCTATGCAGCAGAGGTAACTCTGGGTCTTCCTTTCCTGTGGCGGTCCTCATGAGAGCCAGTTTCATCATAGCGCTTGATGGTTTTTGCGACTGCACTTGAAGGAACTTTCAAAGTTCTTGAAATTTTCCGTATTGAGTGACCTTTAGGTCTTAAAGTAATGGACTGTCATTTCTCTTTGCTTATTTGAGCTGTTCTAGCCATAATATGGACTTGGTCTTTTACCAAATAGAGCTATTTTCTGTATACCACCCCTACCTTGTCACAACACAACTGATTGGCTCAAATGCATTAAGAAGGAAAGAAATTCCACAAATTAACTTTTAACAAGGCACACCTGTTCATTGAAATGCATTTCAGGTGACTACCTCATGAAGCTGGTTGAGAGAATAGTAAGAGTGCAAAGCTGTCATCAAGGCAAAGGGTGGCTACTTTGAAAAGACTCAAATATAAATATATTTTGATTTGTTTAACAGTTTTTTTTTTAATATATTTTTTTACTACATGATTCATAGGGGCGGCAGGTAGCCTAGTGGTTAGAGCATTGGGCCAGTAACCAAAAGGTTGCTAGATCGAATCCCCGAGCTGACAAGGTCAAAATCTGTCGTTCTGCCCCTGAACATTGCAGTTAACCCACTGTTCCTAGGCTGTCATTGTAAATAAGAATTTGTTCTTATTTGACTTGCCTAGTAAAATAAAAAAAAGGAGGATACCTAGTCAACTGCACAACCTTCGATTGAAATGTGTCTTCCGCATTTAACCCAACCCCTCTGAATCAGAGAGGTGCGGGGGGCTGCCTTAATCAACATCCACGTCTTCAGCGCCCGGGGAACAGTGGGTTAACTGACTTGCAGAACAACAGATTTTGACCTTGTCAGCTCGGGGATTCGATACAGCAACCTTTCTTATGTGTTATTTCATAGTTTTGTTGTCTTCACTATTATTTTACAACGTAGAAAATAGTTAAAATAAAGAAATCCTGAAATGAGGTGTGTTCAAACTTGTACAAACACACTATATTTATTTATATTGTATGTACTGTGTGTGTGTGTGTGTGTGTGTGTGTGTGTGTGTGTGTGTGTGTGTGGACACCTCTTCAAATTACTGGATTCGGCAATTTCAGCAACCCCCGTTGCTGATAGATGTATAAAATGTAGCATACAGCGATGGAATCTCCATAGACAAACATTGGCAGTTGAATGGCCTTACTGAAGAGCTCAGTGACTTTCAACCTGGCACCGTCAAAGGATGCCACCATTCCAACAAGTCACTTAGTCAAATATCTGTCCTGGTCAACTGTGTGGTGTTATTGTGGAGTGGAAACTTCTAGCAGCAACAAAGGCTCAGCCACAAAGTGGTAGGCCACACAAGCTCACAAAACGAAACCACTGAATGCTGAAACGCGTAGCGCGTAAAAATCATCTGTCCTCGGTTGCAACACTCACTACTGAGTTCCAAACTGCCTCTGGAAGCAACGTCAGCACAGTAACTATTCGTTGGGAGCTGTAAAGCTTGCCACCATTGGACTCTGGAGCAGTGAAAAAGCCTTCTCTGGAGTGATGAATCACGCTTCACCATCTGGCAGTTTTGACGGACGAATCTGGATTTGGCGGGTGCCAGGAGAACGCTACCTGTGGCTGAATGGAAGCAAGTCCCCGCAGCAATGTTCCAACATCTAGTGGAAATCCTTCCCAGAGAGTGGAGGCTGTTATAGCAGCAAAGGGGGGACCAATTCCATATTAATGCCCATGATTTTGGATTGAGATGTTCGACAAGCAGGTGTCCATATACTTTTGGTCGTGTGTGTAACCTGGGTGGTTCAAGCCCTGAATGCTGATTAGCTGAAAGCTGTGGTATATCAGACCGTATACCACGGGTATGACAAAACATTTTTTACATTTTTACTGCTCTAATTATGTTGGTAACCAGTTTATAATAGCAATAAGGCACCTCGGGTTTGTGGTATATGGCTGCATTGCGTCGTGCCAAATAACAGCCCTTAGCCGTGGTATATTGGCCAAATACCACACCCACTCTGGCCTTGTTGCTTAAATATATTCCGGACTCTGACATTGCTCGTTGTGATATTTCTTTTTTCTTTTTGGATTATGTGTGTATTATTATTTCACTGTTGGCGCTAGAAACACAAGCGTTTCGCTACATCTGTGACCAATAAACATAGTTTATTTGATTTGAATCATGGAAGATGTCGGCTAATGCCATCTGTCTTCTGAAAGGATAAAGAAATATGCTTGCAGGGTTTCCTTATTTAAATGTTCTCTTACCAAAGAGATTTGATCTTTATTTTCATTATAACCATAATGCCCTCGGCTTAGTGTGAGATGAAATGCAAATATAACTTTGGGTAGACATTGTCCTTGATAATCTGTTGGTCTTCCAGTTGGAACTGGTTCAAAGTAATGATGCTTATTTTCACCCTAAACGTCCCGTGCCTTTGTCTCCACAGTGCTCTTAAAGACAGCCGCTTTCCTCCCATGACGAGGGACGAGCTGCCACGCCTCTTTTGCTCAGTGTCTCTGCTCACCAACTTCGAGGACGTCGGTGATTACCTTGACTGGGAGGTAAGAGACTGAAACAAGCCAGGTAGCTATTAATTCATCTAATGCAATACTCTTCAGTCATTGATTTTTCATTGAAATGAAATGGCCTCCACATATGTGAATCCAGCAGTTTAGATTGCCTGTGCCCCGGAGAGCAGTACACTCCCCACACAGAGCACACTGTAAAAGACAATCTCCAGTGTGAAGTTGAGATGAGAATTGGATACGGGAAGGACTCTGCTGCAGTGGCACCTTCATGTCCTGAATGAACTGGACCCCATTGCAGCCTGGAGATTCACACTGCAAGGATGATTTAGGCAGACAATCAGCATACACACACACACACACACACACACACACACACACACACACACACACACACACACACACACACACACACACACAGGCAATATGACTTCGTAGTGAGGACATAAGCAGTCACCTTGTTGACCCAGAGGGGCTATACTGCAGGGAGTGGGCCCCAGGGGGGTAGGGTGGAACAAGGGTTGTGACGTGGGTGGGTAAATTGTGTATCACCTACCGGTTTGGATTATAATGGGAACAATCCTCTGAGCTACCTTGACTGGATCGTGGCCCTGTGCCGAGTGTGCTGGTTTACAGGGACACATCCTGTCTCCCTCCATCCATTCACTCTCCTATTACCGTGGCCCTCCAGTTCTCACCCTAAACCTCCAATTCCCTCGCAGCCTCTCATCCCCCCCTTTCACACAATATAACCCAGTATGTTAGGCTTAGTGCAGCAAGACATATTTAGGCATTCTAGTAGGTTGGACAGTGTGGCCGAAGGCATGTAGTTCGTATAGATTTCTCTCTCTGTTGGTCCTGTCATTAAAGTGATCTCTTCTTCTCTCTCTCTGTCCTTTCTCTGGCCTGTAGGTGGGTGTTCATGGCATTAGGATAGAGTTTTTCAATGAAAAAGGATCAAAGCGCACCGCCACCTATCTACCTGAGGTCGCAAAAGAGCAAGGTAAGTGGAATCCTGTGTCCACCTTTATGATCTCTGAATGACTGGAGGTCTTTGTTGTAGAGCGGAGTGGTATTCAAGGGGGACATAAAGGGGGATATTCAAGAGGAATTAACCTTCTCTGTGCAGGATGGGACCACATTCAGACCATAGATTCCTTACTACGAAAGGGAGGCTACAAAGCTCCCATCACAAATGACTTCAGGAAGACCATTAAGTTGACCAGGTAAGAGGCTGCTCTCCTTTCACACCGGATGCTGTCTGACTTCCACTGCTGGCTTGGGTTTTGCCTTAAGTGTAAATTCTGGAAGTGGAAGTGTTGCTCACTGCTGGGAATATGTGACTGGTGCATAATTACTGTAGGTGACCCTCCCAAAGCCCACCCTGGTCCTGTTTGCCACCGTACCTCCAGGGAGATCAGTGACCGATTACTGCTAGATCCATAGCAGCATTAGGAAGTAAAGATTGTAGTGCCGCTGCCAGGTAAGTTGGGGTAACTATGCCTTCTCTAACTTCCCTCTCCTCCTGCTCAGGTACCGTAGCGAGAAGATGACGAAGAGCTATGCGGAGTACATCGCCCACCGCCAGCACCATCACTATCAGAATGGCATCGGGCATCCTCTACCCCCATACAACCATTATTCCTGACAGCGAGCCGCATGACCAATCACTGAACCTCTCTGCGGACCTTTTCCCAGGAGAGCCCGCCCCCTCCTGGTCTAGCTATCTCTACTACTGTACCATTTTATGATGATAGTTTCCGTTGCCATGTTGACGCTCTCCCAGACGTTGACGTGGCAACGGGTGGCAAAATAAGCATAAATTGATAACGACGAGAAAAAACATTTTTTCCCCCCTTTTTATCCTCCTATTGATTTAGTTTTTGCAGCATATATATTGATATCTATAACCCCTTTCGTTCATATTTTTGACAAGTAAACGAATACTAGATTTTCTTAAACTTTGATTATTTTCAAAGAATCCTAATCAGGTTTTTGATTCTGTGGATGGAAGCAAGTCATATATGGTGGACTAGTCTTGCATAATGGTATATGCTCATATTTTGTATAGGCTTTTCTACAGTGTTCCCTTCTATTAGGAATATGTGTTTTTCTGTTGATTCCTTTCTTAGTAGCCTGATTGACATTGTGTGTATCATGTAGCAAGCCATCAGCAGTTCTGGAAGGTTGCATCGTTTCCTCAATTTTGCGATTCCTCTCAAAAAAGTATTGACTGTTAAGGTTGGTTTGGCCTTTTGTAAACCGTTGTAGTGATGTAATTGAGTAGGTGTTGGGACTTGTATACCCAAGATTTTACATTGTGGGGTTGTGATGCCACACAAACAATATTAGCTGGTCTTTATTGCGTTACCCTACAAAACCTGTTTGCTTTTCTGTGTGTGGTTAGCCGTTTGTGAAGTGCACATCTGACAGGACATTGAAACTGCTAGATTAAATTAGGAATAGGATCATGTCAAAATATTTCCCACCATGCTTGACAGAGCCGTTCATTTTCACCCGAGTGCTCATGGTGTTTTTGATAAACACTTCTAGACTTTATTATTTTTTAATTGAACCTTTATTTAACTAGGCAAGTCAGTTAAGAACAAATTCTTATTTACAATGACGGCCTACACGGGCCAATTGTGCGCTGTCCTATGGGGACTCCCAATCATGGCCGGTGGGGATACAGCCAGGATTCGAACCAGGGTGTCTAGTGACGCCTCAAGCACTGAGATGCAGTGGCTTAGACCGCTGCGCCACTCTGAAACTTGAATTGAATTTGTCCGGCTACAGTTGTTATTTTCCCCCTCTCATTAAAACTTGAGAAATGTATGGAGGAAGCCATTTTAACTTCAAATTAGGTTCTGTTCTTTGTCATTGTGAATCAGGCGAGGAATGAATGTGATCTACAGGGCTGGAGGATGTGGTTGGGTTGGAGAGTTGACTGCGGAGTACAGATAAATAATGATCCAAGTCATTGACCTCTGAGAAAAAGGCCTTCATCCTGTTATTCCATGGCAGTTAGTTTGAGAGGAAAAACCAATGAATGAGACTTGAGTCTAGTGACGGGCACATGCTAAAACTACTAAAAGCCATATTCTCTTTTTAATGCATGCTTTGTAAGAGTGGTCGGCTTTTGCTGTTTGCTTTTCTCCCCTCTAATAAGTAACTTCTCCGTGTTTACTTCCGCTACGAGTCAACTTCCGCTACGAGTCAACTATATTCTGGTGGCTTTGGTCCCAAAAGTTGTTTCCCCTTCGATTGTGCTCTGTGCTTGGTCCTGGTTAGGAATCTGGGCCTGTGAGACATTATCTGGCCTTTCTCTAGTTACTCTGTGGACATGGGTTAGCATCAAGGTTTGAACTCCTTTGTCCTGTTTGTGTCCTCCTCACCTCCACTGGTTCGATACCATTTTAACTGAAGCTCGTGGCCACAATGACACTTAATTTAGCTTGATGTAATCAATGTTTACATCCACATATGTTACATGCTCGATGACTGCCCGGTTGCCATAGATGTGCACTTTCATGTGCTCTCGTCAAACGTTAGGAGCTGCTGTGGAGGCTACTGGACTGAGTAGCTAGCTAACGTTAAACCCCTGGCTCTGATCGTCATCGGTTGAGTTGTTCAAGTCACCCCTCCATTAGTTCCTCTTCATTACATGCTGTTGCTGAGGTGCTTGCTGTTTTCAGGACGAGTTACTCCCCATCTCTGTGCCACTAGAGACCATGCATAGGTTGTTGGTCTGTCTTGTCAGCTGGTTTGCAGCAGCTTTTGGCTGAGTTGGTGGGAACCGATGCAGAGGGAACTAGAAAAGGGTGGATCAAGCTGCATTTAGTCAAACTCGACATAAAGAGCCAGGGCTTTTAAAGGAGCAGGGAAGACATTTCCCCTCCCCCTCAAAGTATTCTTCATTGTCAGTCACATCCACGTCCAGTGGTTGGTTTGTTTTAACAAGTGTCGTTGAGGGTTATCTCGTGACCTCTGTGTAGTGTACAGGATTTGATTTGTGTTTTTTGTGGTGACTGACAGTTTTGAGGGGTGCTTGTAAAAAAAATAAACATATTTTCGTAACAGCCTTTACCAACTGACAGTAGGGTAAATCATTTAATTTAATTTTTATATGCAAAATGTTAAGGGCTTTTGGCACTCCATCCACAGTAACCCGAAATGACCCAGATTTCAGTTGTGTTGCCTTAACGAATGATTAAATAAATGTGGACCGGTAAAATGGTGTTCCTCTGTCCCGTACTGTACTGGCGTCTAACCCCTGACCTCAACCTACAGGGCAGTGAAGGTGAACCGGATTCACCCTCGGATAGACACATTATCGTAGTGGGAGGCAGATGGGAAACTTTTGTGGTCAGACAGGCTACTTCATTAATATAGCCCAGTGTAGAAGTGGTTCAGATGATGTGAAAATAAGCTAATCTCACCTGTTCACTGTGGTTCCCTGCTCAGAGATTGGATGACCTTTCCATCATATCCTCTTGGGGTCAGGGAGCTGATGCCTCAGACCATGCTGCTTAGTAATATTGACAGGACAAATTGGCCTACTTAAAGAGAGATTTTGGCCTTGTAGTTTGTCACAAAAACAGTTTTCAGAGAACTGTGGGAAAAGCTATCCTTGCTGCTGAACAGTCAGGTACCCATTTTCTGGTCCATTAAATACAGCACAACCTGAACTTTTTCTGGTCATGCTGCAAAACCAAGTCCACCGCTGTCTTTTACATGCTTGCCGATTTTATATGTATACACAAATGCAATCCATTCTGTTGCATGTGTGTATGTGTATAAAACATGCAGAATGGTTTAATCCATGACATGCTTGATCTACAGCGTAGAGACTCGTATAACTCGTAAAAATAAAATATATTAAAAAAATAAAATGGTGCTATTGGACCTCGTGTTGGGGCGGTCGCGGGTTTCGTGACTGGTCATGCGGACTCATCGATCATATCCGACTTATTATCCTTGATATATGCAGATCTGTTCAACAGGTGTTTTTTCCCTACCAGTGTAAGTCAACACCCTGCAGGTTTGAAAGGACAAGAAGTCCCAACTAATCCCCCCTCCTCGCTTCTCTACCCCCAACTCCCTGCCTCATGGCCTTGGGGTTAAAGGTGAAATCTGTCGTTCAGTAGATGGTGTCATCAGAAGAGAACATTCTCTCCTGCGCTGGGACAGTAAAGAGTTGGAGTGAACAGGGCTGTCACCCCTGATACTCCATCGTAGGCCCTTTCCTTGCCCAGCCCACGACTGGATGTTCCAACAACACTTCATGTTTTACCTCTCTGTGTTAAATCATTTTTACAGCTGTCCTGTACCCTATACTCATCCATGGGGTTGATTAACAGCTTAAAGGAAAGGTTCTGACTGAAGGCTCTTACCAACTCCCTCAAAGGAAGTCCAGCGTTTTAGCCTTCTTCAATATTGCCATGCATGTACAGTAAGTCTCTATAACAGTGGTTTCTTTAAGCTAAAGGCCATGTTGCGACTTGGCTGGACGTGAGGGTGGGTTTAATGGGCAGGTTTAGTGACAGCTGGACGAGTGATTGCTGACGTCATCAGGATGCTCACATAATTAATGTTTGACTGAGACCATTCGTTATCATTAATGTATATCAGGGGAGCCTGGTAGGAGGAGCTATTGGAAGACGGGCTCATTGCAATAAATGTAATGCTGTCAAACATATAGAAACCACGTTTGACAATGAGCCCGTCCTCCTATAGCTCCTCCCACCAGCCGCCTCTGAAGTATGTTACTTTCACATGGAAATGACTGAAAGTTGTCATTTTTTTACCTCAAGTCAAGATTCATGAATACCAGTCAAATGTGATTCTGACTGCTCATTTGCAGCACACCTCTGCCCATTGTTCATACTGACACAACTAGGATAATGTTAAAGACAGAATGTCATTTGGTTCCATACCAGGGTTTAGGGTTTAGTCCCAGCATTCCTTGTATGCATATATCTTTGTTGAATGCTTAAGCTCATATTACCTTTTGTATGTTCGACCGAACCAAAGATGCCTCTGGCCACGTCCACATGCTGCTCTTCAGGCCTGGCTTCCTGTCCTTCCAAAAAACACCCCTGCAAGAGACAAAATGACTTTTCTGTCTGTTTTTCTTTTTTGTACGATTTCTAACTTGTCTTTTGATTTCTTTAGCAACTGCTTATTCAATGAATTTTTGATTCTGTTTGAAGCCTTACCAGGCATCAAGGATAGTGAAATTACCTGGTTGGACAGTTTATTTTGTCACAGATTTTTTCATTATAATTTGTGCAACAAAAAATAAAACCCCATAGCGTGCCTCCTAGATTTATGGGTTTCTATGTGTTTTTTCCTAAAGACCAGCAGTTATACTTCATATATAAAAGATGAGTTTCTCTTTTTTATGCCATTAAAGATGAAAAAGCCTCTTTTCTTTACTCTGGACCCAGTAGCTGCACTGGAATACAATCGCACTGATATACAAATGAATAAAACTTTTATAAGAAAATGTACTTTAAGAAAAAAAACTTTTTTGTACATCAATTATTTTCAAAAAAAAAATATTTTGGATCTAGTTTCTAAATTAATTGTGGTTTTCTATGTTCAGAAAATTAGACACCAAGTTGAGACATGTTGCTGTGCAGAGTGACAGTCTCTGCTGTGGTGGCATGACAGGATGTGGGGTTGCCTGGCGTAACCCCTCACACCCACCTTTTATTTCTATTTTTGGTTCACTTTAGTAACTTGAAAATGTTGATGGAATAATATGAACTGGGAAATAAACGACTTACCTTTAGAGCTAGATCCTTCCCCATTGAATTGCTGTTAGTGTGATGAAACGTAATGGGCATTTATGATAGTATGGCATAGAAAAAAATTACCCACCCCCAAAAAGTGTGTGGGGGGGGAAAAAAATCGTATATATTGATGGGTTATCAGTGGGTATGTGAGCAATGGCTGTGGAGATGTAGTTAAACATTTACCTTAAAATCATTTATCCAATAAAACATTTTAAAACCAAGTGAAAAAATAAATTGTGTGTGCATGTTTTGTGTAATGGGTGTTTTGTTATTACAATCCAACATGGAGTTGGAGCTTGATTGAATGTTATACAATACAAGGTTATTTACAGCTTGGATAATACTAAGTCCTTAGTGATGGGAAGGAAATGATATTGTTGGTGGTACACATTGGTAGAGGTGTTCTCCCTTACTATATAAATCCAATGAATTATTTATTAGTTCCTGAGCTATTCACTGAGAAGACCATTTAAGGACAGATATCACATTTATTGTCAATATAGCACATTGCACATCCAACCCAAAAAGTGTACAAAAGTATACCGTATCCCTTGTTTTTGTAATGTGTACTGGTAAGGGAACACAAAAATCCCTCATTACAAAATGGGAGCAATCGAAGTGATAGGAAATTGTATTTAAAACCCTATTAAAACAGATACTTCCCTTAAAACAGGGGTTCCCAATGACTCTTCTAAAGTAGAGCTATGCAGGTGATACATTAAACAAAAGTATGTGATCGGTTATATAGGATGTCTATATTGGGATAGATATATGAACTAAAATTGGGCTGCCCCTTAAAAATAGCCAACATAGAATGTAGTTTGAAGTGTAATGTATAGAACATTTGATAGAGAATTGACGTTACACACACATTTCATCCGCAACCTTGATATGCCCTATGAGCAATAAAGGCTCTCTTCAATCTGTATCACTGAAGTCATATGTAGCGTTTACCGCTAACTCAGGAACATTGCCTTTACATTTCAATCACGCTGTAATGCCGAACTTCCGCAATACGGATTTAATAGAGCCCTAAATCCCTTTAATGAATCATCTCTACCTTTCAGATCCCCCTCTCGACAGGCACAGGACATCGCTCCTCTCACCCTTCTGACAACCGTGCTGTATCCAAATACCTACAGTGCATTCAGAAAGTATCCAGACCCCTCGACTTTTTCCACATTTTGTTACAGCCTTTTTTTGTAAAAATGGATTAAATAAAACAAATCCTCAGCAATCTACACAAAATACCCCATAAATACAAAGCAAAAATGTTCGCACATTTAAAATAAAAAAATAACAGAAATAACTTTTACATAAAGAATTCAGACCCTTTGCTATGAGCTCAGGTGCATCCTGTTTCCGTTGATCATCCTTGAGATGTTTCTACAACTTGGGAGTCCACCTGTGGTAAATTCAATTGATTGGACATGATTTGGAAAGGCACACACTTGTCTATATAAAAAGGTCCCACATTTGACTGCATGTCAGAGCAAAAACCAAGCCATGAAGTTGAAGGAATTGTCCGTAGAGCTCAGAGACAGGATTGTGTCGAGGCACAGATCTGGCGAAGGGTACCAAAATATTTCTGCAGCATTGAAGGTCCCCAAGAACACAGTGGCCTCCATCATTCTTAAATGGAAGAGGTTTGGAACCACCAAGACTCTTCCTAGAGCTGGCTACCCAGCCAAACTGAGCAATCGGGGGAGAAGGGCCTTGGTCAGGGAGGTGACCAAGAACCCGACGGTTACTCTGACAGAGCTCCAGAGTTCCTCTGTGGAGATGGGAGAACCTTCCAGAAGGACAACCATCTCTGCAGCACTCCAGCCACTCCTCAGTAAAAGGCACATGACAGCCCGCTTGGAGTTAGCCAAAAGGCACCTAAAGGAGACCATGAGAAACAAGAATCTCTGGTCTGATGAAAACAAGGTTGAACTCTTTGGCCTGAATGCCAAGCGTCACGTCTGGAGGAAACCTGGAACCATCCCTACAGTGACGCATGGTGGTGGCAGCAGCATGCTGTGGGGATGTTTTTCAGCAGCAGGGACTGGGAGACTAGTCAGGATCGAGGGAAAGATGAATGGAGCAAAGTACAGACAGATCCTTGATGAAAACCTGCTCCAAAGCACTCAGGACCTCAGACTGGGGCGAAGGTTTACCTTCCAACAGGACAACGACCTTAAGCACACAGACAAGACAACACAGGAGTAGCTTCGGGACAAGTCTCAGAATGTCCTTCAGTGGCCCTGCCAGAGCCCAGATTTGAACCTGATCAAACATCTCTGGACAAACCCCAAAATAGCTCCCCATCCAACCTGACAGCTTGAGAGGATCTGCAGAGAAGAATGGGAGAAACTCCGAAAAATACAGGTGTGCCTAGCTTGTAGCGATATACCCATGAAAACTTGAGGCTGTAATTGCTGCCAAAGGTGCTTCAACAAATTACTGAGTAAAGGGTTTGAATGTAAGGGGTCTGAATACTTGCAGAAGGCACTGTAGGCATTTGGATACAGCACAGTTGTTATTTTTGTTTTTATTTAATAATTTTGTAAGAATTTCTAAAAACCAGTTTTTGCTTTGTCATTGTGGGGTATTGTGTGTAGATGTATTAAATCGTTTTTTTCATCAATTTTAGAATAAGGCTGTAAGCTAACAAAATGTGGAAAAAGTCAAGGGTTCTGAATACTTTACAAAGGCACTGTACATCAAGATACCTTCCTGTAATTTCCCCTCATCCATAATGATCCAACAGGACAGACACTTGTCTGCATTGTCTGTAAAAAGGCCCCTTACATTCTATCTTTCACCTCTGCAGTTTAGTAAAATCAGTGATGGAGAGATGGGACAAAGATGCAGGAGCCCTCTCATTTCTACCACTTGATCCAGCGAAGACGTGAGGAACAGGTTTCTCCTTGTCAGCAGAGGCTGTGACCACCGATATGACAGAGACCGCTGCATCACAACCGTTACTCTTCTAACAAACAAAATATCACAAAGTGATGGCTTTTACAATGGATTAAACATGTCAAAGATAATGTTATCTTAAATACAAACACAAAATGGCAACTTGACCCAAACCTGGGCAAGCACAAATTAAGAGTTTAAAGTGTACAGTAAATGACAATTCAGTGATATGTGGGTTAGCCCCATTTTTCTGAACATAACTACAAAAGGCAACTTTAGAAATAAAAAAAAGAGTAACTTTAAGAAACATGAGTAACTCATGTTCAGGAAATCTGACCAAAAGAAAAAGCAAATCTCCCCTGGCCAACCACACACCAATTACTACCAACTCCAGCAGTCTTCCCATCATGTGTGCATGCAAGCCAACCCTAACACAAAAATAACTTTCATTTACCCTGAAATGCCTAATTCTTTACAGTAAAAAAAAAAAAGGTAAGTGGTACAAGATGCATTAAAAATGTTGATAGAAAATCCCAACATAAGAACAGGCATTGGATTTAAAAAGGCTACGTCCGTGTGAGTCTGTCGGTCTGTTCAGTCGACCTTGCTGCGCAGTCTGGCGGTGTCCAGCAGGTACCTGCAGGTGGGGCCGGTGTGGTAAGAGAAGAGGGTCAGAGCCTTCCCATGGACCAGGGTCAGCAGGGTCTGGTGACCCGCAGCCCAAACCCGGTACCAAGGCCCGTAAAATGGGTCAGAAACCGCTGGACACAACATGTTATTCAGGTTGACCTCGGTCATCTGGGAAGAGGGAGAGAAAAAGACAGAAGTGAGAGACTAGCTAGCAGAAACACAGAGGCCTTGCTTGGTGTTTGCTTCATTCGTGACTTCAGTCAGGCTATAAGAGAGCAGTCACCTGTGTCACACAGCTCATTTGTCATGCTAGTGTGTCATGTACAGTGCCTTCAGAAATATTTACACCCCTGGACTTACTCCACTTTGTTGTGTGACAGACGGGTTAGAAATCTATTTTAATCCCATCTACACACAATATCCCATAATGACAAAAATGTACACAAGTATTCACACCCCTGAGTCAATACATGTTAGAATCACCTTTGGCAGCGATTACAGCTGTGAGTCTTCTGGGTAAGTCTAAGAGTTTTGCTCACCTGGATTGTACAATATTTGCACATTATTTTTAAAATTCTTCAAGCACAAAGTTGGTTGTTGATCATTGCTAGACTGCCATTTTCAAGCCTTGCCATAGATTTTCAAGCCGATTTAAATCAAAACTGTAACTAGGGCACTCAGGAACATTCAATGACGTCTTGGTAAGTAACTCCAGTATATTTGGCCTTGTGTTTTAGGTTATTGTCCTGCTGAAAGGTAAATTTGTCTCCCAGTGTCTGTTTGAAAGCAGACTGAACAATGTTTTCCTCTAGGATTTTGTATGTGCTTAGCTCTATTCTGTTTATTTTTATCCTAAAAAACTCCCTAGTCCTTGCCAATGACATGCATACCCATAACATGATGCAGCCACCAACATGCCTGAAAATATGAAGAGTGGTACTCAGTGATGTGTCTCCTATTACAGCCATTAAACTGTAACTGTTTTAAAGTCACCGTTGGCCTCATGGTGAAATCCCTGAGTGGTTTCCTTCCTCTCTGGCAACTGAGTTAGGAAGGACGCCTGTATTTTTATAGTGACTGGGTGTATTGATACACCATCCAAAGTGTAATTCATAATTTCACCACGCTCAAATGGATATTCAATGTCTGTTTTGTTTTTGTACCCATCTACCAATAGGTGCCCTTCTTTGCGAGGCATTGGAAAACCTCTCTGGTCTTTGTGGTTGAATCTGTGCTTGAAATGCACTGCTCAACTGAGGGATCTTACAGATAATTGTATGTGTGGGGTAAAGAGATGAGGTAGTCATTCATAAATCATGTTAAACAGTTATGTTATTATGTGACTTGTTAAGCACATTTTTACTCCTGAACTTATTTAGACTTGCCATAACAACAGGGCTGAATACTTATTGACTCAAGACATTTCAGCTTTTCATTCTTTATTAATTTGTAAATATGTCTAAAAACATAATTCCACTTTCACATTATGGGGTATTGTGTTTAGGCCAGTGACACAAAAATCTCAATTTAATCCATTTTAAATTCTGGCTGTGTAACATTTTTGGGAGGAAAAGGTCTGTGTGAAAATACTTTCTGAAGGCACTGCATCTTTACTCAAGTACATCACGCAAACTCTCTCTCCATCCAGCATCATGTTTATGTTGAATCCTCTTAAATAACTGTCATGCACATTCTATGTTTTATCTTACTTTACTGCCTGTGTCCTGTACAATGCTGTATCAATTAGGGATGCACATTTTGGTCAATTCTGCTGCCGACTAACCGACCCTCATTAACTTGTCAACAAACGGTATAAAAATGTCCAAAGAGTAAAATGTGACCAACAGAAAAGACTATGAATGTATACAAGGAATAGACATTTTTCATTAAGAGCTTTAAGCTTTGTTTTGCCTTCAATAGACTGAACTGCTGTTTGTGGTGCACCAGCTGTTTGCGGATCTTGCATGTTAATGGAAACATGCAACAAGAGCAAGCCTATCGTCTTACAGTCAAAAGGCTATAGCCTGTTATTGAACATGCAACGGCTGTAACGAAGCAGCTAATAAAACGTACATTTTCAAACATTTATCAAAATGCAATTTGCGGGAAACAGTTCTTAACAGCGCATCTAATTATTATTTAAAAAAATATAGTTTATTTAACTAATGCGAGTGGTTCCCCATATGTGACAGATATCGTCTAGAAACGTAGAAAATAAATAACTAGGATGGTAATATGACTAGGACTGTTCCTTTCGCTTCAGGACAACAGAAGAAAGTTGATATGAAAACCAATAGAACAGGAGAGAAAAGCTGGTTAAATGGCATAAGGAAGTCTTTATAAAATAATTGCTCCAAATTTCTATGGTTGGATTTTGGCTAGACTACTTTGAAGCAAGGTAAGACATTCCTCATTATTTGAAGTAAATTAAAACGTTCAGGTTCCAAACAATTCGAGTGCCTGAAGCTCCCATTGTAAAGTGGTGGGTGACGCGCTGACAGCCTGCCTACCGTTGACTATAGCCTCTGCACTCGAATGGAGAATGGGAGGCGCACTTTAATTACCAGTTGAGATTGAGAAATAGTAGCTCTTAAAATCGTGACCATCAAAATAGTTAACATGCGATTGCATTTAGAATTGTTATGTGCAGAGGTCTGTGGTACTTCAGTACTTCAGACAAGTGATGGGCCATTCCAATCCTCAAACTAAACTCTGTATGCTGTGCGCATGTGATAAGATACATGACGACTAACGACAATACACACGCGTTAATTTAAATTCCACTAAATGATGCAAATTTCCCTATAGAGGTATGCACGACCAGTCAAATGTACTTTCGGCAGCTAAACATTTAATGGTTAACCTCCCTAGCATCAATATATGATCTATGTCTGTAGGGTACAATCTTGTCAACATCCTGTATTTCTGTGTCATGTGCCTCATGTTACTGGCCTCTCCTTTAAGAGCGAGGGGAGCCGTTTCACCGAGTGTCCAGTAGAGGGCTCCCTCAATTAGTCTCTTACCAGGCCCAGGCCCTGCAGGAACAGGAAGTGATAGAGGAACAAGATGCCAGTGGAGAGGATAGCCCACCACATGTCCCCTAAGGGCTCCGGCTTGTACACACCTGCAGTGGGAGAGAATAGACAATGCATGAACATTATACAAAAAACACAGAGCTGAAGATCCAGTTATGGATTGCTTTCAGTTTATTGGCTGGGAGATTAAATCACCATTGGCATTCTTACTCCCCCGTCAAAGAATGCAGCTGGTAGTGGACCTTTTTCTTCCAGAGACCATGCTTTCCCACTTTGTTCAAAACCAGTGCTGACTAGGGATGGTGGTGTCTAGCTTGTTTGCTGTTTCACAAGCATAATCACATGGAGCCTTTGCATTCATGAGGCCCTTCCTACCCCATAGATCCCCATGTACCCCTCCTCCTCTCTCTGGGCCTGTGGGTGTCTCTCCAACAGAGGATTGATTGAAAACAGGTCCATGTGTTGAGGCATTTTTCCACCCCTGTGCTCTAGTCGAGACAGAGTCAATTAAGTCCGGGCCAGAGAGAGACAGCCCAGCAGCACAGAGCCAGGAACAGAGTGGAGGGGTGGAGAGGGGAGGGGGAGCTGAGGGAACAAGCCCTCCATTCATTGTTCCCTCGCTTGCTCTCAACCCAAAGCCCAGTGGACTAGATAGCACTCTGCCATCACAATGCACAGAGAGCCAGTACAGACACCCAGATACACAGAGATTCCTTATCACAGAGTCATCATGAGCTTGGCTAGGACTCTGAGCTCTCTCTTTGTCTCACTGCCATTTCACATCAGCCATTGGAGCAGAATGCATAGACATGGAGTTCCCCTCCCTGCCTTTGGGACTCGGGGCAGAGTGACTCACAAATTCCACTGTATAATTGACAGAGCAGTATCCTATCAAATACAGATGTTGCCACTAGGCAACATGAAGTCATAGCCTACTGTGAACTCCTCTACAGTACAGATATGGGCTTGGTTGTACTGTAGTTGTGTTGTTTAGCTCACCTCCTCCCAACTCTTTGGAAAGCAACTTTTCATTTATACATCTAGTACACAGTGAAACTGCTATGACAGCCCACCCCTATTGTTTAGGGATATGAATCCTTCCTTATGTTCAAAGATATGTTACACGTGTATGATACGGACTTGGTTGTTCCAAATTTGTATGAATCTGTTAGGAGCCAGGGTGTGAATTTGCTAGGAGCCAGGGTGTGAATTTGCTAGGAGCCAGGGTGTGAATTTGTTAGGAGCCAGGGTGTGAATTTGTTAGGAGCCAGGGTGTGAATTTGTTAGGAGCCAGGGTGTGAATTTGTTAGGAGCCAGGGTGTGAATCTGCTAGGAGCCAGGGTGTGAATCTGCTAGGAGCCAGGGTGTGAATTTGTTAGGAGCCAGGGTGTGAATCTGCTAGGAGCCAGGGTGTGAATCTGCTAGGAGCCAGGGTGTGAATCTGCTAGGAGCCAGGGTGTGAATTTGTTAGGAGCTAGGGTGTGAATCTGCTAGGAGCCAGGGTGTGAATCTGCTAGGAGCCAGGGTGTGAATCTGCTAGGAGCCAGGGTGTGAATCTGCTAGGAGCCAGGGTGTGAATTTGTTAGGAGCCAGGGTGTGAATCTGCTAGGAGCCAGGGTGTGAATCTGCTAGGAGCCAGGGTGTGAATCTGCTAGGAGCCAGGGTGTGAATCTGCTAGGAGCCAGGGTGTGAATCTGCTAGGAGCCAGGGTGTGAATCTGCTAGGAGCCAGGGTGTGAATCTGCTAGGAGCCAGGGTGTGAATCTGCTAGGAGCCAGGGTGTGAATCTGCTAGGAGCCAGGGTGTGAATCTGCTAGGAGCCAGGGTGTGAATCTGCTAGGAGCCAGGGTGTGAATCTGCTAGGAGCCAGGGTGTTCGTGATCTTGTCCATCTTCTTTCAAGCGGTCATAGCAGTTACATTTGAAGCAGTTTAGCTTCTTAACTGTATTGGAGAGAAATAGTAAATCACAGATCGAGAGCTCGTTCAATTCTCTTTGTTCAAATTGTAGTCCAGGCTTTTGTCGTCAGTTGGGGAGCTAATTTGAACATAGGCCACCATAGTCTTTTCTTCTGAATTGTTGTTAGGTAAATGATTACTCTTTTTCATAACCATATATGTTCTGCTTTGATGTTAAACATCTTCAAAAAAAATTATGGCATGTCAACACTGGTGTTGAGGCCATGCACAGAACAGCTAGCTGGCAGGCATATTCACTGTCATTTCAACCTCTCCTTGTTCCAGTCTAACCCCACATTTTTTAAGATTACCACCATCATTCCTGTTCCCAAGAACTTTAAGGCTTCGTGCCACAATGTCTACTGCCCTGTAGCACTCACATCTGTAATCATGAAGTGCTTTGAGAGGCTGGTTATGGCACACAACTCCATCATCCTAGACCCACTCCAGGGAGTAGTGCGTACGCCCCAGTACGTCACTGGAGCCAAGCTTCCTGCCAGCTAGGATCTCTATACCAGGCGGTGTCATATCAGGCCCTAAAAATTGTCAAAAGACTTCAGCCACCCTAGTCAGAGACTGTTCTCTTTCCTACCGTACGGCAAGCGTTAGCGGAGCGCCAAGTCTAGGTCCAAAAGGCTTCTTAACAGCTTCTACCCCCAAGCCATAAGACTACTGAACAGCTATTCAAATGACTACCCAGACTATTTGCATTGCCCCCCCTTCTTTTATGCTGCTGCTACTCTCTGTTTATTATCCATGCATAGTCACTTTACCTACATGTACATATTACCTCAATTACCTCGACTAACCGGTGCCCCCGTGCAATGACTCTACTGGTACCACCTGTATATAGCCTCGTTACTGTTATTTTACTGCTGCTCTTTAATTATTTGTTACTTTTATTTTTGATTTATCAATTTTTTACTTAACACTTATTTTTCTTAAAACTGCATTGTTGGTTAAGGGCTTGTAAGTAAGCATTTCACTGTAAGGTATACACCTGTTGTATTTGGCGCATGTGACAAATACAATTTGATTTGAATTTGCATACCGCCCAAACAGATCCAATTGCACTTCCACGGCACTCACCCACATAGATAAGAAGAATACCTATGAGAGAATGCTGTTCATTGACTACAGCTCAGCGTTCAACACCATTGTCCCCTCCAAGCTCATCAAGCTTAAGACCCTGGGACTAAACACCTCCCTCTGCAACTGGATCCTGGACTTCCTGCCGGGCCGACACCAGGTGGTGAAGGTAGGCAACAACACCTCCGCCACGCTGATCCTCAACACGTGGGGCCTCACAGGGGTGTGTGCTTAGTCCCCTCCTGTACTCCCCATTCACCCACGATTGCGTGGCCACATTACTCCAACATCAAGTTTGCTGGCTACACAACGGTGGTAGGCCTGATCGCCAGCGACGATGACACAGCCTACAGGGAGGGAGGTCAGTGACCTGCCAGTGTGGTGTTGTAACAACAACCTCTCCGTCAGTAAGACCGAGGAGCTGACACACGCGTGAGGAAGGCAGGTTCAACAGGTTTGGCATGGGCCCTCAAATCCTCAAAAAGTTCTACAGCTGCACCATTGAGAGCATCTTGACTGGCTGCATCACTGCTTGGTATGGCAATATCACCGCCCTCGATTACATGGTGCTACAGAGGGTGGTGCGGTCAGTCCAGTACATCACTGGGACCGAGGTCCCTGCCATCCAGGACCTCTATATCAGGCGGTGTGAAAGGAAGGCCGGGAAAATCTCCCGCCAGACTCCAGCCACCCAAGCCATACTGTCCTCTCTGCTTCAGCACAGCAAACGATACCGATATATCAAGTCTGGCACTAACAGGCTCCTCAACAGCTTCTATCCCCAAGCCATAAGACTGCTAAATGGCTAACTAAACAGCTACACAGACTAAGTTGACCCTTGTATTTCATTTTTGCACTGCACTCACAGGGCCCTACACACGTACGCAACTGACACACACACACACTCACTTCATCATTGGTCACACACACTCACCATATCTACCTCTATCATTCCAGTATCCCTGCACATTCTACCTATGGTACTGGTACTGACCCTGTATAAAGTATGCTTACTTACTTTCTCGTGTTCTTATTTTTATGTGTTTTTGTTCTACCTTGTTAATTTATAGTATTACATTGTTATTGATTACTGCATTGTTGGGTTTATAGGTTGCAAGAAAGGCATTTCAATGTACTTATGTGTGTGACCATAAAACTTGAAACTGGTTGCAAGAATGGCATCTCTACACTAGATGGCAGTCTGTCAGTTTTCCCCAGGTCTCCACCTCGGTCAGTACAACAATCTCACAACTGGGAGAAGGGTTGATTGGTTGAGTTAAGGTAGCAGTGATGAATAACTCGAGATGGTTTCATTTCTAGGGAAGCACCCATGGAATTGAGACAGAGCACAGAATTCCATAAGTGCAAAAGAAGATGGAACGTACCTCCTTTCCTGAAGAGGTATACCGGCACCAGGTAGAGCATGGAATGCTGAATGTAGTAGACCTCCTTCTCAAACGGAAGCTGAACACAGACAAACAGAACAGAACAGATCGGTGTTCAGCATCTACATGAACATCAGCTTCATTTCAGCATATACACATACATGAGTGTTTTCCTTACTACAATGAACGTTAAACATTGTCCTCCTCCTGCAATTGACATTGTTTGGCTATGGAAATGTTTGAAAGCACAATTGGATCAAAACATGGCTGGTGTTTAGTCTGTGAATAAAAGTGGCGTTCTGGTTTCAGTTAGGCTAATTTCCATTAAAAACAAGAGAACCATTCCCATAGGCATCAGAGTGTAACAGCTCTGTAAAATGGCCAGCTAGCCTTAACAGTAAAAAGATGTGAGTGAGATTGTGGCTGGAGAGGAAATGAGGTGTCTGTGTAAAGCACAGAAAACCCACAGGCTATACACCTTCTAGACCAGGGGTAATAATCCATGCTGCTGCAGGGCTGCATAGTCTTACAGTTAATCACATAACAAAGCTATTCTTTACACTAAACACAATCAATTCCTGTCCATATGGTGACTTCTCTTAATGCATTACATCTAGGAGGAAATAAAGAAAGAAAACACTACGACCATAGATCAGCGGTATTTAAAGTCGGGGAAACTTTACTATTCTAATATTTTTTTAACAAATAATTAAAAAGCACAGATTATTGTATGGGACAATACAAAGGTTTTTGAGATTTTTTTTTTTCTTCTTATAACTGAGTACACGTATTTATTGGTTTCTTTTTATTTTGATAACAGATTAAAATGTAATGAATTGAAGGTTATTTGTTGATGTAAAAATCTAAAATTTGTCATTAGATTTGGGGTGGGGTCAGGAGAAATTCTTGTGGGGGAAAAAAAAAAATGGGGTCCCCGCTAAAAGAAAGTTAGAATACCACTGCCTTAGGTGATCGGTTATGACCTTATCGATGTCTGTAGCGTAGACACAGAACTCTCCTCCAGCCTGCAGACAGACGGGTGTGTGTGTGGAGCCTCAGTGTTGGTCAGGGGTTCCTGAGAGTTGCAGGTCACGTTCTGCGGTTACTGGGCCAACACAAACCCTGCCTGCCTGCCAGACAGCAATAAAAGGAGGTAGGAATTGGTGGCCACAGACCAAGAGCAGGTTAAGGGAACTCAAGTGTACTGAACAAGGCCAAAGTCACATAATAAGGCCTTAGTTATGTAAGTAGCCTTTGTCTTTACTGTTCAATTCCCCTCTCCTATACATGAATTACAGTTGACAGCATGGCTGGAATCCTTGACTTGAGACATTCGAAGGGTGCATTTACTTTCTAATAAGACAAATCTTCTGAATGAACTAAAACAATTCAAAATGCTTATTGCATATGAGAATGACTAAAAATCGCTCCAAACTGGACGCCACAGATGAACAACCTTCAGGAAATAAAACTACATTTCATTCGGGTATTGTGAACTGAACTAGCAGAATGTGTTGTACGATCTGGTTATTTACCACCATGTTCGCTTTGGTTAACTATTAATAACTTAGTTAGAAATAAAGTATACAGTGCCTTCAGAAAGTATTCACACCACTTGACTTTTTCCACATTTTATTGTGTTACGGGATGAATTTAAAATTGGCCTACACACACACACATACAACCCCGTAATATCAAAGTGGAATTATGTTTTTAGAAACTTTTACAAATGTATTAAAAATGAAATGCTGAAATGTCGAGTCAGTAAGTAATCAACCCTGTTGTTATCGCATGCCTAAATAAATTCAGGAGTACAAATTTACTTAACAAGTCACTTAATAAGTAGTGTGACGACCCTCCCACTGTCTGCCGAATTCTCTCTTTGCTCTTGTTTTCCTTATTAGGAGGTCGGTGGGCGTAGCCGGGAGGGTCATCAGCGAAATGGGACACAACTGGGCTCGGGTGTGTCCTGGTGATAAATACACCTTTCCCTCATTCATTGAGGAGACTCACTCCACGCAGACATACAGTTGGATTTTGGTTATGGCATTTTTGTAGCCGTTTTGTGTGTTTGCTTTGGCACCTCTCAACACCCCTCATTATCACATTTATGCACGCAACCACTGACTTACACTACTGACTACACACCCCATTGTTACTTGTTAACTTTAAATTAATAAACACATTTGTTATTTGTTTATCTCCACGTTGTCTCCTTTTTGTTACGGGCTACAAGCCGGTTTGTGACAGTAGCATGGACTCACTGTGTGCAATAGTGTTTAACACATTTTTATTAACTACCTATTCTCTGTACCCCACACATAAAGAAAATGTTAAGGTCCCTTAGTCGAGCAGTGAATTTCAAACAGATTCAACCACAAAGACCAGGGAGGTTTTCAATGCCTCGCAAAGAAGGGCACCTATTGGAAGATGGGTATACATTTTTTTTTTTTAAAGCAGACATTGAATATCCCTTTCATCATAGTGAAGTTAATAAATATACTTTGGATTACCCAGTCACTACAAAGATACAGGAGTCCTTCCTAACTCAGTTGCCGGAGAGGAAGGAAACCGCTCAGGGATTTCACCATGAGGCCAATGGTGACTTTAAAACAGTTACAGTTTAATGGCTGTGACAGGAAGAAACAGGATGGATCAACATTGTAGTTACTCCACAATACTAACCTAAACAACAGAGTAAAAAGGAAGCCTGCACAGAATAAAAAAATATTCCAAAACATGCATCCTGTTTGCAATAAGGCTCTATACGGCTCCTGAGTGGCGCAATGGTCTAAGGAGCCGCATCTCAGTGCTAGAGGCGTCACTACAGACTCTGGTTTGATTCCAGGCTGTATCACAACCGGCCGTGATTGGGATTCCCATAGGGCGGCGCACAATTGGCCCAACCTCGTTAGGGTTTGGCCGTGGTAGGCCGTCATTGTAAATAAGAATTTGTTCTTAACTGAGTTGCCTAGTTAACCTTTTACATCTAGACGTTCCGCTAGCGGAACACCTGCTCCAATATCCAATGATAGGCGTGGCGCGAATTACAAATTCCTCAAAAATACAAAAACTTCAATTTTTCAAACATATGACTACTTTACAGCATTTTAAAGACAAGACTCTCCTTTATCTAACCACACGGTCCGATTTCAAAAAGTCTTTACAGCGAAAGCAAAACATTAGATTATGTCTGCAGAGTACCCAGCCAGAAATAATCAGACACCCATTTTTCAATCTAGCATATAATGTCACATAAAGCTAAATGCAGCACTAACCTTTGATGATCTTCATCAGATGACACGCCTAGGACATTATGTTATACAATACATGCATGTTTTGTTCAATCAAGTTCATATTTATATCAAAAACCAGCTTTTTACATTAGCATGTGACGTTCAGAACTAGCATTCCCACCGAACACTTCCGGTGAATTTACTAAATTACTCACGATAAACGTTCACAAAAAACATAACAATTATTTTAAGAATTATAGATACAGAACTCCTCTATGCACTCGATATGTCTGATTTTAAAATAGCTTTTCGGTGAAAGCACATTTTGCAATATTCTGAGTAGATAGCCCAGCCATCACGGCTAGCTATTTAGACACCCACCAAGTTTAGCCCTGACCAAACTCCGATTTACTATTAGAAAAGTTTGATTACCTTTGGTGTTCTTCGTCAGAATGCACTCCCAGTACTGCTACTTCAATAACAAATGTTGGTTTGGTCCCAAATAATCCATAGTTATATCCAAATAGCGGCGTTTTGTTCGTGCGTTCAAGACACTATCCGAAGTGTAAATAAGGGTCACGCGCACGACGCATTTCGTGACAAAACATTTCTAAATATTCCATTACCGTACTTCGAAGCATGTCAACCGCTGTTTAAAATCAATTTTTATGCCATTTTTCTCGTAAAAAAGCGATAATATTCCGACCGGGAAAGCGTGTTTACGTACAAAGAGAGAGAAAATAACAGCATGGGATACCCTCGTGCACGAGCCTGAGTCTCATAGTACTGTGACCGGCCACTATCCAAACGCGCTAATGTGTTTCAGCCAGGGGCTGCCTCGATATCATTCCCATGGGAGCCGTAGGAAGTGTCACGTAACAGCAGAGATCCCCTGTATTGGATAGAGATAATCAAGAAGGCCAAGAAATGGTCAGACAGGGTACTTCCTGTACAGAATCTTCTCAGGTTTTGGCCTGCCAAATGAGTTCTGTTATACTCACAGACACCATTCAAACAGTTTTAGAAACTTTGCAGTATTTTCACGGCCAGATAAAAAAACGTACCCGATTTAATCTGGTTACTACTCCTGCCCAGAAACTAGAATATGCATATAATTAGTAGATTTGGATAGAAAACACTCTAAAGTTTCTAAAACTGTTTGAATGGTGTCTGTGAGTATAACAGGCCAAAACCTGAGAAGATTCCATGCAGGAAGTGCTCTGTCTGACAATTTGTTGTCCTTCTGTTACATCGCTATCACAGCATCTGTGCTGTAACGTGACACTTTCTAAGGCTTCCATTGGCTCTCTAAAGCCGCCAGAAAGTGGAATGGGGTGTCTGCTGTCTCTGGGCAAAGTATAGGAGCAGAGTTTGTAAGTGGTCAGCCTGGGGACAGTGAGACTGGAGATGTGCGGTCACGAGAACTCGCCATGTTTTTCTTTCTCTCTTTGAATAAATACAACATTGCCCGGTTGGAATATTATCGCTATTTTACAAGAAAAATAGCATAAAAATTGATTTTAAACAGCGTTTGACATGCTTCTAAGTACGGTAATGGAATATTTTGACATTTTTTGTCACGAAATGCTCTCGCTCGTTACCCTTCGGATAGTGACCTGAACACACGAACAAAACGGAGGATATTTGAACATAACTATGGATTATTTGGAACCAAAACAACATTTGTTGTTGAAGTAGAAGTCCTGGGAGTGCATTCTGACGAAGAACAACAAAGGTAATCCGATTTTTCAAATAGTAATTCTGAGTTTAGGTGACCCCGAAGTAGGCGGATGTCAAAATAGCTAGCCGTGATGGCCGAGCTATTTACTCAGAAAATTGCAAAATGTGCTTTAGCCGATAATTCTTAAAATAATTATGTATTTTGTCAACGTTTATCATGAGTAATTTAGTCATTTCACCGCAAGTGTTCGGTGGGTATGCTAGTTCTGAACATCACATGCTAATGTAAAAAGCTGTTTTTTGATATAAATATGAACTTGATTGAACAAAACATGCATGTATTGTATAACATAATGTCCTAGGAGTGTCATCTGATGAAGATCAAAGGTTAGTGCTGCATTTAGCTGTGGTTTGGGTTTATGTGACATATATCCTTGCTTGGAAAATGGCTGTGTGATTATTTGTGTCTATGTACTCTCCTAACATAATCGAATGTTTTGCTTTCGCTGTAAAGCCTTTTTGAAATCGGACAATGTGGTTAGATTAACGAGAGTCTTATCTTTAAAATGGTGTAAAATAGTTGATTGTTTGAGAAAATTGAATTGTGGTATTTTAGTTGGTTTTGTATTTCGCGCCTTGCGGTGCCATTGGCTGTTGGCTAGGGGTTCCGCAGGCGCTAGCGGAATGTCTGTCCTCAACAGGTTTAAGAGACTTACCCAGAAAGACTCACAGCTGTAATCAAATGTATTTATAAAGCCTTTCTTACATCAGCTGATGTCAGAAAGGGCTGTACAGAAACCCAGTCTAAAACCCCAAACAGCAAGCAATGCAGGCGTAGAAGCACAGTGGCTAGGAAAAACTCCCTAGAAAGGCTGGAACCTAGGAAGAAACCAAGAGAGGAACAACCATATGAGGGGTGGCCAGTCCTCTTCTGGCTGTGCCGGGTGGAAATTATAACAGAACATGGCCAAGATGTTCAAAATGTTCATAGATGACCAGCAGGGTCAAATAATAATAATGACTGCCAAGGTGATTCTAATTCTAACATGTATTGGCTCAGGAATGTGAACAGTGGTGTAAAGTACTTAAGTAAAAATACTTTAAAGTACTACTTAAGTCGTTTTTTGGGGGGTATCTGTACTTTACTATTTGACAAATTTTACTTCACTACATTCCTAAAGAAAATAATGTACTTTTTACTCCGGACATTTTCCCTGACACCCAAAAGTACTCGCTACATTTTGAATGCTTAGCAGGACAGGAAAATGTAGTCTAATTCACACACTTATAAGGAGAACATCCCTGGTCATCTCTACTGTCTCTGATCTGGCAGACTCACTAAACACATGCTTCATTTGTAAATAATGTCTGAATGTTGGAGTGTGCCCCTGGCCATCTGTAAATAAAAACAAACCTAGAAAATGGTGCCGTCTAGTTTGCTTAATATAAGACATTTGAAATGATTTACACTTGTACTTTTAATACTTAACTATATTTTGGCGATTTCATTTACTTTTGATACGCAAGTATATTTTAAACCAAATACTTTTACTCAAGTAGTATTTTACTGGGTGACACTTTTACTTGAGTCATTTTCTATTAAAGGTATCTTCACTTTTACTCAAGTATGAAAATTGGGTACTTTTTCCACCACTGGGTGTGAATACTTAAGTAGATAGTGATTCATTTTCAATAAATGTGAGGAAGGGTACAAAAACATTCCTGCAGCAATTAAGGTCCTCAAGAACACAGTGGCCATCAGTATTAAAATGGAAGAGGTTTGGAACCACCAAGACTCTTCCTAGAGCTGGCTACCCAGCCAAACTGAGCAATCCTAGGAAGAAGAGCCTTGGTCAGGGAGGTGACCAAGAACCCAATGGAACCTGACAGAGCTCCTCTGTGGAGATGGGAGAACCTTCCAGATAGACCTGGCACCATCCCTATGGTGAAGCATGGTGGTGGCAGCATCATGCTGTGGGGATGTTTTTCAGCGACGGACTGAGAAACTAGTCAGGATTGAGGGAAAGATGAATGGAGCAAAGTACAGAGAGATCCTTGATGACCTGCTCCAGAGCACTCAGGACCTCAGACTGGGGCAAAGGTTTACCTTCCAAAAGGACAACAACCCTAAACTCACAGCCAAGACGGTGAAGACCAAGACAACGCACAAGTAGCTTTGGGACAAGTCTCAATGTTCTTGAGTGGCCCAACCAGAGCCCGGACTCGAACATCTCTGGAGAGACCTGAAAATAGATGTCCAGCGACACTCCCCATCCAACCTGACAGAGCATGAGAGCATCGGCAGAGAAGAATGGGAGCAACTCCCCAAATACAGATGTGCCCAGTTTGTAGAATCATACCAAAGAAGACGTGAGGCTGTAATTGCTGCCAAAGGTGCTTCAACAAAGCACTGAGTAAAGGGTCGGAATACTTATGCAAATGTGATATTTCAGTTTTTGCTTTGTCATTATGGGGTATTGTGTATAGATTGATGAGAAAAAAACAAGTTCATCCATTTTAGAATAAGGCTGTAACGTCACAAAATGTGGCAAAAGTAAAGGGGTCTGAATACTTTCTGAAGGCACTGTAACTCCTTATGGACACGATGACACTAAATCAAACCCCAGAACGTCTAGATATGATGTGTGAGTGAGACCATGCCCCATGGGAAGGAGAGAGAGAAAATGGATGTTTCTCAATATGCATACTACAGTGCTCCACACTCATGCGCGGAGGGCATTCTCCGAGGACGTTCTTGTGAGGATGAGAGTGTGGAGAAAGCATCAAACATTTCATTTGAGAAGCATGCCCACTCCTCCTACTGTATTACCTCACGCTGCACCTCCCATTCACTGTACCTTCTTCCAGCCAGGACAATGGCAATAGAGACGAACCAAGATATACACAAAGCAAAAGTTATTTCAGAATTATCAGCTAGCCTTTGCCTTGATGACAGTTTTGCACACTTTTGGCATTCTCTCAACCAGCTTCACCTGGAATGCTTTTCCAACAGTCTTGAAGGAGTTCCCACATAAGCCGAGCGCTTGTTGGCTGCTTTTCCTTCCCTCTGCGGTCCAACTCATCCATCTCAATTGGGTTGAGGTCGGGTGATTGTGGAGGCCAGGTCATCTGATGCAGCACTCCATCACTCTCCTTCTTGGTCAAATAGCCCTTACACAGCCCGGAGGTGTGTTGGGTCATTGTCCTGTTGAAAAACAAATGATAGTGGGACTAAGCACAAACCAGATGGGATGGCGTATCGCTGCAGAATGCTGTGGTATCCATGCTGGTTAAGTGTGCCTTGAATTCTAAATAAATCACTGACAGTGTCACCAGCAAAGCACCCCCACACGTCCTCCTCCATGCTTCGCGGTGGGAACCGCACATGCAGAGATCATCTGTTCACCTACTCTGTGTCTCACAAAGACACAGCGGTTTGAACGAAAAATCACAAGTTTGGATTCATCAGACCAAAATACATATTTCCACCTGTCTAATGTCCATTGCTTGTGTTCCTTGGCCCAAGCAAGTCTCTTCTTCTTATTGGTGTCCTTTAATAGTTGTTTATTTGCAGCAATTCGACCATGAACGCCTGATTCACGCAATCTCCTCTGAACAGTTGATGTTGAGATGTGTCTGTTATTTGAACTCTGTGAAGCATTTATTTGGACTGCAATCTGAGGTGCGGTTAACTCTAAAGAACTCATCCTCTGCAGCAGAGATAACTTGGGGTTTTCCATTCCGGTGGCTGTCCTATGAGAGCCAGTTTCATCATAGCGCTGGATGGTTTTTGCGACTGCACTTGAAACTTTCAAAGTTCTTGAAATATTCTGGTTTGACTGAGCAGGTCTTAAAGTAATGATGGACTGTCGTTTCTCTTTGCTTATTTGAGCTGCTAAGGAAAGAAATTCAACAAATTGACATTTAACAAGACAGACCTGTTAACTGAAATGCATTCCAGGTGACTACCTCATTAAGCTGGTTGAGAGAATGCCAAGAGTGTGGAAAGCTGTCATCAAAGCAAAGGGTGGCTAATTTGAAGAATCTCAAATATAAAATATATTGTGATTTGTTTAACACTTTTTTGGTTACTACATGATTCAATGTGTGTTATTTCATAGTTTTGATGTCTTCACTATTATTCTACAATGTAGAAAATAGTAAAAATAAAGAAAAACACTGGAAAGAGTAGGTATCCAAACTTTTGACTGTTACTGTATTTCTCTGCACACTTTCCGTTGAAGCTTGCAGCAATGCACGCTTCAACATATATGTACATACGGAATATGCATTTGAGAAGAGCCCTCCGTGCGCCGTTTTGTACGGTAGTATGTATTTTGAGAAACACCCAGTGTGTACCTCACTGTGACGACACTCCCACTCTGTCTGCCGTATTCTGTCTCTTTGCTCGTTTTCCTTAATAGGATGTCGGTGGGCGGAGCCGGGAGGGTCGTCAGCGAAATGGTACACACCTGGGCTTGGGTGTGTCCCGGGATAAATACACCTCTTCCCCATTCATTGGGGGGACTCTCTCCATGCAGACAGTGATAGATTTTGGTTGTGTCATTTTTTGTGGCCGTTTTGTTTGTTTTGGCACCTTTCAACACCCCTCATTATCACATTTATGCACGCATCCATTCACTGACTACACACACACACACACACACACACACACACACACCATTGTTAATTGTATTTAGTTTACTTCTGTTAATACATATATTATGTTATTCCTTATCTCCACGTTGTTTCCCTTTTTGTTACGAACTTCGAGCCGGTTTGTGACACACCAAAATAGGACAGGAACCAAGCGACTGAGTAATGAATCTGAGACACTTCCATAACCATCTGACCTGATGGTATTCTAAATAAATAGCATTATGTACAAGTTCACTTCCAATCAAATCCTCAAACCTACAGGAACTGATCACAACACCTCTAAAAACATTTACATTACATTTACATTTAGCCTGTTGGGGCTCGGGGGCAGTATTGAGAAATTTTGAAAAAAATATGTGCCCATTTTTAACTGCCTCCTACACCAACTCAGAAGCTAGGATATGCATATTATTAACACATTCGGATAGAAAACACTGAATTTTCTAAAACAGTTTGAATGGTGTCTGTAAGTATAACAAAACTCATATTGCAGGCAAAAACCTGTGAAAAATAGATTTAAAAAAATGTGAATTTTGTGACTGTACTATTTAGTGTCATTGTTTTATAGATACCATAGTGAGAAAGGATTCATTTCGCAACACCTACGGCTTCCACTAGATGTCAACGATCTTTATAAAGTTGTTTGAAGCGTCTATGATAAACAGAGAGCAAATTAGAATGCAAGGAAGTTGACATGTCGTCACTTAATTTTTTTGCGCCTGCGCATAAATCTGAGAAGCGTGAGTTTGTCATTAATTGTTTATCAAGACATAGGATAGGTTGTGTGAAAATATTACTGATGTTTAACGTTAAAAATGGACCAAAAGATTAATGCTAAACAACGTTTGACATGTTTGAACGAACGTAAATAGATTATTTACTAGTTTTTTTTTAGCTTTTCGGCGTGATTTTACAACCCCCCCCACCATGTTTTGTGGGAGCATAATGAACGCTAACTACTTGGTGTTATTTGGACATAAATTATGAACTTTGTCAAAAGAAACCACATTTGTTCCGGACCTGGGATTCCTGGCAGTGCCTTCTGATGGAGATAATCAAAGGTAAGGGGATATTTACAATGTTATTATCGATATTAGATGATGCTAACTGTATAGCATAGCTTATTGTTCTTAGCATAGCACCCCGTTTATTGCAAAATGTGATTTCCCAGTAAAGTTATTTTGAGATCTGGCCATTCGGTAGCAATTACGAGATGATAATATATTATTCTTTGAATGACAATATTATAATTTACCAATGTTTTCGAATAGTAATTTTGTTATGTTCACCGGAAGCATTTCAGAGAAGAAAAAAATCGGAATTTCACGCTACTGTAAAATGCTGTTTTTGGATATAAATATGAACTTGATGGAACAAAAAATGCATGTATTGTATAACATAATGTCCTAGGAGTGTCATCTGATGGAGATTGACAAAGGTTAGTGCATAATTCTAGCTGGTTTCTGCTTTTGATGACGCCTGACCTTGAATTGAAAATGGATGTTTGTACTTTTGTGGCTATGTACTGTCCTAACATAATCTAACTTTATGCTTTTGCCGTAAAGCCTCTTTGAAAATCGAACAATGTGGTTAGATTAAGGAGATGTTTATCTTTTAAATTGTGTAAAATAGTTGATTGTTTGAGAAATTGAAATTATTAGATTTTTGATGTTTTGAATTTCCAGCCTTGTTAGCAATCCCGACTCGGGGTTCATTGCTAACCTGTAGCCCCAACAGGTTAAGTCATTTAGCAGACGCTCTTATCCAGAGCCACTTTACACTTTACCACTTTACAATAGTGCATCTAAATCTTTTAAGGGGGGGGGGGGGGGGGGGTTAGAAGGATTACTTTATCCTATCCTAGGTATTCCTTAAAGAGGTGGGGTTTCAGGTGTCTCCGGAAGGTGGTGATTGACTCCGCTGTCCTGGCGTCGTGAGGGAGCTTGTTCCACCATTGGGGTGCCTGAGCAGCGAACAGTTTTGACTGGGCTGAGCGGGAACTCAGAAACAAATGGTAATAATACAGATTAGGCAGAATTCTTGAGGAAGACAAAATAAACCTTGCATACTGTGTTGTGAGAGCCTGTTCGGGGGCTGGGGCAGCCAACACCATTGAATTTAGTCTTGTGCAAGAGAAACCAAAGCCCTTTTGAGTCGTCAATGGATTTAAGAATGGGTCTATTAAGGGAACTAGAACTAATAAAATGTGGGCTTGGTTTCCATTGCTGATGTGAGTAGTAGTAAGAGAGACACTATTCCAGAGCAGGGAGCAGAGCTCCTCTGAAGGGAAAGTGAAATGCAGCAATGAGAAAAGCCTGAGGACAGAGCGAAGAGGAAGTGGGGGTTGAGGCAGTTTTACAGCTATTCAGTCAGCAGTAGCCAAGTACAGATACTGTAGGGCTCTGCTTTCACTTTGTCACATTCAATCACAGAGTCCGGAAGGCTCATAAAAATTATCTACGTCACCATGGTTACATTGGGTTGAGACAAATTGATATTTGCTGAGATGCTTTACAGGGTCTGCAATTGTCAACTACACAGTTACTTTTGGTTGTCCTCTGGACAAAGGACAGTTGTTAAATTCCTATCCCACAAGTCAAGAAGATCCAGCATATTTTTTGTCCTTAAAATGCTTCTTTCAAATAAATATGGCGCTTTAATCATAAGCCATGCAAGATGTGTTTGTATGCATGCACGCACACAGTACAAAAAGAAACGCAACATTTCAAAGATTTTACTGAGTTACAGTTCATATAAGAAAATCAGTCAATTTAAATATATGAATTCGGCGCTAATCTATGAATTTCACATGAGTGGGAATACAGATATGCATCTGTTGGTCACAGATCTCGTCATGGTATCTCTGTGCATTCAAATTGCCATCGATAAAATGCAATTGTGTTCGTTGTCAGTCGCTTATGCCTGCCCACACCATAAGTACTTTACACGACTGCGGTGGGGTTAAGTAAAAATACTTGAAAGTAGTAAACTGGTGAGGGCCCAAAAAAGGTGCCACTTTTTTTTGCACTGAAACATGCAAAAGAAATCCCTGCTAGGGGGAAATGCAGGTTTTAACTAATTAAACAACAAACAATATGATCTACATGATCAGTCTCTGTGTGTAAAATAAGTGGTTAATGTGAACCTCACTCACAGCTAAAAAATGTAAAGAAAGCAATTCAATGTTTATTGTTGCCTAGACTTTACTGCAAATGACACTGAAGTCTTGAAAGAAAACACACTAATATTGCAGTTAGTCATGACAGCCTTTATAATAGAACGCTTGTGACCACAGACATCTAAATATTGCACTAGGGAAAAAAACATCTTAAAGTAGAAATAGAATGAAACAAACAGGCATTCTATTTTTGCTCTATTAGTGACCACCATAGTAGACATCGATCAAGTGCACAAGGCTACATGTGTGCGAAAATAACATTCACTGAGTAAAACATTAAATATTCCCCCCACACAAGTGTTACTGTCAAGTTCAACACAACAAAAGCAATATATTTGGGCTACACTGCATATTATTACATTGTACACTTTCTGCCTGTGGACATCTGTTCTACAATGTGCCAGCAAAGCATGATACCCTTTGTTGGCATAACTGGTCTCTTTCAGGCAGAGACTACACCTGGCATACCCATTTTTATCCACTGTATTGAAGAAGTGAGAGGGAAAGTGTGTGGTGTTCCTTTCACCTCTATAGTGGCATCCAGCTTAAGTCTGGCCCAGCTCCAGCTGCACTTGTTTAACAAGCAACGCCTCAATTCACCTAATTCTCTCATTCTGAAAATTAACCACATATTGTAGAGGGAAAACATTAGTTCACAGATAGTAGTTACTTCGTTAGCTAGTTAACGAGTTAACATTTCACAGATTGCCAGGGTCCAGTAAGCAACTAACGCGTTATAACTTGAGGAACGGCAAGGAGTCGTATAACATTACCAGTTAATACTATAGCGAATTGGTTAAGTTACTAATGTTAACTCATCTGATGTTGTAACGTTAGCTAGCTAACTTTAGCTGTCTGACTTTATTAGCCAAATAATTTTCACACCATAAACTCAATTATTTGATCGGTTAAATTGGCTAATGTTGCTCAACATTTCTCTGGCTAGCTAACGGAGAATTCAATCCAGCTAGCAAGATACTGAACAATGCTAATACTTGTTCCACCACACCTTCTCCCTCACCTCAAACTTTCCAAATGCCAGTTGTTTTTTCAGTTCCTGCTCATGAAGTACACTTCATCACCTTCTCACCCCCGTCTACGTGGTCAGGCTTCTCACCTACCTCTTCGCTATCGTTCAGGGGACACTGTTGTAAGTTAATTGGCAAACTGCCTTTCCACTCTGCACTGTCTTTCCAGAGCGCGCGCTGATGGTGTAACTAGCAAATTGGTTATCTTCTCTCTTTTCAGGCATGTGCTGCATTCTGTTGTTGTGTGAACAATTGGGTTTGAGCCTCGGACACAGACGGTATTGCTCCAAACGCGTATCACTTGTTCGCATACAGCCAGTAGTCATCCATTGGAGTGTGCCCCTGGCTATCCGTAAAAAAGGAAAAAAGGTGCCGTCTGGTTTGCTGAATATAAGGAACTTGAAATGATTTATACTTTTACCTTTTGATACTTAAGTATATTTTAGCAATTACATTTAATTTTGATACTTAAGTATATTTAAAACCAAATACTTTTACTCAAGTAGTATTTTACTGGGTGACTATCACTTTTATTTGAGTCATTTTCTATTAAGGTATCTTTACTTTTACTCAAGTATGACAATTGGGTACTTTTTCCACCACTGCCCCACCAGCACAATGTCACTCTGATGCCCATACAACAACATACACGTGGTCTGTGGTTGTGAGGCCGGTTGGACATACTGCTAAATTCTTTCAAACGATGTTGGAGGCAGCTTATGGTAGAGAAATGAACATTCAATTATCTGACAACAGCTTTGGTGGACATTCCTGCAGTTTTATATTTTTGTTCAGTGTGATATGCATCATGAAATCTTTGAAACTATGAAGGAGTGAAAGTGAGAGACTGCAAAGCACGCTATTACAGTGAATGGAACTGATGCTAGATGATGGTTACTTACCAGTCTAGTGTTGACCACAGGGAAGACGAGGGCCAGTAAAGCACCGTTCAGCATATGGACCTGAAGCCTGCTGACAGAAAGACAACACGTCAGAAAATGTTTTGCATGTCAGCAAAGGTTTAAGATATATAACGTTCAAAATACAGAAATACAGCTGATATGATGCAAAAAGCAGCATCATATGATGCTAAATGCATTAAACTGGTTGTATTTCTGTATTGTTAAAGTTAGCTATTTAGAAAACTTAATTGGTGACATCCAAAACATTTTTGGACTATATCAACAATGGACTAAAGAAACAAATACCAAAAGATGGTTTAAAAAAATCCACCCAAAAACGAAGTATGCTTAAGTTTGGTGAAGATTGGTGCATATGGCTTGCAGCCATACCATATGATACCATCTGCACTTCAGCGTCACAGTGCTAAGCTATAGAAACATGTGCTACACCGGTTTAACACCAGACTGGCGGTTTAATGCAATGAACTTGCATTTGATTGCTGACCATCTTCAGCACGACATATGTGACATGCCATATCCCTGAAGCTTGTGTGTTACATCACGTTCCCTTTCCTCATGGAACTGTAATTAGCCTACATACCAAATTGTATATATATATTTTTTTAAATGTACCTTTATTTAACCAGGTAGGCCAGTTGAGAACAAGTTCTCATTTACAACTGCGATTTGTCACATGCGCCGAATACCAGAGGTTTAGACCTTACCGTGAAATGCTTACTTACAAGCCCTTAACCAACAACGCAATTTTAAGAAAGTAGAGTTAAGTAAATATTAACAAAAATAAATAAAGTAAAAAATAAAAAACAAACACAATAAAATAACTTGGGTGACTGGAGTCGTACAATTTTTTGGGCCTTCCTCTGACACCGCCTAGTATATAGGTCCTGATGCAACCGGTCAGGATGCTCGATGGTGCAGCTGTATAACTTATATTTTCAGTCTCCTGAGGGGGAAAAGGCATTGTCGTGCCCTCTTCACGACTTTCTTGGTGTGTTTGGACCATGATAGTTCGTTGGTGATGTGATCACCAAGGAACTTGAAACTCTCAACACGCTCCACTACAGGCTCATCGATGTGAATGGGGGCCATGTTCAGCCCTCCTTTTCCTATAGACCACGATCATCTTTTGTTTCTATGCAGACTTGTTCAGCTACATTTCAATTATCTTCTGACTGTGTGGCAGAAGGACAAAGCAGGGCCCTGATTGAAATAGGGAGGGTTGTGGAGGTCACCATGGCTGAGCTCCAGCCCCAGTCTTCCTAATGAGAGTAGAGGCCAGAACAGGGCCCAGGTGTCCTGCAGTGATCCCCACCTTGGGTTTCCTCCCCCTGCTGTAAGACCCTACCAGAGCATGACATTTGAAACCAGTGCCATGCAAATGTAGTTTCATCATCTGGTGGTCAGGCTGAGGTTCCTTCTCAGGACATTTGATAATCACAGCCGAGGTGTGTAATGTTGCAAATAAGTGTTTTATTTTGCACAGCAACTTAAAAACCTAAGTGGACTCTCATCATTGAAGCTCATGTTGAAAAAAAGCTGCCATCATAGGAATCTCATGTTAGTGTTTTGGCTTCCCCCTGTATGTTAGCTAGGCTAGGGGTTAAGTTTTTGGGTTCAGGGAAGAGTTAGCTGACATTAAATTAATTAATTAATTAATTACATACTATGCTGTTTGTTACTTAAATAATTGTCCTTTGTTATATGCTAGTATGTTTTACTGACATAAACTTGTCTTGTGTGACTTAGTAAAAAATCTGAGCGTACAGATTTATGAGCCGTTTTGGGAGCCACCGCAGTATGTGACCTCCTGTGTTTACAATTGGCAGGAATTTAGCTACAGTATGTGGGAATTGCAGGGAGGAACAGAGAATGGTGGCGATATCGGCCATCTTGATCTGCACAGATTATCTAAATTACTATCTACAACTCTGTTCCCCGGCCCTGTTTCTGCACATCTGCTTACTGTCACACAGATAAGAGGATGTACCTTCTATAAAAGGAGAGAGACAACTCTGTTCGTTGGCCTCTGAACTATGAGTGATTGTTGAATTGCAAGATTGTTGCAAATCTTATAATAAAGTTGCTGTTTGAACAATCTACAGTCTCTCCCCTTTTGGTTAGAATTTCCACCACACATGCTATGTAGTTGCGAAGTAGCTAAAAAGTACTAAGTAGTTGCAAAGTAGAAAGTAGTTGAAAAGTTGGTAATTAGATAAAATGCTAAAGTTGTCCATGATGAGATTCGAACACGCAACCTTTGGGTTGCTTGACGTTCACGTTATACACCCACCCATCCTGAAGTAATCTTTGTTCTTATGTAACCATTCCAAATGTAACATATCATACTAATGTAGGTGTCTCAGATTAACATTTACCATGTCTCTTATAGTCTATAAGACAAGGCTGTCAGTTAAGGTGGTGTTGAGATTTCATGACAGTGGGAGTGTGTATTATGAAGGTACTCACCTAAAGATGACCATGGCTGTTTTACATGGCGGACAGGCCAGCAGGAAGATCTGTGGAAAAATAACGCTCGTCAACAATGTTTTACAGATCTTGTGTTATAAACTCCAAACCTTGTCATCTACATGTTGCTGTAGAGCATACTGGATATGCTGTCGTGCTACATGAGAGCAATAAAAGCTGCTTCCAAAATGGTCATAGAATGTTTTCAATGACACCCAACACCTACAGGGGAGATATATCCTAATATATATATATATATATTATCTGAGTTGTTCTTGCCATAATATGTACTTGGTCTTTTACCAAATCGGGCTATCTTCTGTATACCACCCCTACCTTGTCACAACACAACTGATTGGCTCAAACGCATTAAGGAAAGAAATTCCACAAATGAATGTTTAACAAGGCACACATGTTAATTGAGATGCATTCCAGGTAACTACCTCATGAAGCTGGCTGAGAGAATGCCAAGAGTGTACAAAGCTGTCAAGAAGGCAAAGGGTGGCTACCTTGAAGAATCTCAAAATATAAAATACATTTTGATTTGTTTAACACTTTTTTGGTTACTGCATGATTCCATGTGTGTAATACCATAGTTGACGTCTTCACTATTATTCCACAATGTAGAAAATAGTAAAAAAAAAAAAGGAAGAAAAACCCTGGAATGAGTAGGTGTGTCCAAACCTTAGACTGCAATAATATATAAACATTAGTTTGTATACCTGACCTGTGGATGAGTATATATGCGAGTACACACACAATCTATCTATCTACATATATACAAAAGTATGTAGACACACATTCAAATTAGTGGATTTGGCTATTTCAGCCTCACCAATTTGTGACAGGTGTATAAAAAAGAGCACACAGCCATGCAATCTCCATAGACAAACATTGGCAGTAGAATGGCCTTACTGGAGAGCTCAGTGACTTTCAACGTGACACCGTCTATGATGCTACTTTTCTCACGAGTCAGTTTGTCAAATTTCTGCCCTGCTAGAGATTCTCCAGTCAACTGTAAGGGCTGTTATTGTGAAGTGGAAATGTCTAGGAGCAACAACGGCTTAGCCGTGAAGTGGTTGACCACACAAGCGCACAGAACGGGACCGCTGAGTGCTGAAGCACACAGCACGTAAAACTCATCTGTCCTCGGTTGCAACACTCACTACCGAGTTCCAAACTGCCTCTGGAAACGTCAGCACAATAACTGTTAGTCCGAAGCTTAATGAAATGGGTTTTCATGGCTGAGCAGCCGCACACAAGCTTAAGACCACCATGTGCAATGTGAAGCGTCGGCTGGAGTGGTGTGAAGCTCGCCGCCATTGTGATAAATCACGTTTCACTATCTGGCAGTCCGACAGATGAATCTGGGTTTGGCAGATGCCAGGAAAATGCTACCTGCCTCAATGCATAGTGCCAACTGTAATGTTTGGTGGAGGAGGAATAATTGTCTGGGGCTGTTTTTCATGGTTCGGGCTAGACCCCTTAACTCAACTGCATAAAATTACATTCTAGACGAGTCTGTGCTTCCAACTGTGGCAACAGTTTAGGGAAGGCCCTTTCCTGTTTCAGCATGACAATGCCCCCATGCACAAAGTGAGGTCCATACAGAAATGGTTTGTCGAGATCGGTATGGAAGAACATGACTGGCCTGCACAGAGCCCTGACCTCAACCCCATCAGACACCTTTGGGATGAATTGGAACGCCAACTGCGGGCCAGGCCTAATCGCCCAACATCAGTGCCCGACCTCTAATGCGTGTGGCTGAATGGAAGCAAGTCCCCGCAGCAATGTTCCGACATCTAGAGGAAAGCCTTCCCAGAAGGGTGGAGGCTGTTATAGCAGCAAAGGGGGGGCCAACTCCATATTAATGCCCATGCTTTTGAAATTAGATGTTTGACGAGCAGGTGTCCACATACTTTTGGTCACGTAGTGTGTATACTGGCTTCCTTCATAAGATGCTTTTTGTCCAACTCTAATCTAATTATTACAATATCAATTAAGGTCAGGGAAGTTCTTACATGACTTACAGTCAAAAGAACAAGAACAGACTTCCAAGCAAAAGATACTTATCAACCATTTACATCACAGTAACTCTGCAGTAAGATTGTTATTGCACCCACTCAAACATGAGTCATTTAATCTGTAACCCGAGGTAGCTGAGATGATAGAATCACATGTAGAACTGACTTCTATGACCTCTGTGTCTGAGATCTGCAGTACTGTCCTGTCTCAATCTGTTGATCGCAGGTTGACTGAGGAAGACGAGGAGGCTATTGAAGGCCAGGCTGCCACTAGCAAACTAGTCCTACATGGAGAGAAAAGACCCTGCGTATTGTGTACCCTAGTTTTTGTCTAATTTTCCTCCAGTGAAACGAAGTGTGCAGATGAGGAACATCTGTCCTTCCACACATTTCCTGACAGAGCCAGAGAAGGAGCAGGTTAATTTCAGCCTGTGGGCTGAGGAGCAGGAGGACCTCTCCCAACCAGTTTGTCAGCAGGAGTAAGATCCCACGTGACGTGAGACACAAAAGTGGAACAGGATCTGATTTGGAATGTTAAGTAATGGGATGACATCAGCACCTCCTTCCACTCTGCTCCATTCTAATGGCTGAGATAACCACAAGAAAAACAGCATCTATCCACCAGCTCCCATTAGGGCTGGGTGGTATGCTGTATTTTACAATATACTGGTATTGATGCACGAACCGGTTCTGGTTTTTACGTTACATTCTATAACATTATTTTGAATAATAATACCAGTGATGGTGTAGACCTAAATCAGTAGGTTGTTTGTGCAACAGTATCTTCTAAATCAAAGAGGAATACGTGAAGCATGAATATATGAGCTACATGAAGTAGCTAAGAGAAGACATTCAATGTAGCCAAAGATTATAGGGTCCCCTAAAAAACACAACACTTGGGTTCCTACCCTGTCACAACAAAAACTATTGCCATTTTCACGCGTTGTCATTTTCATGCGTTGTCATGTCAAATAACACCTTATTCAAAGTGCCCACTATTATATCCTAACTATAGACTTAGAATAATCATTATATTTACATGATTCCAACAGTTCACACAAGTGTTTAGCTCTAAATTGCAAGTCAAATCCCAATTGCAAATTTTTAACAAAATTAAGGCATAGTTTGCTGGCCCATATCGTGCAGCCCCGCGTGGCATAAAATACCAGCAAATACCGTCAAAATGTTTTAAATACAGTGATATGATATTTTCGCCATATCGCCCAGCCCTAGCTCCCATGTGCAGTAGACCAACACTCCGCATGTATAATGGCTGCAGAATTGATTTTAATTGCTTCACCTCAGAGTGAGAATGATCGATAAATTGAACACTTAAACCCTTCTAAACTGCAATTCACTGCATAGGCTACTAACCCAAAGTAGATGCCCTCTAAAATATTTTTCACTCCCTGAAGCATTTCAAAAACTCATCCAGACAAACATTTCCTGTGGCAGAGAGGTGGACACTGGGCAGGCAACTCTGTGGCTGGAGCAGGATGAGTGTGTAAAGTGGCCTATCCTTCCTGAGGGACAGAACGTCTTCCTGTCTGACTGTGGAGCAGTGAGGAGCATGGGAGCACAGGGTTCAGGGGGCGAGCTCTGGCCTTGACAGATCAAGACAACCATGAGAATGACATCTGCCTGAATGACACAATGTCCTCTGAGCATTACAAAACAGAAACACTACTAGCAGTCTAGCACAATACTCACTAATATGAAGTAGGGTTTAATATTTAGCCGGTATTTTACAAATGTTCCATGCTGATAATAAATCATTTTTCTCCTGGATAACCCGGTATTTCAGGCAAAAACCAGAATTCAAAAGCATATAAATAGGCCTGTCTGGATTTGATTAGGGCTTTGATCGAAAATTCAGGCCTACAAAGTTACAAGTATAGGCTAGCAAATTAGAATGTTGAAATATAATAGGGCCTATTTGTATAATTAGTAGGCTGATGCATATACACACACCTTTCATAATATTTCCCCTAATGTTATTAGCGTGCCTCTTGCTCTCTCTATTGTTGCGTCTTTCCTTCTTCGCTTTCAACAGTTACTTTAAGTTTAGTTGTCCTTGTCTTAATCATTCTCATGACATCGTTGAATAACATAGGACTAGAATTAGATTCAGAAGGCTTTCACTTCTCTTCACGAGGATCGAACGGTTATGGGTCTGAATAAATAACTGCTATAGCTGCTGCCATCGTGCGTTCGCTCTTCTTTCAAACTACCCGTGAGTTCTATTGGCTGCTGTATTTAACATTCAGGCAAACAAAAGCTTGCGTCTCTCTTCGAATAGTCTATAAGTAATGCAAAAAAATAAAAAAAATGTCCAGCAGGCTATTCTAGTCTAGCTTTTCCAGCATGGGACTCTTAGAGCTAAGGAGCGGTTTGTAAGGAGAGAGCAAAGGTGAGTGCGTATTGTGCAAGAGAAAGAGGCTTTAAGTTAGAAGCTTATTATGCATAACCAATCATTAATTAACTAAATATAATGCTAAAACTGCATTGAATGTATTGCCTGCAAGAGGTAGGCTAGTACGTAAACTACTGTTCAAAAGTTTGGGGTCACTTAGAAATTCTTGTTTTTGAAAGAAAAGAAAATTGTTTGTCCATTAAAATAACATCAAATTGATCAGAATCACAGTGTAGACATTGTTAATATTGTAAATGACTATTGTAGCTGGAAATGGCAGATTTTTTATGGAATATCTACGTAGGCGTACAGAAGCCCATTATCAGCAACCATCACTCCTGTGTTCCAATGGCACATTGTGTTAGCTAATCCAAGTTTATAATTTTAAAAGGCTAACTGATCATTAGAAAACCGTTTTGCTAATATGTTAGTACAGCTGAAAACTGTTGTTCTGATTAAAGAAGCAATAAAACTGGCCTTCTTTAGACTAGTTGAGTATCTGGAGCGTCAGCATTTGTGGGTTCGATTACAGGCTCAAAATGGCCAGAAATAAAGATCTTTCTTCTGAACCTCGTCAGTTTATTCTTGTTCTGAGAAATGAAGGCTATTCCATGCGAGAAATTGCCAAGAAACTGAAGATCTCGTACAACACAATATACTACTCCCTTCACAGAACAGTGCAAACTGGCTCTAACCAGAATAGAAAGAGGAGTGGGAGGCCCCGGTGGACAACTGAGCAAGAGGACAAGTACATTAGAGCCTAGCTTGAGAAAGACGCCTCACAAGTCCTCAACTGGCAGCTTCATTAAATAGTACCTGTAAAACCCCAGTCTCAACGTCAAACATTGAAGAGGCGACTCCGGGATGCTGGCCTTCTAGGCAGTTGCAAAGAAAAAGCCATATCTCAGACTGCCCAATAAATATAAAAAATTAAGATGGGGAAAAAAGAACAGACATTGGACAGAGGAAGATTGGGGGGAAAAAAGTGTTATGGACAGACAAATCTAAGTTTGAGGTGTTCGGATCACAAAGAACATTCGTGAGACGTAGAAAAAATGAAAAGATGCTGGAGGAGTGCTTGACGCCATCTGTCAAGCATGGTGGGGGGAATGTGATGGTCTGGGGGAGCTTTGGTGGTTGGTAAAGTGGAAGACTTATACAGGGTAAAAGGGATCTTGAAGAAGGAAATCACTCCAGTTTGCAACGCCATGCCATAACCTGTGGACGGCGCTTAATTGGAGCCAATTTCCTCCTACAACAGGACAATGACCCAAAGCACAGCTCCAAATTATGGAATAATTATTTAGGGAAGAAGCAGTCAGCTGGTGTTCTGTCTATAACGGAGTGGCCAACACAGTCACCGGATCTCAACCCTATTGAGCTGTTGTGGGAGCAGCTTGACAGTATGGTACGTAAGAAGTGCCCATCAAGCTAATCCAATTTGTGGGAGGTGCTTCAGGAAGCATGGGGTGAAATCTCTTCAGATTACCTCAAAATTGATAACTAGAATGCCAAAGTTCTGCAAGGCTGTAATTGCTGCAAATGGAGGATTCTTTGACAAAAGCAAAGTTTGAAGGACATTATTTACAACCTTGTCAACATCTTGACTATATTTCCTAGTCATTTCATGCGCATATATATATATATATATAAATAACTTGATTATCTATTTTGGATGCAATTTGAATGGAGTTGATGGAGGGAGAAAGACAGAACTTGCAAGTGCACTGATATAAAGCAATACTATTCAAGTGATTGTCTGTTTTAAAACTCTGCAGCAAAACATTTTTTTATTCACTATTTAAAAAAAATAAGGTGACCTCAAAGCCAGATGGAGATAGGTAAATTAGACACGCATTCAGTCTTTATATTACTGTAGCACAGACAATGCTGCAGCAAATGTAGGCCTACCTGTCACAAGCTTCCATGAGATAGATGACAGGTCTACATCATTGTGAACCTCGCTCCATACTGAGATGGGCCAGCTTTCCCCACACTGAGCGATGATGATGATTCATCATGCAGAGGTCGTAGTGAAGCCAGATTTAGACATAGCATATAATTTAATAGTTCCATTTCAAGCCATGCTCTTCATATAAATAATGTATTATAATTTACCGGTTTCTTACAGTCATTTATCCCGGGAAAAGGGAGTAGTTTTGGGCGGTAAATTGCCATTCAACCCTAATATGAAGGCACGCTCACACAAGTGCAATGAACAAATGTTTGTAAACTGGTAATATAATATTCATATTACCTTTTCTTTTAGGCTCCATCATTGAGCTTTTTTTGTAATTTAAAGTAGAGAACAACCGATAATTGGCCGAGCCGATATTGGCCTTTTCTAGTCTATTGGCCCCTTCTCTATCAGCTTTGCAAATAGTCCCTCTACATAGCAAAACTGATGCTATGCCAGCCGCCGCTCACCGCCTGAGCCTCGAGCACTGCACAATGCCGAAGAATGTTTAGCTGGGAAAAATCATAATCTAGCTCATTCTCCAACAGAAAGTGCAGTATTGAGAAATGGATGAATTTACAGTGACCAAAAATCGACCTCCTGTTGCAAATATTAGTAGAATTCACTAATATTAAGGCTCGTGTTGACGTGCCCGACATGCATGCAATATGCAAGCTAGCTAAGCAGATAGCTATGTGACCTGTTAGCAAAGATTCCGATAACCAACCCTTTCATCTGTGGTGCTAGCTAGCTGTATTAGCTACTATGCTAGCTAGCAGGCTAGATAAACATGGTGCTAAGATATCAGATAGCTATCTACGTTGGCTGTTAGCTCCTAACATTAGCAGGTTATCATTTTGAAAATGCTCAATTTTCAGCAATGAGCCATCTGACTTGCGGTGTAACCACAGAGTTTCTAAACCTCTTTGGTGTAAAGTAAGCTATTTACTGGTGTGCTGATCTGATCAGCTGCAACCGTGTCCATACAGTAAATTGACAGTTGATAGTCGGATTCGATGATGGTCGTAATAAGGAAAGGAGGAAGTGTTTTAAAATGCCTGAATAAAAAAGGTTGGCAATAGGTTTAGCTACCTAAGAATCGACCTGCATGTTCTAGACCAAGAAAGCTGTAGAGCAGTGTATGTGTATGCATTCTCACTTCAACTACGGGCAGATTTGAGTCAGACAGAACGTGCATTGTCGCTTCATATTTTTTCCCTACTCTTGCTGTCATTGTTATATTACGCACATTCATGGCTTGGTAGCAAATGTCGTCGCCATTGAGCTAGTTATCGTAGTAGCAATAAACCGTTGCCAGCAAGTCATATGAGCAATGGAGAGAGATTTGAAAGGGAGTGGAGTTACAGCCTCGCTCTATCCAATCGTAGCCAATTTCTTGACAGATAGCTGAACTAGCCAACCGAGTCGTTATGAATTTTGTCCTGGCAACTGAGTTGTTTAGAGATGCGTCCTGACAGCTGAAAAAAAAGAGACTATACATAGTAGTTTCATTAGCAACCGTGATCACAAATGACTTTACGTTGGACCATTTGCATTGAATATACAGTTGAAGTCGGAAGTTTACATACACTTAGGTTGGAGTCATTAAAACTCGTTTTTCAACCACTCCGCAAATTTCTTGTTAACAAACTATAGTTTCGGCAAGTCGGTTAGGACATCTTTGTGAATGACAAGTAATTTTCCCAACAATTATTTACAGACAGCTAATTGACATCATTTGAGTCAATTGGAAGTGTACCTGTGGATGTATTTCAAGGCCTACCTTCAAACTCAGTGCCTCTTTGCTTGACATCATGGGAAAATCTAAAGAAATCAGCCAAGACCTCAGAAAAAAACATTGTAGACCTCCACAAGTCTGGTTCATCATTGGGAGCAATTTCCAAATGCCTGAAGGTACCACGTTCATCTGTACAAACAATAGTACGCAAGTATAAACACCATGGGACCACGCAGCCATCATACTGCTCAGGAAGGAGACGCGTTGTCTCCTCGAGATGAACGTACTTTGGTGCGAAAAGTGCAAATCAATCCCAGAACAACCGCAAAGGACCGTGTGAAGACAGAAAACAGGTACAAAAGTATCTATATCCACAGTAAAACAAGTCCTATATCGACATAACCTGAAAGGCCGCTCAGAAAGGAAGAAGCCACTGCTCCAAAAATGCCATAAAGAAACAGACTACGGTTTGCAACTGCACATGGGGACAAATATTGTGCTTTTTGGAGAAATGTCCTCTGGTCTGATGAAACAAAAATAGAACTGTTTGGCCATAATGACCATTGTTATGTTTGAAGGAAAAAGGGGGAGGCTTACAAGCCAAAGAACACCATCCCAACCGTGAAGCACGGCAGTGGCAGCATCATGTTGTGGGGGTGCTTTGCTGCAGGAGGGACTGGTGCACTTCACAAAATAGATGGCATCATGAGGAGGAAGATTACGTGGATATATTTAAGCAACATCTCAAGACATCAGTCAGGAAGTTAAAGCTTGGTCGCAAATGGGTCTTCCAACTGGACAATGACACCAAGCATACTTCAAAAGTTGTGGCAAAATGGCTTAAGGACAACAAAGTCAAGGTATTGGAGTGGCCATCACAAAGCCCTGACCTCAATTCTATAGAAAGTTTGTGGTCAGAACTGAAAAAAACGTGTGCGAGCAAGGAGGCCTACAAACCTGACTCAGTTACACCAGCTCTGTCAGGAGGAATGGGCCAAAATCCACCCAACTTATTGTGGGAAGCTTGTGGAAGGCTACCCAAAACATTTGACCCAAGTTAAACAATTTAAAGGCAAAGCTACCAAATACTAATTGAGTGTACGTAAACTTCTGACTCGCTGGGAATGTGATGAAAGAAATAAAAACTGAAATAAATAATTTGCTCTACTATTATTCTGACATTTCACATTCTTAAAATAAAGTGGTGATCCTAACTGACCTAAGACAGGGAAACTTTACTCTGATTAAATGTCAGGAATTGTGAAAAACTGAGTTTAAATGTATTTGGCTAAGGTGTATGTAAACTTCCGACTTCAACTGTATGTTATTTTATATTCTCAAACTAACAACAGTGCCTAAATTATGTCCTTCTATACAGGTGTGGTATGCTGGAGTGATGCTTCTATGTAAATGTTGTTGCTCAGTAGGCTAATATCAATCCAAATGTTGTGCGCCAAATACAACAGGTGTAGACCTTACAGTGAAAGGCTTAATTACAAGCCCCTAACACTTATTTTTCTTAACTGCAATGTTGGTTAAGTATTTACAAAAAAAAACCTTAGTAAAAATGTTTAATACAATAGAAAAATAAATAGATAAACAAAATAACAGTAACGATGCTATATACAGGGGGTACCAGTACAGAGTCAATGCGCGGGGGCACAGGTTAGTTGAGGTAATTGAGGTAATATGTACATGTAGGTAAAGTGACTATGCATGGATAATAAACAGAGTAGCAGCAGAGTAAAAATGGGGGTGGGGTTCAATGCAAATAGTCCAGGTAGCCATTTGATTAGCGTTCAGGAGTCTTATGACCTGGGGGTAGAAGTTGTTAAGAAACCTTTGAGCTAGAATTGGCGCTCCGGTACTGCTTGCCACGCGGTAACAGAGAGAACAGTTTGACTAGGGTGGCTGGAGTCTGACATTTTTCAGGGCCTTCCTCTGACACTGCCTGGTATAGAGGTCCTGGATGGCAGGAACCTTGGCCACAGTGATGTACAGGGCCGTACGCACTACCCTCTGTAGCGTCTTGCAGTCGGAGGCCGAGCAGTTTCCATACCAGGCGGTGATGCAACCAGTCAGGATGCTCTCGATGGTGCAGCTATATAAATTTGAGGATCTGAGTACCCATGCCAAATCTTCTCAGTCTCCTGAGGGGGAATAGGCATTGTCATGGCCTCTTCACGAATGTCTTGGTGTGTTTTGACCATGATAGTTTGTTGGTGATTTGGAACTTGAAGCTCTCCACCTGCTCCACTACAGCCCCGTCGATGAGAACAAGGGCATGCTCGGCCCTCCTTTTCCTGTAGTCCATGATCATCTCCTTTGTCTTGCTCACATTGAGGGAGAGGTTGTTATCCTGACACCATACTGCCAGGTCTCTGACCTCCATATAGGCTGTCTCATTGTTGTCGGTGATCAGGCCTACCACGGTTGTGTCATCGGCAAACTTAATGATGGTGTTGGAGTTGTATTGGCCATGCCTGAACAGGGAGTACAGGAGGAAACTGAGCACACACCCGAGGGGCCCCCATGTTGGAGGATCAGCATGACAGATGTGTTGTTACCTACCCTTACCACCTGGGGGCAGCCCATCAGGAAGTCCAGGATCCAGTTGCAGAGGGAAGTGTTTAATCCCAGGGACCTTAGCTTTGTGATGAGCTTTAGAGGGCAATATGGTATTGAACACTGAGCTGTAGTCAATGAATAGCATTCTCACGTAGGTCTTCCTTTTGTCCAGGTGGGAAAGTGCAGTGTGGAGTGCAACAGCGATTGCATTATCTGTGGATCTGTTGAGGCGGTATGCAAATTGGAGTGGGTCTAGGGTTTCTGGGATAATGGTGTTGATGTGAGCCATGACCAGCCTTGCAAAGCCCTTCATGGCTACAGACGTGAGTGCTACGGGGCAGTAGTCATTTGGGCAGGTTACCTTTGTGTTCTTGAGCACAGGGACTATGGTGGTCTGCTTAAAACATGTTGGTATTACAGACTTGGTCAGGGACAGGTTGAAAATGTCAGTGAAGACACTTGCCAATTGGTCAGCGCATGCTCGGAGTACAGGTCCTGGTAATTCGTCTGGCCCTGCGGCCTTGTGAATGTTGACCTGTTTAAAAAGGTCTTACTCACGTCGGCTACGGAGAGCGTGATCACACAGTCATCTAGAACAGCTGGTGCATGCTTCAGTGTTGCTTGCCTTGACGCGCGCATAGAAGTCATTTAGCTCGACTGGTAGGCTCCTGTCACTGGGCAGCTTGTGGCTGTGCTTCCCTTTGTAGTCCGTAATAGTTTGCAAGCCCTGCCACATTCGACGAGTGTTAGAGCCATTGTAGTAGGATTCAATCTTAGTCCTATGTTGACGCTTTGCCTGTTTGATGGCTCGTCTGAGGGCATAGCGGGATTTCCTATAAGCTTCCGGGTTAGAGTCCCGCTCCTTGAAAGCGGCATCTCTACCCTTTAGCTCAGTGCGGATGTTGCCTGTAATCCATGGCTTCTGGTTGGGGTATGTAAGTCGCTCTGGATAAGAGCGTCTGCTAAATGACTTAAATGTAAATGTATGTATGTACGGTCACTGTGGGGACGACATCGTTGATGCACTTATTGATGATGAAGCCAGTGACTGTTGTGGTGTTCTCCGCAATGCCATTGGAAGAATCCCAGAACATATTCAAGTGTGCTAGCAAAACAATCCTGTAGCTTAGCATCTGCGTCATCTGACCACTTCCGTATTGAGCGAGTCACTGGTACTACCTGCTGTAGTTTTTGCTTGTAAGCAGGAATCAGCAGGATAGAGTTATGGTTAGATTTGCCAAAAGGAGGATGAGGGAGAGCTTTGTACGCATCTCTGTGTGTGGAGTAAAGGTGGTATAGAGTTTTTTTCCCCCCAATCTGGTTGCACGTGACATGCTAGTAGAAATGATGTAAAACAGATTTAGGATTCCCAGCATTAAAGTCCCTGGCCACTAGGAGCGGCATCACTGGATGAGCATTTCCTTTGCTTATGGCCTTACACAGCTTGTTGAGTGCGGTCTTAGCGCCAGCATTGGTTTGTGGTGGTAAATAGACAGCTACAGAAAATATGAAAACTCTTGGTAAATAGTGTGGTCTACAGCTTATCATGAGATACTCTTCCTCAGGCAAGCAAAACCTTGAGACTTAATATTAGATTTCTTGCACCAGCTGTTATTGAGAAAGACACAGACCGCCACCCCTTGTCTAATTGGATGCAGTTGTTCCATCTTGCCTATGCACAGAAAACTCAGCCAGCGGTATGTTATCCATGTTGTCGTTCAGCCACAACTCGATGAAACATAAGATATTACAGTTTTGAATGTCCCGTTGGTAGGATAGTCTTGATCGGAGCTCATCCATTTTGTTATCCAATGATTGCACGTTGGCTAATATGACTGATGGTAGAGGCGGATTAACCACCCGCTGTCGGATCCTTACAAGGCACCCCGACATCTCTGTCTCTTCTTCATGCGAATGACGGAGATGTGGGCCTTGTCCGGTGTCTGAAGTAAATCCTTTTCGTTGTTTACTCATTAAAGAAAAATCTTCGTCCAGTACGAGGTGAGTAATGGCTGTCCTGATATCCAGAAGCTCTTTTCGGTCATAAGAGACGCAGGCAGAAACATTATGTACAAAATAAGTTACAAATAACGCGAAAAAAACCTGCACACAATAGGTTAGGAGCCCGTAAAACGGCAGCCATCTCCTTCAGGTGCCATATAAAAGTCTCAAACAGATTTGATGTCCTCTGAGGTACCAATGACTCCATTGGTCAGCCAAAATAAATGTAATACATCAATGCATGCACACACTCCTATTGAATATGCATTCACTTGTATTGTGAGTAGGCCTATGCCATTTTAATTTACCCAGTTTATCAAGAGATTTAGCATTCAAATAAAAGTATTACCATTATGTTGTTATGGTGCTACAGATGACAATCTGTTTTCCTTCCATGTGGGACTTATAATAGCCTACAGATCAACATTTGCATAGAAGCATCACCCCAGCATATCACGCATTTATGGAAGGACATCATATAGGCACTAAAGGTCGACTTCAAGTTTTCATAACAATCGGTAATCGGCATTTTTGGACACCGCTTATGGCCGATTATATTGCACTCCACGAGGAGACTGCGTGGCAGGCTGACTACCTGTTACGCGAGTGCAGCAAGGAGCCAAGGTAAGTTGCTAGCTAGCATTAAACTTATCTTATAAAAACAATCAATCTTAACATAATCACTAGTTAACTATCATCATGGTTGATGATAGTTAACTAGTGATTATCTAGCTTGTCCTGCATTGCATATAATTGATGCGGTGCCTGTTAACTTATCAAATCACAGCCTACTTCGCCAAACGGATGATGATTTAACAAGCGCATTCGCAAAAAAAGCACTGTCGTTGCACCATTGTGTACCTAACCATAAAAATCAATGCCTTTATTAAAATCAACACACAAGTATATATTATTAAACCTGCATATTTAGTTAATATTGCCTGCGTTCTGTGCAAGCAGAGTCAGGGTATATCCAGCAGTTTGGGCCGCGTGGCTCGTTGCGAACTGTGTGAAAACCATTTCTTCCTAACAAAGGCCGTAATTAGTTTGCCAGAATTGTGACATAACATTGAATGTTGTGCAATGTAACAGCAATATTTAGACTTAGGTATGCCAGCCGTTTGATAAAATACGTAACGGTTCCGTATTTCACTTAAAGAATAAATGTTTTGTTTTACAAATGATAGTTTCCGGAGTTGACCATATTAATGACCTAAGGCTTGTATTTCTGTGTGTTATTATATTATAATTAAGTCTATGATTTGATAGAGCAGTCTGACTGAGCGGTGGTAGGCAGCGGCAGGCTTTTAAGCATTCATTCAAACAGCACTTTCCTGTTCTTCAAGCACTGCGCTGTTTATGACTTCAAGCCTATCAACTCCCGAGATTAGGCTGGCAATACTATAGTGCCTATAAGAACATCCAATAGTCAAAGGTATATGAAATACAAATGGTAGAGAGAGAAATAGTCCTATAATAACTACAACCTAAAACTTCTTACCTGGGAATATTGAAGACTCACGTTAAAAGGAACCACCAGCTTTCATATGTTCTCATGTTCTGAGCAAGGAACTTAAACGTTAGCTTTTTTACATGGCAAATATTGCACTTTTACTTTCTTCTCCAACACTTTGTTTTTGGCATTATTTACACCAAATTGAACATGTTTCATTATTTATTTGAGACTAAATTGATATTATTTATGTATTATATTAAGTTAAAATAAAAGTGTTCTTTCAGTATTGTTGTAATTGTCATTATTACGAATATAGGAAAATCAGCCGATTAATCAGTATCCGATTTTTTTTGGTCCTCCAATAAATCAGTATCGGCGTTGAAAAACCATAAAATCGGTCAACCTCTAATAGGCACTGCTGTCAGTTTGAGAATATAAAATAACATTCAATCCAAATGGCCCAACGGTCATGATTTGTGATCAAGGATGCTTATGAATTATTTATTTTTTGTATCGTTTGCTCTATAACCTGTTTGTTCATAGGCCTAATATATCACGGTGGCAAGGCATAAGGCCAAGACAAGTCATCAGTGGCAAAATAAATTCAACCACACCTTTGTTTCATTACAAATCCGTAGAGCAACATCTGTCCAGTGAAGTCCACAAACAGTTACATGGCCTACAGCATGGTGAAGCAAGGTAAATGTGTCTGGCAATTTCTGACTACTAAACTATTGATTTAGAACCACGGAGAGTTACCGCAAGTCGCAAAGAAACTATTCCACCACCATTTCAACATCTACTCACCTATGCTAAGTCTAATACAGTGACAACTAAAAGATACCAAAAACGATTTAGTCCAGTCAAACTAAATATATTGTGGCTGTCCATGGCACTGATTTCTGTGTGCAAGTAGAAAAAAAACATGTTGACTTACCCTACTTGTAGTATAGTAATGCCATCCTCCTCTTCCATGTTGCCTAAACTGTCATACATAACACACTTTTTGTTTATGTTGTCCTAGGCTACCTGGCTAAAATGCTTGCTCGCTAGCCTAACTTCCTTTCATGGGCAACGATGCACCAGGCCAGCTAGTTAACATTAGACGTCTACATTTTCATTTTATTTAATTAGGCAAGTCAGTTAAGAACGAATTCTTATTTCCAATGACATCTAGCTACATATTGAACTTCCATCCTCTCAAGCCAGGGGCACAATGTATGAATTTATGGTTGGATCAGATTCACTGTTATAATCATTGGCCAGTACGAAGAATTAGGTAAAACCACAAGTCCAAATCCCTATCTTCATCCATGGCTAATTTAGGAAAGGGACAATTTTAGCTAGCTAGTCACTGGAGGACAACACAATGAGATGCAACAATCCAAGTTTTTTTTTCGTCAATGAGGATTGGCTTCTGATGTGATCGGTCTGATGCTTTCTTGACACTTTTTTTGGTGCACCAGGACCATTCACAGCTGAGCTCACTCAGTTTCTTTCTCTTGTGAGATACATTTCCTTCAATTTGCAAGAGGCTGAACGTATGAAAACAGAGAGACGAAAGATACAAATTAAGGTATAATTTTTTTCTTACATTTTTTGGGGAAGCATGGCTTCCCTTGACATCCATGAATACACACCACTGGGTATCTAACAACAACAAAAAATTGGGCCAAGGCATGGAAGGCTTGGCACATTCTTATTTGCATGTCCAGGCAGGTAACAATGTGCAGCACCAAGGGAAGGAACCAGAGGCCCCATGCTAAGCCCTGCAGTCATATATTTCCTGTTCTCTGCTGGGTGCAATGGCATGGTGAGCCATGTTGTCATCTGCTTAGTTGTGTTGTTCAGTACAATAGACCCTTATGAATACAACTGCTGGCCCATTCTCCCCCAACACCAATTAAAGAAGCATACATTCTTCTAACCCATGATAATCAATCTCCAGAGACTGGTTCAGCTCATATTCAAATCAAACATCCTGGGACATACACATGATGGGACAATTCTCTTTCCAGGGATTTCATTTTGGGTGCCATTTAATGAGATAATGACAGGAAAACGCATTAGTTATTTGAGTGCACGGCTGCACGCTATGCTTTGGTTCCAGTGAGACGACGGTGTGTAACAATGGGAAGTCTGAGATGAAAATGCAGAATGCAATCCAAACAGATCAATGTCCAGGTGGCACTTACAAGATCTAGAAGCCTCTAGGTTACAAGGGACGCTTAAGCTATATACAAGGTTCAGTTGTTTGAGCAGGCCAGAGAAGTGATCAACTGACCCCAAGGTATTCCTGTTTGATATGACCCCCAGCTTCTACATTGTAGGTCGATTCACTGAGTGATTTAGCAATCATTTGACACAAACGCAAATTGATAGAAGAACCATTGCCTAAATTAGTTTGTCGTCGGTCTTCTTGACTGGCACTGTCCCACTCTCATACTGACAACACTGGAACTCAGTTGCCCTGGGTTTAGGTACCTAACCCCATAGACCTCTCTGGCACTCACCTCTGCATAGCTCATAAGTGCTGGCTTTTATTTAACTAGGCAAGTCACTAACTATATAGAGTTCAACCATGGAGCCCACCTCCCCACCCTTAAATGAAAACATACATTTTGTTGTTGCTGCATTTATTTGACAGCATACTACACCGCAGAAAAATCCATTGTTCCTTTGCATGTAAACCCCCCCAACTAACTCCAAAATAATGGTCACAGCAGCAGCTCATCTTTGTCCACAGACTGACCAGATGCCAGACGGATGCTGATGAGGGGCCACAGAACAGACCTGTAATTCTAAACCCCTGGGCCTGGTTTCTCAAAATCATCTTAAAGCTAAGTTCATCGTTAGAACCTTTGTAGGATCATCGTCTAGTCTCCAAGAGGTTCCCCAAAACCATAGTTATTAACGTTGCACTTGAAAACCTAATCTAGAACAGCTAAGTGTGTTTAGATGCTTTGCCCTTCTGCATCACTTTATAGATCTCTAAACATAGATAAACCATGTGATTCTGTCTCTGTGACCGCCGATAACTTCCGACTACAAATACAAAAGTTGCCAATGTCTTTGCAGTTGATATAAACAAGCAACATATAGCCTAAAAAGATGCTTCAAATTATAAAAATATAGAAAACAGTAGGCTATAGGCCTATTTCAAATCATATTGAAATACATTTCATGTTCAATCAATCGAGTTCTATTTTGCTACTTGTAGGCTAAATATATTGAACGAATGTGTAACCCTAACATGTGCACAATGTGCCAAATCAGTGATTTAGTAGGCTATCTGTAGGTATCCAGAGAGTCATACCGAGATATTCGAGAATACCTGCACTGAACACAAGGGGAACTGTTTTCAAACCCCATTGATACTCTAATTCGAAGGTTAGCAATGCTAACAAGTACATGTAAAAATCACAGAGAATGCTAACTAAATGCTAACAAGCACATTGCAAACATTTTATAGTGTCTGACCTAAACTATACAAGTAATACAAAAATGCTACTCACAGTTTTCTGTATTCACAAAACAAATATTAGACAGCAAGGCTTGATCCAGGAGAGGATTCTCTGCTGTAACTAAGCCAATGCTGTATTTTGTAAGAAGCTAACAGGGTAGCTAGACAGCCAACTAGCTACTAAATTAGAAAACCAAAGGCACAACTCCAGAGCATTTAGCACATTTTAGACAGTTAACTTAATAGTTTGAAGAAATCTAGCTGGCAAACATTTAGTTGTGAATTCCATATTGTAATCAGGCTCCTGTCTCGTTGTTGTGTGCTTGTAAACAAAAACCACTTGACTGGGGATTACTGGTAAATTTCATAATGACAAATGTTACAGGATAAATGAAGAACACAATCTTCTGTATCTCCTAATGTATTGAACAACAAAAAAAATGCTACTAAATGTTCACATTTATTTAAAAAAGTCAAATAAATATTTGACTGTATTGAAAAATAATCCCATGGCTTTTTCCAAATACCCAGGTATACACGGTATACTTTCCAAATCTATGATTTTGTGCATTTTTTTGGGGTAAGCATTAGAATAAGCCACCTCAACATTTTCAGCCATAGGGGGTAATAGGTATAGAAGCCCGTTCCCGCCACCAATAAAATAAAATCTGACTACGAGTTATGAGATAGTAAGACATAATTGTATTTTTTATTTTTTTTATTTAACTAAGCAAGTCAGTTAAGAACAAATTCTTATTTACAATGACGGCCGACCAAAAGGCAAAAGACCTGCGGAGACGGGGCCTGGGATTAAAAAACAACATAAATATAGGACAAAACACACATCACGCCAAGAGACAACACAACATAAACAGACCTAAGACAACACAACATAAACAGACCTAAGACAACAACATAGCAAGGCAGCAACACATGACAACAACATGGTAGCAACACAATATGGGAGCAGCACAAAACATGGTACAAACATTATTGGGCACAGACAACAGCACAAAGGGCAAGAAGGTATAATTAGGGTTGCAAAATTCCAGGAACTTTCAATAAATGCTCTGGTTTTACAAAAATCCAGGTTTGAGGTTTACGGATTTCCTGCTTATTCTATCCTGATTCCGCCCTACCTCTAACCAGGATTTCGGCACACCGGGGGAATTTATTGAAAGTTCCAGTAATTTTGCAACCCTTGTCATAATTATGAGATAGGTTTAGGCAATCTGTATCACATGAATTCAATGAGATGAGTTCGAGTTTGGTCTGCCATGTAGCACGCTTCTGTCTATTGAGCTGGTCAGGTAGGTAATCCTGTCTAACGCATATATATATATATATATATATATCTCTCTCATAGTAGAACTGCATAAGTGTTGCTCTCCACTTTCTGGAGGACCAAGTTTTGAAATCAGTGGAATTAGAGTATGATAGCTAAGGTGATGGAGAAAAAACACCCGTCTCTGGATTACATCTTTAAACTAAGGGCAACCATGGCAACCGTAAAGAAGAGGGAGAAGCGTCCACCCATGTATACAGGTAAGCGTTTAGCCAGCTACAGTTTCAGATATGACACATTTCTAATTTAGTCAGAAAGTCATTTTCATTTCAAGTTAACCTCTCTAGGGTAGGTGGCACCAAATCGTCCCACCTACGTAACAGCCAGTGGAATCCTGTGGCGCGTTATTCAAATACCTTAGAAATGCTATTACTTAAATTTCTCAAACATATGACTATTTTACACCATTTTAAAGACAAGACTCTCGTTAACCTGTTTAGGATAGGGGGCAGTATTGACACGGCTGGATAAAAAACATACCCGATTTAATCTGGTTACCACTCCTACCCAGTAACTAGAATATGCATATACTTATTACATATGGATAGAAAACACCCTAAATTTTCTAAAACTGTTTGAATGGTGTCTGTGAGTATAACAGAACTCAAATGGCAGGTCAAAACCTGAGAGATTCCTTTACAGGAAGTGGCCTGTCTGACCATTTCTTGAACTTCTTTTCCATCCCTATCATTTACTAAGGATCTCTGCTCTAACGTGACACTTCCCACGTCGTCCATAGGCGCTCAGAGCCCGGGAAAAAAACAATGTCGTCATTCCAGCCCCAGGCTGAAACACATTATCGCCTTTCTCAAGTGGCCGATCAAGGGACACTGGCTTATGCGCGTGACCCCGACCGCCCCCGCCTTTGGGATTTTTTTCCTCTGTTTGCCGAAAAGGAGATTCCCTGTCGGAATATTATCGCTTTTCTACGAGAAAAATGTCGTAAAAATTGATTTTAAACAGCGGTTGACATGCTTCGAAGTACGGTAATGGAATACTTAGAATTTTATTGTCACGAATTGCGCCATGCGCGCGACACTTCTTTACTATTTCGGATAGTGTCTGGAACGCACGAACAAAACGCCGCTATTCGGATATAACGATGGATTATTTTGGACCAAACCAACATTTGTTATTGAAGTAGCAGTCCTGGGTGTGCATTCTGACGAAGACAACAAAAGGTAATCAAACTTTTATAATAGTAAATATGATTATGGTGAGTGCTAAACTTGCCGGGTGTCTAAATAGCGAGCCCGTGATGCCTGGGCTATGTACTTAGAATATTGCAAAATGTGCTTTCACCAAAAAGCTATTTTAAAATCGGACATATCGAGTGCATAGAGGAGGTCTGTATCTATAATTCTTAAAATAATTGTTATGCTTTTTGTGAACGTTTATCGTGAGTAATTTAGTAAAATGTTAGCGAATTCCCTGGAAGTTTGCGGGGGGTATGCTAGTTCTGAACGTCACATGCTAATGTAAAAAGCTGGTTTTTGATATAAATATGAACTTGATTGAACAAAACATGCATGTATTGTATAACATAATGTCCTAGGGTTGTCATCTGATGAAGATCATCAAAGGTGAGTGCTGCATTTAGCTGTCTTCTGGGTTTTGGTGACATATGCTGGCTTGAAAAATGGGTGTCTGATTATTTCTGGCTTGGTACTCTGCTGACATAATCTAATGTTTTGCTTTCGTTGTAAAGCCTTTTTGAAATCGGACAGTGTGGTTAGATTAACGAGAGTCTTGTCTTTAAATAGCTGTAAAATAGTCATATGGTTGAGAAATTGAAGTAATAGGATTTTTAAGGTTTTGAAAATCGCGCCACAGGCTGGCAGTGGCTGTTACGTAGGTGGGACGAATTCGTCCCGCCTAGCCTAGAGAGGTTAATCTAACCACACTGTCCGATTTCAAAAAGGCTTTACAACGAAAGCAAAACATTAGATTATGTCAGCAGAGTACCCAGCCAGAAATAATCAGACACCCATTTTTCGAGCTAGCATATAATGTCACATACACCCAAACCACAGCTAAATGTAGCACTAACCTTTGACGATCTTCATCAGATGACAACCCTAGGACATTATGTTATACAATACATGCATGTTTTGTTCAATCAAGTTCATATTTATATCAAAAAACAGATTTTTACATTAGCATGTGACTAGCATGTGACTAGAATTCCCACCAAACACTGCCGGTGAATGTACTAAATTACTCACGATAAACGTTCACAAAAAGCATAATTATTTTAAGAATTATAAATACAGAACTCCTCTATGCACTCGATATGTCCGATTTTAAAATAGCTTTTCGGTGAAAGCACATTTTGCAATATTCTCAGTAGATAGCCCGGCATCACAGGGCTAGCTATTTAGACACCCAGCAAGTTTAGCACTCACCAAAGTCAGATTTACTATAAGAAAAATGTTATTACCTTTGCTGTCTTCGTCAGAATGCACTCCCAGGACTTCTACTTCAATAACAAATGTTGGTTTGGTCCCAAATAATCCATCATTATATCCAAATAGCGGCGTTTTGTTCGTGCGTTCAAGACACTATCCGAAAGGGTAAATAAGGGTGACGAGCATGGCGCAATTCGTGACCAAAAAATTCTAAATATTCCATTACCGTACTTCGAAGCATGTCAACCGCTGTTTAAAATAAATTTTTATGCCATTTTTCTCATAAAAAAAGCGATAATATTCCGACCGGGAATCTGCGTTTAGGTAAACAGACGAAAGAAAATAAAGCATGGGGTCGACTCGGGCACGCGCCTAAGCCCATAGTACTCTGATCGGCCACTTGCCAAAAGCGATAATGTGTTTCAGCCAGAGGCTGCCTCGATATCGTTCAGCTTTTTCCCGGGCTCTGAGAGCCTATGGGAGCCGTAGGAAGTGTCACGTTATAGCAAAGATCCTCAGTCTTCAATAAAAAGAGCCAAGATGAAACACAACTTGTCAGACAGGCCACTTCCTGCATGGAATCTTCTCAGGTTTTGGCCTGCCATTTGAGTTCTGTGTTATACTCACAGACACCATTCAAACAGTTTTAGAAACTTTAGGGTGTTTTCTATCCAAAGCCAATAATTATATGCATATTCTAGTTACTGGGCAGGAGTAGTAACCAGATTAAATCGGGTACGTTTTTTATCCGGCCGTGTCAATACTGCCCCCTAGCCCTAACAGGTTAAAAAGTGTACTGTTAGCCACCTAGCTAACGTTAGCCACCTAGCTAACGTTAGCCACCTAGCTAACGTTAGCCACAACAAATTGGAATTCGCAACATATTATACGTTTTACAAATTCATAACATATTGTATGAATTGTAATTTGTACATATCATATGAAATGGATGATGGATATCCACAAATAAATACATACCATGCGAAATGTAACATATCATACTAAATGGAGGGAGACAGATTTACATTTACTATGTTACGTCTACCCCTGAGTCCAGGTTGACGGAAAGGGTGGTACGAATTTACTTGTTGCATGTACACATTTCTTTCATATGTTTTTTTGAATAGGCGTTGTACCTCCTCCAGTGTTTAAAAAAATAAATAAGCCGTTACATCAAACAAAGTCAGTGCAGTCTAATCTTTTACATTTTAACACATCTGATTAAATGCCATCACCAACAGTCATATCTCTGCAATCAGTCACTCTGTTGACGGCTGTATATGAAAACACCTTTTCACAGGCTGCCGTTTATCTAGCTTGTTTGCACTTACTCCTTATTTACCAGACAAATATTGGTTAAGACATAGTTCTCCCCAGCTCCTTAAAATTTGCTAGTTTGCTAGCTCAATTGCTTTATCTTTGATGCTTTTATCAATAGTAACTTCATAATATTCATCATCTAACTCATGATATATGGCTGGCTTTTGTATTTGGTGTAGGGCTGGGTGATATGGCCAAAATATCATATCACAATATTTTTCATAAAAAAAAAAAGTTTTTGGTTCATATTTGTTGTTAGTGAGTTATTAGCCCAGTTATAGATCATTTGTAGTCAGCAATAGGGGAGTGATTGCTTCCTACAAGAACACTAACATATACATTTCAAGACATCTTAGAAAAAAGCTTTTTTTCTGTCTTAAAGAGGCAGTGTTGTATTTTGATACAGGCTTGAATAAGCGTAAGGGTAGCATAATTTGTCTGATTCTCTGTAATAATGGTATGGGAATAATAATGCAGTTTATTTTGAAAAGTGGTTTCTTGCATCAAACAACAACATTTTCAGTGACCTCCTTGTCTGAAGGACAAGTGGATAAACAGGTTCATGTCAAGTCCTGCATGTTTTTTTCAAAGTGTCATGGAATGTAGGCCTACATTGAACACCACACATTGGCTGCTTCTGTAGGCTGAATGATATAACAGCTATTTCCATGTTAAAATGCTATAGGCTGCATTTTCTCCATTGTTTTTGATGGTAGGCCATGCTTGTATGATCAAATAGCCAAAGTACCCTACTTGGTCACTGTTAACTGGAACTTAAAGTGGGTAAAGCCTGTCTTCACAGTAAACACGCTGGAAGTTGCACATAATTTTCACAATGTTTAAGTTTGCACTCAGCAGACTAGAAATTTGCTCAATGCTGAAAAAAAGGCCTTGTTAATTAGTGAACTGTTGGAATTGTGGAAATATAATTATTCTATAGCAGAATATGTGACCAACCGGTTCGTTTCGATCTTAGGAGCACAATTGGGAATTGTGTTTTTTACATTGGATAGAAGTAGAGACTTCTAGTAGAGCTAGAAAATTGAGGAACAATGGGAAAGTAATTCTGCTTTGAAAGTTGATAAACTTGTAACCTCACTTGAGAAAAGGGTTGATCCCAGCTTTCTTTCCTAACAACAGCAGTCAAGCACCCAAGCTAACTGGCTAACATTGACTAGCTTATTAGCTTCTTCCAGACACAAATGAGAGAACTCACTCTGACCATTTTACTCACCCTAGCAGAGCTGGTTAGGCTGTTTTTGTGTTATCCAGAGCATTGGTGACTGTAACTGTGCTGCTGGCAACAATTTGTTTTTTTGCCAACGTTTACTGACACCGTCCCTATTCAACGGGTGTTGAACGTTTGTAAATTCAGCAGTTATTCTGTGCTATGGCACACTCAGACGAGTGCTCTGAAATCAGAGTAGACAGCCAGAGTGAATTTACCAGTTAGATCTATCAACAGTTTTTGCAGTGACATCATGAACATTCTATTGAAATGGTTACTTGCATAGTGGAGTCTTTTATTAGGACATGTAGCTAGCTAGCTAAACAATGAACCATAATCCCAGCGTTACTACCCTGCTTGAGCTAACCAACCCGGTTCAATGTTAGCTAGCTAACAGGAGGCTTTAACTAGCAAAGCAAATTGCTCAGCGATTGATTTTATTTATTTATTTTTATTTCACCTTTATTTAACCAGGTAGGCCAGTTGAACAAGTTCTCATTTACAACTGCGGCCTGGCTAAGATAAAGCAAAGCAGTGCGACAAAAACAACAACAGAGTTACACATAAACAAACGTACAGTGAATAACACATTAGGAAACAAAAATAGAAAAATCTATGTACAGTGTGTGCAAATGTAGAAGACTAAGGAGGTAGGTAATAAATAGGCCATAGAGGTGAAATAATGACAATTTAGCTTTAATACTGGAGTGATAGATGTGCAGATGATGATGTGCAAGTAGAGATACTGGGGTGCAAAAGAGCAAGAGGGTAAGTAATAATATGGGGATGAGGTAGTTGGGTGTGCTATTTAAAGATTGGCTGTGTACAGTGATCGATCGGTAAGCTGCTCTGACAGCTGATGTTTTAGATAGGAATAATACTACACAGATCATACACCTAACGTTAGCTAGGGTTAGAGGCAATGTTCCCTTCACTCTAAGGGACTGCCGCGCAGAAGAAATAGCAGCCTGTGCAGAGAAGCACGAGATTGAACTTCACTGAACTTTCTAGTGTGTGAATTGTGATCGAATCAATGCAATATTAGCCACTTTCAATGCAGCATACCGAATCAAAATGAACTATGCAAGAGATTTTCTTGTAGGCAGAGCGCATTGGAGTAGGATTCTAATGCATTGATAGGCACGACTCAGGCCCATACTTGTCACATAATTGCGTGCCATAACCAATCCGAGCTGCAGTATCCCTACATGCAAATAGACCATTGCCATATATGGATCTGTGCCATTTACTTCGAACTGGACTGCGTTTACTTTGTTTTGAGCTCAAAGCAAGAGCTGCATGTAGCCACGTGTGTACATTTGTTCATATTCGTTGCTAGCAAGTGAGTTATTAGCCCAGTTATAGCTAATTTCTAGTGAGCAATGGGAGAGTGGTTGCTTCCTACAAGAGCACAAAAAGTGTACATTTCTAGCCATCTTTGAAAAGCAAGTCAGGTAAAGGGCTTTTTTTCTGTCTTAAAGGGGAAGTGTTGTATTGGAGACATGCTTGAATAAACTCAGTAGCCAATAGGCAGACGGTAGCATAGTTTGTCTGATTCTCTGTGATAATGGTATGTGAATAATAGTTATTGTATTTTGTAAAGTGGTTTCTTGAGTAAAACAACATTTTCAGTCACCACCTTGTCTGAAGGACAAGTGGATAAACAGCTTAATGTCAATCCCGACATGTTTTTTCCCCCCAAAAGTGTCATGGAATGTAGGCCTACATTGAACACCACACATTGGCTGCTACTGTAGACAATGATAGAACAGCCATGTAAAAATGTTATGGGATGCTTTTTCCCCATTGTTTCTTTATGGAAGGCAACTCTGATAGGCTACATTTTGATCAAATAGCCACAGTAGCCTACTTGGTCACTGTTATAACTAACTTAAAGCGGGTGCAGCCTCAGTGTTCACAGTAAACGTGCACCAGAAGTTGCACAGAACTGTCACAATGTTTCCGTTTGGACTCAGCAGACCTGAAATTTGCTCAGTGATGCTTTTTTTGTTGAAGGAACATCGGTTAGGGGTTATGGTTAGAGTTAGGGGAAGGGTTAGCTAACATGCTAAGTAGTTGCAAAGTAGCAAAATTGCTCAAGTTGTCCGTTATGAGATTCAAACACTCAACCGTTGGGTTGCTAGATGTTCGCATTATACACCCACCCATAATTTCATGTTTTACTTTAAGTAACCATACCAAACATAAAATATCATACTCATTTGGGTGTCTTGGATTTACATTTACTATGTTACGTCTAGTCTATGAGAAAAGGGTGTTTACGTTTAGACTTGGGCTTCAGTGCCCAATAAACAGACTTTCTTTATGACTGCAGTATTGTCCTAACATGCCCTTTCTCTGATCAATGATCTGAAACTGGTAACATTACATATTACATGATTCAACATGATCCTTTCAGTTAATTTGAGTGGGATTAAATCAGACAATTACAGTGCAGTGCACCCCTTTGGGAAGAGGGATACTCATGCATGACATTACAACAGATGAGCCCTGCCTCCTCAACACCCTCTGTGTTGAGTGCTCTCCAAATGTTGTTGGCTGTGGTTCAATATACACACACACACCTTATAGTCAGACTGAGGCTGACTGAACAAACTGCTATTCATGATATCCTCAAATAATTTCTCTATTACTTTTCTTCACCATGTGTCTCTAGTTTTGTCCCCTCTTTGCCATCAAGACTCTTAAAGTGTAGGCTACATCAATATAACTCAAGAAATAGGGAGTGAGGCTAGTGAATCGGTTTACCATGTCAGATAATGCTTGAAGTTTTCATTGGTTATTAAGGAATATTTCATCCTAGTAAGGCATTCCTTTGATTTTCCAATTTCTCCCATCACTGACGCTGATTACGCAAGTAAAACACAGGGTCGGTTGTAATTAAACTACATAATGTATTGCCATATCCACATGAAAGATATTCATAAATCTACATACAATTAGCTAGTTAAAATTCAAGTGGGTGAGTGTTCTCCAGTCCAGATTGTGAGCCATGTATGCTAAACCTAGAAGTTGAGTGAAAACATGGCAGAAGATTTCTACTTAATGTTAGACACGATGGAAAGGCAAAAGTGTTTACCGAGAGGCAGATAAAATGCTTACTTAGTGGATCATGTGCTGAAACAGACAATGGGCATAATCTTTGTACATAGCATAGGTCTCTACACAGAAATTCACAATGCACATTCAACACTAAAAAAGTAGTGCTGGTAGGCCAATCTTAAATTCAACGTCTGCTAAATGACTTAAATGTAAGTTACAATTTAAACTTGGGAGATATCTTACCTGCACCATGGTCATAACATGACATGGATTCAGTAGGTATATCACTGTCTTGGTGGCGAATTTGAATCCGACCTCTACTCCAAACGTCATACACAGAGCAACCAGCAACAGGTTCTTGCCGAAACTGTCCTGTTTCGTCCTTGGCCCATCTTTCGCAATCTCTTTGAGTTCTTTACAAATGTTGATTTTTCTCAATGCGACGACAACTTCCACGATGGAAATCAGAACCATGACAAAACTCTCGCTGATACGTTGTTGCGGTGCAAGAAAGGCGGCACATTCTGGGCCCCCGTTGCCTTCAAACTTTGGGTCCACGCCGCCATACAACCAGTCTAAAAGACTGTAAATGTTATATCTAGACATATTCCTCTTCTCGTGTTGGAAAAGGTAGGAACAAGACGGAATAAAAGACAGTACACTGATTTCCTGTCGAAACATGAACTGCAGTATTTCACCTCGGCAGTGATCTCTATAAAGCTGAGGCAGAAATGTATCCACCAAAGCTGCCACCGCCTCCTATTCTTGACAAGTAGTAATAGTAGCAACAAATCAGCTAGCTTGCGTGGACGGGAACTCGGTGGCCAACAGTGCCAGTGCGAGACCAAATTCCAGGGGGGTCTCTAGCAAACTATAGCTGCTTCTCATTGACATGGAAACGTGGACATTCAAATAACAGCTGTGATTACAGTAGCTAACAGCATGTCATGGCCATGTTACCAATTTGCTGTGGAAAATAGCTAACTGCAAGCAATTGCTAACGTTAGCTAGCAGGTGGCAGCCACATCCGTTTGACAAATATATTGGCTAACCGGTAGGAAGAAAATTGTCCAAAATTCTCTAAAACGTCCGGCTGTAGTTCTTCCGTTGCTATATCTCACCAAGAAAGGTAATTTTCAGCACCCAGTTGCACGATGTGTCACAAACCAGCAGAACTGCAAATATTTTACATCGATCCAGCACAAGTGTGGAAGTAGCTACTGACTGTTAGCTAGCTACTGTATCTAACTAAATGGTTACATTACAACTATATGTGATTTAACGTGCATCGCAAGATACAGTTCTTGCAGCAACGATATTTTATATTAAATAATGTTATAGCTTTGTTCACAAAACCAGTATCAGTTAGTCGTAAACCATTTCAATTTGTCTCTACACTAAATTACTTCCTGGATTGGATAGCTGCATTTAACCCCGCCTTCTTTCCAAGGAACGTTCAGTTAACCCCTTGATGCTAGACCCTAATGTGTTCACATCCCATATGCCTATAAATGTACAATACGCGTTATCTGATGTGTAAAAAATATATAAATACATTCAATAAGAATAACAACAGTGTTCCAGATTTATGGAACAGTTTCCCCTGTCAGATAAGAGAGAGGCAAACACCATTGAGGGTTTAAACATATAATTTGAGGTAGAAACCAATGTATTAAACTGTTCAAATAAAGTTTAGAATTATTATTTCAGTCGACAATTAGACACTTTAGTTTAGTGGACCTATGTTGGGTGGAGGGGCGAAAATCTGATATCAACTTTGGAGGGGACAATTACATTACATTTTCTCAAGAGCAATTCCTGAGGGGGACACCAAAAGTAGTGCTGTAACACATTTAATATGGTAAATGTATATTGAGGAACCAAAGAAATAAGGTGTTTGACGTACTCCTAACTACCGGTACCCAAAACTACACAACTAATCACAACAGCAATACCATTGCCTTTAACAAATCTTAGTTCAGTCACCAGTTTAAGTTGAGAGTGGGGGTATCCATGGCATTTTCCAATTATGTTCCTATTTTACAAGTCCAAAAAATGGAGAACCTTTCATAATGTTGCCAAACAAAGACTCAACAAACTTACCTGAGACTCCCTGTCTCTGCCAGTCTGTCCCTGCATATCTGTCCCCAACTCTGCTGTCTGTGTGCCATCTGTTGCCTGCTCTGCCTAATGACATCATTGTGAAACATTTCCATTAGAATTTCATTTCTTAATTATGAACATTTTATCAACTAGTCTTTGAGATATTAGGCTACTAGGGTTCTTACTTTGCGTTTTGGTGTACTGAAAAATACTCTGATGTCTGTCTTTTTTCTGCCATTTTTCTACCTGGTTGGCTACACACACACAGTATGTAGGTTATTTACAGTAGGAGATGGGCTTCTATCATCTTATCTTCTATCATTCTATATGGGCTTCGATCTAAAAGGTAGCTAGCAAATGTGAAACGGATTGCAGTGACAAGAGTTGACAGCTGTATGAGTTCACCATTTACACAACATATGCTGCAACCTTTTGTAATTTTAATCGTTTGTTTCATATTGGCTGGCTTCTAACAATAGCTGAATTTGCAAAGCTAGCGAGCACCAATTCAGTGGTGTTTGCTATAATCTTTGCTACCCGGGTTAAATAAAGGTGAAATAAAATATATAAATAAAAGTTCCCTTGCGACAATTTAGCTTTTGCAACGAGACCATTAAATATATTTAAAACAATGGTAGAAGAGAGTGTAGTTCTGTTCAGTTTATCGCTAACCTTATCTCAGGGACTTTGAAGCACTAACTTACATGCATGCTGATCTTGGAATAAATTGACGATAGCAAAGATTCCATCTTTGACGACGCCACATAAATGGAATAGGTACTAGCTAGCTTAATAGTTAATATTTGCACGCTAGCTCTGCATATTCAGCTAGTGTGTGTGCGCGCGATTGACTGGATTAACCTCACGTCAGTTACGTGCATTGAGTGCCTTTCAGACAGTAGATACGACCTCTACGTTACCTTGCAAGCTAAGGAACTGGCAGTGGATCAAACCATTGTGAGGCAAAGGGTGGGGGGGTCGCAATCTTTTGAAACTTAAAAACGAGCTATTAAGTGTCTATAATCAGCACAATTGCTTTCATTGCGTATTATTAATATTATTTAAATTACATAGTTATGTTTCAGTGATATATTGGGGGGGACAAATCATATTTTTCCCAGGATGGGGGGGGTCGTGTCCCCCCCGTCCCCCCCGGGATTTCCGCCCCTGGTTGGGTGTAGCCATAGGGTGTGTCTTTCGCAGTATCCTCAGCAATCGGCGTATTCGATTATGCTGAGCCGCGGGGGTTTCGGGCGAAAGAGGGGTGAGAGGAGCGTCATGTTCAAATCAAACTGTAATCGGTGCAGTTTAGTTTTGTTACAGACAAGGCAGCATGGTGCATTGTCCAGAAACATACAACATCTCTTTTCCATAAAATAAATGTTCTAATTTTCTGATTATTTTTCATTGGGAAGGCAGATGAAGCGTTTTATCAAAATCAATCACTTTTGCATGGGAAAACATAATCCTAGTAATTACTTCACGTGCTTAATTATGTCACTTTTGTTTTGAGGCGATTTCACCATAGACTTTGGACGGGGCAGCTGGCTCACGCCCGGGAGGCAGCCCTGTTCCAAATCGAAAGCATTCAACTTTCAGCCGATGCTGAACAGGGCTACGCATGTGCCCGGGCGAGATTATGATGATTCTTCTTCTTCAATGTACAATGTCCAAGGCGCAATCGTGCAAACACCACCTCTTACTTCCTAATCCCAATTTTGAATTTTGGTCCACCGACCTTTGGAGGGCATATAAATGCCGGCCCTTGGGCTCAGAGTCCCATCTCTTTTTTTTATTATTATAATTTATTTGTATTTTATTTCAACTTTATTCAACTTGGCAAGTCAGTTAAGAACAAATTCTTATTTACAATGATGGACTACACCGGGCAAACTTGGACCGACCAAAACCTGGGCCAATTGTGCACACCCTATGGGACTTCCAATTATGGCCGGTTGTGAACAGCCTGCCACACATCTATAAAAATGGCCCTGATCTTACATTTGTCCTCACCTCTACCCAGTGGAACATTAATATTGATTATATCTTGTTTAAAGCTCTTTTAGCCATCTGGTCTACAATTTAATTCCCTTCCACACACAAATGGACTGGGACCCAGTAGAATCTTACTACTACTACCAGTCTCTCAATTCTCCATAATAACATTAATTCCTCCAATAGTAGGTCACTCCTATTAGATTTGCCAGCTGATACACTATTCAATACAGACAGGGAATCTGAGCATGTTATAATTCTGACAGGTTCAACGTCCTCAATCCAGAGTCACTTTACCTCTACCTACATGTACATTTTACCTCAACTAACCTGTGCCCACACACATTGACTCTGTACCGCTACCCCCTGTATATAGCCCCACTGCTGTTATTTTATTGTTGCTCCTTAATTATTTGATTTTGATTTCAGAGCAACTACTATCGCCAACAGTTCAACTGAGTATGCTGACAGTTAATCTGTTAGTCTTCTATATATCTCCACATCAAATTCAGGAATGTAAATCCTTGCTCCGGGGTGAGAAACTGGAAAAATGCTTTAAAACTTCTTCCAATGTAATTGTCAACCAGTTTCCCTATATCACTGACTTCTGACAAATCTTTTATTTTCTTTACCAAGGTTAGAGCAACAACAGGATCTGGGACTAACCATGGAGGAACATCCCTTATCACCACAGAAGGGCCAACCTCCAATTCCCTCAAACCCCTCTCATCAGCAAGCTTTCCAACTGTCCAACCAAAACCACTGCCTAGTTTAATAGTATATTCTATACAGTCATCTAGAACAGTAGCAGTGGGATGATCAACCTTTCAGCCTAACCCAATAAGCTAATGACAATTTATTACGCTGTATATCCAAAGGAATCTACCTCTACTAATAAGGCAACTGCTCGGCATCCGACCGTAAGGCGCTACAGAGGGTAGTGCGTACGGCCCAGTACATCACTGGGGCCAAGCTTCCTGCCATCTAGGACCTCTACACTAGGCGATGTCAGAGGAAGGCCCCAAAAAATTTTCAAAAACTCCAGTCACCCAAGTCATAGACTGTTCTCTCTGCTACCGCATGGCAAGCGGTATCGGAGCGGCAAGTCTAGGTCCAAAAGGCTCCTTAACAGCTTCTACCTCCAAACCATAAGTCTGCTGTACAATTAATCAAATGGCGACCCGGGACTATTTGCATTGACCCCTTTGTTTTTACACTGCTGCTACTTGCTGTTTATTATCTATGCATAGTCACTTTACCCCTACCTACATGTACAAATTATCTCGACTAACCTGTACCCCCGCACATTGACTCGGTACCGGTACCCCTTGTATATAGCCTCGATATTGTTATTTTATTGTGTTACTTTTGACAATTCTTTACTTAAGTTTATTTGGTAAATCTTTTCTTAACTCTTTCTTGAAATGCACTGTTGGTTAAGGGCTTATAAGTAGTCATTTCACGGTAAGGTCTACCTACACCTGTTGTATTTGGCGCATGTGACAAATACAATTTGATTTGATACAGATGTTGATTTAAATGAACCAATACATATCCTTAAAGCTATATACTCGATTCTGTCCAGCCTCTGAAGCCAAGTCTTCGTCGCTGTTCCAAAAACTATACACCCATAGTCAATTGGCATCCTGATCAGAGCTCTATAAATATCCATCAACGATTGTCTGTCAGCACCCCATTCATAACCAGAGACCGAGCGCATAAGATTCACCACCTTCTTACACTTTGTTTCAACATTTATGGCATGATCTTTCCATGTATATCGCTCATTGAACCAAGACCCAAATATTTGTACTTAAAAACCCTCCCCATAGACTGTCCATTATGAAACAACTGTATATTATCAGCAACTTTCTTCTTTGAGAAGAACATACAGCAAGATTTCACCACTGACAATTTAAAACCCCAGTCAATCGACCATCTTTCAACATCCTCTATAGCTTGTTGAATACATTTGGTCACATGAGAGACTTTCCTTCCCTTCTTCCAAATAGCTACATCCTCAGCATATAGGGAAGCCCCAATGCCACTACCTACATTCAAAAATACATTGTGAATCATAATATTGAAGAAAATAGGACTGATAGCACTGCTTTGAGGAATACCATTGTCAACTCCATAGGCATCAGATAAAATGGATCCTATTTCAACTTCAAAAGATTGATTAAATAAGATGTCCAAAATCCAGTTATATAATCTCCCACCAATACCAAGTCTTTCCATCTTAATCAGTAGGCTTTCTCTCCACATAGTGTCATATGCCTTTTCAATGTCAAAAAATACATTAGCCATTACTTCTTTCATGACCAGAGTTTTTTCAACTTCATTGCTCACCTTTACTAATGCATCCAAAGTAGATCTACCTACCTTTACATAATCCACGTTGACATTGACTCAATAAACCTCTATGTTCCAGGAAATAAATAAACCTCTATGTTTCCATCAGTTTACACAAGTTAGAGGTCAGTGCTTTTGGTCTGTAACTATCAGCAAGTGAAGGGTCCTTTCCAGGCTTTATAAATGGTAGTATTACTGCACGTTTCCAACCAGAAGGTTATTTTAGAATTTTTTTATTGAACCTTTATTTAACTAGGCAATACAGTTAAGAACAAATTCTTATTTACAATGCCGGTTTACGTCGGCCAAACACGGACGATGCTGGGCCAATTGTGCGCCGCCCTATGGGACTCCCAATCACGGCCGGTTGTGATACAGCCTGGATAGGTATAACCCCCTCACTTCAAATCGTATTAAATAATCCCAGGAGAACATACATAACCTAATCAGGTATATGGTTAAACATCACATAACACAACTGATTATGATCTTGGGCTGTATATCAACAGTATCCCTTTTCTTCAAATCAAATGTTATTTGTCACATGCGCTGAATACAACAGGTGTAGAACTTACCGTGAAATGCTTACTTACAAGCCCTTAACCAACAACGCAGTTCAAGAAATAGAGTTGATCAAATGTTTACTAAATAAACTAAAGTTAAAAAAAATCTAATCAATCATAAAGTAACACAAGAAAATGTACATAACAATAACGAGGCTATATACAAGGGGTACCGGTACCGAGTCAATGTGCAGGGGTACTGGTTAGTCATGTTAATTTGTAAAGGGACTATGCATAGATAATAAACAGCAAGTAGCAGCAGTGTAAAAACTAAGGGGGGGGGGGGGGGGGGTTTGGACCTAGACTTGGCGCTTCAGTACCGCTTGCCGTGTGGTAGCAGAGAGAACAGTCTATGACTTGGGTGACTGGAGTCTTTGACCATTTTTTGTATATAGGTCCTCGATGTCAGGAAGCTTGGCCCCAGGGATGTATTGGGCCGTACTCACTACCCTCTGTAGTGCCCTGCGGTCAGATGCCGAGCAGTTGCCATACCAGGCGGTAATGCAACCGGTCAGGATGCTCTTGATGGGGGAGCTGTAGAACTTTTTGAGGATCTGGGGACCTATGCCAAATCTTTTCAGTCTCCTGTGGGGGAAAAGGTGTTGTCGTGTCCTCTTGACAACTGTCTTGGTGTGTTTGGACCATGATTGATTGTTGGTGATGTGGACACCAAGGAACTTGATGTACACATTAACATGAGCATGTAAAATCTCACACTTGCATTGCCTTATATACATTGTCCAAGTAACTCCACTTTGTACCCTCGCAAAAGTCTTCCCCAACAAGTCTGCTTTTTCTTTATCAGTTACGGCCAATTTTTTACCCACAAACCCAGGCGAGATTAATCAAACCCCCTCATTATTAGTGCGTGCACGCCCTCTAGTGGTTTTCATTTTTCTTCACAGCTGAAGTGACCCAGGAAATTTCATAGGACATATCATCCGATATCACTCCATGACTGCACTCCCCTCCCTGAAGCTTGTGCTTTCCCACCTGCCCATGGAGAGAACCTACAGGAGATGGGTAATCCAAACAATGGACTTGTAGGGTTCATGCAGCAATGGCAGTGGCTATTAAGTATTTTTTGACAAGAATATAATTTTTTTGCTCAGAACTTGTATATAATATGCACTGAACGTAAAAGTAGCTAGGATTAGAGAATGCAACCAAGATGTAAAGGTAAATGTGCCACCCTGTCTTGACTTAATCTGTGCTTTGGTTTTACCAACAAAAACCAGATGTTTTAGTCTGGTCTAATACTGGCTCCCTCCCAGTGAACATCAAAGACAATGTATATACAGACAGAAAAAAGCCCCACCCACCCTCTGGGGTGGGCGGTAGTGATGAGCAGTTACTTTCTGTACTTTGGGCTTCAAAACACTAAAAAATTTCCCCTCTATGGATGCTGGTGTCAGTATGATTCACCAAAATGTTTATGCAAATGAAAAACTTCTAATGGAGTGCACAGCGAAAATAATGAAATTCTGATTTCTTGAAAAGATTATGAGATCACTGCAGCACTAAGAGGTCAACTTCGCCCCCACCCATCACACTTTCGCTGTTGTAAAAGGTTTTTATGTCAACACATACAATCCATACTTGGAAATATCCAGTAATATCAAAGGCATAAACATTTGTAATAAATGTCTTTATTTTTATTTTGTATTATTAAACTTTATCTACTTACTACTTTGTAGCTACTTTGCAACTACTTATCATGTGAGCTAACCCTTTCCCTAACCCTAACCCCTAACCTTAACCCTTAGCTCTGGGGTTCTGAAACTTTTTCGGCCACGGACCCCTTTTTGATAGCAAATTCATCAGTGACCCCCTCATAATCAGAACACAACGCGAGTGAGATAATAAATGGCATACAAGGAGTTTTACCATGACTTCATGTGCAAGGCCGGAAGAAACAAATCTCAGTTTATTGGAAGGAACATTTTAAAGGTTCAGCTCTTAGCATTGGAGAGAAGAAAAAAAACTGTTTAAGCTAATTTCCTGCAATTCTAACTTTGGTAAAAAGTTAATATTAAGATATCCTTCCCATCAATACTGTCCCAGCATCAACCGTTAAGGCCAGTTCTATGACTGTCCGGCAAATGTGTTACGAGCCTGTCATCTTGTGGTCATCACACAACACCTGTAGTGAACTTTCAAGAATAAAGTCATAACAAGTCTGCTAATTCTCTGAACTTTTCAGAAAACGTTGTGATCATAATAACCTTATATGTTCTGTTTTTAACAGATCCTTCTGAAAGTCTGTTCAAATGTAAATGTTAAATGAAATGTATTCATGAAATAAAAATGCTCCTTTGCTGTTTATTTTTCCTAAAGAAATGTACATAGCCCTGGTCATATGGCCTAATCCTTTTTTATTCTTTTCATGGCCATGATACTGTAGTAGCAAGAGAGAGGTCAAAGAACACCACAACTAAAACTTTCACTAGCATGACCCATTGTCTGTAGCAAAGAACATAAGAACAGAATACAACAGTAGTGACTATGGGGAAAAAAAGACAACAGAACATTTGCAAAAAGCACAAAAATCTGAAGTCATAATACACAATCCATAGACAATGTCAAATGAAACACTGTTCTCTCTTATCTTCACACTAAATATGAACCCAGTAAATTTATGAAGCAATATTATGTAGTACTAATCCAACTGCTAATGTTTCAAAGAAAATGTGGTTATTAAACTCTCTGCTAATAAAGTTCATAATGACACACAAGTTATGTACATTTTGAGCGTAAGTGCGTCAAAGAGCTACAAGAATTGGCTGTGGGGACATTCCCTAAAAGCTGACTAATTCATAATTCCCATCCAGCTGCCGGGAGAGACCCAGGGGAAATTTGATTGAGTGTGACATTACTAAACCATGGTCACTGTCCCCTTCACTGTCACACAAACTTTTCAAGGCAACCCAGAGGAACCTGTCCTCTCAGACAACACAAACATAGGGCAACTCAATGTTTAAACGACTCTCTTCTGCAACCGAGGAAGTAACCTTTTTCTTCTTAGATTCTTAGAATTCGGGGTCTACTGAAGCAGGAAGGATGTGGAGCAATAGGCAGTGCTGCAGAGAGTCACCAAATGAGAGATTCAGGTGGAGACAGGTCCACACAAACCAGCGGGTAGGTCTATGAAGAAATTGTTTCGTCTTGAATGTTCATACAGTTGAAATAATATTTATAAAATAACAAGCTGCATGAGAATAAATGTATTGCAGCCTCTTGTATAGTTTAAGTCTTTAAAAAACAATGAGTTATTGGCTGTTTCACATATCTAGTGGTTCGAAAAGGAACCATCATGAAAGTAGATTTTAGATTCTATATAGCTGGAATAAAATGTAGCTAATTTGTATAAAGATGAAAAGATAAGATTCTGACCCTACATTCATTAAATATGGAAGTCAAGGTTGTGCCATTAACATTAAAAGTCAGATCTGGTAAATGTGACATAACATTAACCATCCAATAAACATAGACATCACCCATCCTTAATGAACAGGACATTTCCTTGTGAGAAATGAATGTGTGAATGAATGTTGTAAAGGTAGTGTGGACACTCTTGGGAAATAAATCTGTAAACTCTGTGAATGATAACTGGAGCATGGCGTTCCCTTCTCCGTCCTACAAACACAAATGTATAGACACTTTCACTTTTACAGTGTCCTTTAAAACAGCATGTAAAACACAACATGTGAGATTGGCTTCTGACAAACCTTGCTGTAATGATATGCACTGTAACTCAAAGTTAATGGAGATGTAAAACTGGATTCAATTTTAATAAAGAATATATTATTGTATCTTTTCCAAGTGTTTCTTGGGGTCAAGAAGTGGTTGTTTGTAATCGATAAGGCAAACATTTGCTTTTAAATTGCCAGGTTAGCCTGGCTAAAATATATGCATTGCCATCTATTTTTATTAAAGAGAATGGTTTGATTTTCACAGCTCAAAGATTGGAAATATTTCCATTTCCATTGAGCTGCAGGCGCCTTCAAGATGGATGTGGACTCTCAACATGGGTCACTGACACCAAGATGTCCATGGCTCACCCAGTACTCAGTGTAAGGTCTGTGTGATCAAAGTACAGCTACATCTGATTACTGGGTCAGTAATGACATTATAAGCTGCATGTGCCCAAACTGAGCACCTCAATAGGTATGGGGACCATTATGCCAACTGTATTCTTGTTTAATAAAACACATCTTTGACTAAGTACAGTGTTGATTATTATTTATTGGTGTCTGCTAGACCAGTGTGATGAAGGGACAGAGATGAGAAGAGGAAGCCACTTTAGACTATTGAGATGCAGCCTTTCTGAGCCAAAAAAACCCACTGTGTCCTCTGCTCTACTTTCCCTTGGAACTTTTCCATCCTTTCTCACTTGGATACATTCAAAATAACAACAACACAAAAGTATATTAGTTGTCTTAACACTTTAATCCAGTTTCCAAACCAAGGAGTCCAACTTTGAAGAAAGCTTGGAGTGAGATTTTACCCAGATGGCGTCCTTCACCAGGAAAGTTGTAGTGTTTCAAAGCTAATTTCCTGGAAATCTATGTATTTTGACATGGCTTAGGCCTAAAAAAAGTGTCAGGTGTATTCAGAATGCTTTGAACATTAAATGAACACTCAAAATTCAACAACTTTGTTACTTTGGGATTTTGGGGGAATTAAATTTAAGGTTTACTAATATTTTTGCAAACATTTTTTAGGTGGTTTGACACTTTATGCAGACAGTAATGCAATTAGATGGGGAGACAGGCAAATGGGAGAAACAGTGGGAAGGTCAGTGGGAATGCTCTGCACAGGAAATACTAATATGAATGGTTGATGGCAGTGGGTAACCAAATCATAGATTACAGTCTCCTTGTCCATAAACTGCCTTCGAGGTAAGGACACAAATGTTGTCTTTTGTAATTTTGGTGAACTATCTTTTTAAAATAGGCCTGGAAGAAAATCCTGCTGGCTCTCCAGGAGGGTTGGCCATCCCTGAGCTGTTTCCCAAGTGATTGGTATTTGAAAATGTTCTTGTTATAACAATACATTTGTCAAAAATCACTCTACCTTCTATCACTCAATCTAATCAATATTCTAGTGGTTTATGCCTACTAGTTGAAGAGCCTTGCCATCATCTTACTCTACATAGACAAAATATGATGCTTTGTGAGTCCCCCTACCATCTCTGCCTAGCATGTGCACAGTGCTAAAATGTCAAAGAATATATTCTAGGCCTGGAGCATTTAATATCCAATGCTTATTTGTAGGACATTCAAAACTGTCTATTAATGGCTGCAATAAGTTGTGGCTGCTTTGTGTGATGTATTGTTGTCTCTACCTTCTTGACCTTTGTGCCCAATAATGTTTGTACCATGTTTTGTGTTGCTACCATGTTGTTGTTATGTTGTGTTCTGCCTTGCTATGTTGTTGTCTTAGGTCTCTCTTTATGTAGTGTTGTGTGTTTTGTCCTATATTTATATTGTATTTTTTATCCCAGGCCCTGTCTACGCAGGAGGCCTTTTGCCTTTTAGTAGGCCATCATAGTAAATAAGAATTTGTTCTTAATTGACTTGCCAAGTTAAATAAAAGGTTAATAAAAAATTAAATAAATATATGCATATTTATAATCAAACTTACACTTTTGGGTTCACAATCTTTTTGACAGAATTCTTTTAGTTACAAATCAGGTCACCGTGCCAAACTTCCCTGCTAAAACAGCGCTACCGTGCTGCTCTTTTGACTGTTTTAGAAACTCAGCAGAGAACCTTCTCGCTCTCCATTCAGCTCCCATCTCATCTTGAGGGGCGTTACTTTAAAATGCAAATCCTTACATTGCTAGACCAATCATATGCTTCAATGTGCCACTGTTCAGTGCTTTGGCAAGACAGGACAATGATAGAGATTCCGTGCGTGATGTTAAATTGCGGTCTCAGTTGCTCCGATTTCAAAATGATTTGAGCACAGTTGAAAAGTTAACGCACTATATACAATGGACTAATTAGAAAAATAAAAACAGTACTTTCCAATGCGTGAGATAGAAGAGGTGCGGCGTGTGAGCGTGAGAAGAGAGTCAATACGTGTAGTGCTAGGGCAAAAAACACAACGTACACCCAGGGGCCCACGACCGAGTTTGGGAAACCCTCAATTTGAGCTATGGTCTAATGAACACCAGAAAGGCAGGATGTGTGTAAAGGCCCTATACATCGAAATGGTACTGGGCCAATTTTGTGATGTAACACGTGACATTTCGGATGGGCTGGGTTAAAACCAAATGAATTGAGAAAAATGGCCGAGAAGAATAAAGGTGAGAAACAAGCTAGCAATAGACATTTTTTAAATATATTGCCCTCGCTAACTATATCACAAAATGTAGTCTTTAATCTGAGTAAAGTGGTCAAATACCATCAAACAAACGCAGTTACGTTAATGCACATGAACACGGTTGTCCTTCGGAAGGTTAGTTAGCTAAGGTAGAATGTGTAACGGTTTATGCTAACAATCGCAGTTAGCTAGCGCTCAGTCTAAATGCGGACCAGCGTTCTTTGTTTGCTAGTCCCCACGCCTGCTATTCAGGGTGGGAGTGCTACGTATTTTGTCAAATGAAATGCTTACTAACTCCATGTTGCTAACTAGCTTCCAGTGCCCTGGGTGTGTTGGTTGGTAGCTAGCTGTGGTAGGCTAATTACTGAACTGGCTAGTTACAACATTTTACATACTACGACACACACTGGGCTAGTACAATCACTTCGAAAATGTATTACTCCTTAACTGTTATGACATTACAGTATGTCTGACTGTTTACTGACAACTGCTGAGGTCTCATATGAGGGGCTAGTGTGAAGGAAGGCCATGTTATAGGACCCCGCCTACTTGTTTTACACTGAACCAAAATATAAACGCAACGTGCAACAATTTCAAAGATTTGACTGAGTTAATAGAAGAAATCAGTCAATTGAAACAAATAAATTAGGCCCTGATCTATGGATTTCATATTACTGGGAATACAGATATGCAAATGTTGGTCACAGATACCTTTTTTTTTTTAAAGAAAAAAAAAGTAGAGGCATGGATCAGAAAACCAGTCAGCATCTGGTGTGACCACAATTTGCCTCATGCAGGGTGACATCTCCTTCGCTTAGAGATGATCAGGCTGTTAATTGTGGCCTGTGGAATGTTGTCCCACTCCTTTGATGGCTGTGCGAAGTTGCTAGATATTGGGGGGAACTGGAACACGCTGTGGTACGTGTCGATCCAGAGCATCCCAAACATGCTCAATGGGTGACATGTCTTGAGTATGCAGACCATGAAAAACTGACATTTACAGCTTCCAGGAATTGTGTACAGATCCTTGCGACATGGGGTTGTGCATTATCATGCTGAAACATGAGGTGATGGCGGCGGATGAATGGGCCTCAGGATCTCGTCACGGTATCTCTGCATTCAAATTGCCATTGGTTTAAAATGCCATTTGTGTTCATTGTCAGTGGCTTATGCCTGCCCATACCATGACCCCACTGCTACCATTGGGCACTCTGTTCACAATGTTGACAATAGCAAACCACTCACCCACACAACGCCATACATCTGCCATCTGCCCGGTACAGTTGAAACCGGGATTCATTTGTGATGAGCACACTTCTCCAGCGTGATAGTGGCCATCGAAGGTGAGAATTTGCCCACTGAAGTCGATTACGATGCCAGACTGCAGTCAGGTCAAGACCCTGGTGAGGATGACGAGCATGCAGAAGCGCTTCCCTGAGATGGTTTGTGCAGAAATTCTTCGGCTGTGCAAACCCAGTTTCATTAGCTGTCCGAGTGGCAGGTCTCAGACCATCCCGTAGGTGAAGAAGCCTGATGTCGAGGCCCTGGGCTGGTGTGGTTGCAAGTGGTCTGCAGTTGTGAGGCTCGTTGGACGTACTGCTAAATTTTCTAAAATGAGGTTGGAGGTGGCTTATGGTATAGAACTGAACGTTACATTCTCTGCCAACAGCTCTGGTGGACATTCCTGCTGTCAGCATGCCAATTGCACGCTCTATCAAAACTTGAGACATCTGTGGTGTTGTGACGACAACTGCACATTTTAGTGCCCTTTTATTGTCCCCAGTACAAGGTAATCATGTTTAATCAGCTTCTTGACATGCCACACCTGTCAGGAGGATGGATTATCTGGGCAAAGGAGAAATGCACACTAACTGGGATGTAAACAAATTTTGTGCACAATATTTGAGAGAAATAAGCTTTTTGTGCGTATGGAACAGATTGTGGATCTTTTATTTCATCTCATGAAACATGGGTCCAACACTTTACATGTTGCATTTTATAATTTTTGTTCAGTGTATTTGTAGAATCTTCTAGTATCACTGATAATGCCAAGGAGGGGGGAAAAGGATACTATTTGAAAGTATTAACAGGACAATTCCATAAAACTGAATGAAAGGGTTTCACTATGTTTTGCAGGATATGTCAAAGATTTGGTGTCTGCCAGGCCAGTGTTTGTTCTTAACCCAGACAAAGCTCTTGACTACTGAGCTAATCACAAGTCTGTCTGACTGAACGAGAACTCGATGCCCATTAGATGTCTTTGGGCTGGTCTATTTTAGGCTTGTACTTAATTCAGCTTTTCCCAATCTTGGTCCTCTAGACACTCTAGCGGCATCAAATGATCAGAGTTTGACGATTAGTTGACAATTTGAATCAGCCGTGTAGTGCTAGGTCAAAAACCAGAATGTGCAGCCCTTGGGGTCCCAAGGACTGAGTTTGGGAAACCCTGACTTAATGGGCAGAGATTTTTGATATACTGATTCCATGGCACATGGTTTATGAACTGATACACAAAACAATGCTGGATTCAAAACTTAGTTTTTCATTTAAAATTATGATACAAAATTCCTGCAACCGATAGAATGAGATATATACTGAGCTGGCAGATTTTGCTGCAACTAGACAGAATCATTAGATCACTTGTTTTGGTACTGCTCATATGTAGCTTGTTTTTGAAGAATTGCAACATTTACCTGGAGCTAACTCTGTAAATAGCACTGCTGGGTGATTTGAAAAGTCAGTCAATCGAACAATAATATACTACTCTTAAGCAAGCATTTGTATCTTTCATTTGCAATCTGTAGACTATGACAATAGAAAGGTTCAGAACTTTGGTGAAATGGCACAGTTGAAAATGTATATAGCAAATGGAAATCAAAACTGGATGGTTTTCAGAGATAGATGGGAGGTACTGAAAATAACAAAATATAACTAATGTCAAATATAATGTCTGTAAAATGTATGTATAAGCTGGAAGTATATGTGGGGATTGGAAATTATGCAGGTCTACCCCCTAAAAAACGATCTAACTTAACTGTCTGGCATCCGACGTGGCGTAAGATACACAATGCACACATTATTTCTACTGTTGAGGCCATCCAACATGCATTTCAGTGTCTTGCAAGGTTATGTGAGCCAAGGACGATTAAGCGTATGACACATTTTTAATTATGACTTGTTCTTCTAGTTAAGAGTGAGGAGACCTTTGAAGTCATGGACGTAGTAGAGTATGCCAAGAAACAGAGATGGTGGAACAAAATATTTGGCGAGAACTCTGGGCCCGTAGCAGAGAAGTATAATGTTGCCACCCAGCTTGCCATTGGTGGAGTGTCTGGCTGGTGAGTCGATCAGTCCTGAATGTGTTAATATTAAACAGAACTAAGCCATGTGAATCTGGTGGTACAATTTAACCAATTAAATTACTTACCAGTTCTCTGTTTGACTGCTGTGTTACCTCTTAGGTGTGCAGGGTATTTGTTCCAGAAAGTTGGGAAGCTGGCAGCTTCGGCAGTGGGTGGAGGCTTCTTTTTCCTTCAGGTAGGGCTCGACTTCTTTACGTACATTTATTTTCTTGTTTTGATGATCCTTAGTTCTAAATGACACCTGACCAATTTATTGAGCCACATTTAAAACAGATTCTGACAGTAATGTTTCATTAGGACATATAGCCTTCCCTGTAGCTCAGTTGGTAGAGCATGGTGTGTGCAACGCCAGGGTTGTGGGTTCGATTCCCACGGGGGGCCAGCACAAAAAAGAAATGTATGCATTCACTACTGTAAGTCGCTCTGGATAAGAGCGTCTGCTAAATGACTAAAATGTAAAAAAAAAAATGTAAAAATGTAATGGAGGTGTGTTTTGACCGTAGACTATGGCCGTGTCCGAAATCTGGCTTGCCTACTACTTACTTAAACTGCATACTGTGGACTAATCATACTACATACTATTTAGAATGTACTGTTCAGAAAAGCAGTAAGTAGCAAATATTAGCAAACTAGGCTCATCCTACTGAGAATGCAACATCTAATGCGCAGTTGCGTTGATTCCTGCCATTCGTTCATTTTGGTACAGCGCGTCCCCTTAGCTGTTTATCAGCTGTTGTCAAACACACACACAGGTCTCAAAGACGATTCTCTGGCCTCCTGAGTGGCACAGCGTTCTAAGGCACTGCATCGCCATAGACCTGGTTCGATCCCAGGCTGTGTCACAGTCGGCCATGACCGGGAGACCCATGAGGTGGCGCACAATTGGCCCAGCGTCGTCCGGGTTAGGGGAGGGTTTGACCGGCCGGGATTTCCTTGTCCCATCGTGCTCTAGCGACTCCTTATGTCGGCCGGGCGCCTGCAAGCTCCATTTGGTTGCCTGCAAGCACCCTTTGGTTGGCAGCTGGACGGTGTTTCCCCTGAAACATTGGTGCGGCTGGCTTCTGGGTTAAGCGAGCAGTGTGTTAAGAAGCAGTGCTGCTTGGCAGGATCGCGTTTCGGAGGATGCATGGTTCTCGACCTTTGCCTCTCCCGTGTCTGTAGGGGAGTTGCAGCGATGGGACAAGCCTGTAACTACCAATTTGGATATCACGAAAAGGGGTAAAAGTACAAAAAAAGGAATAACAAAAAAAGACTATTCTCTAACTCAAGTGTACAGCAAATTCTACTAGATGAAAATACAAAATGAGTTTGACATCCTGGCATTTAAAGCATCCAACATTTTAGAATGTCACAAACGACTATGGACAATTATGGAATGTAGTACATGGAAGATGGGGGGCCAGTACAAATAAAAAATGCATGAAATGTATGCATTCACTACTGTAAGTCGCTCTGGATAAGAGCGTCTGCTAAATGACTAAAATGTAAAATATCAATAGCCCTTTGTATGGAGCATATGGGATGACAAATACACTGATAGAAATTAGTTTGCTCTAATTATTTCTCCAATGTTTGTTATTCTCCTCAATGCAACCCTTGCCCAAGTACTTAGCATTAGGAAAGTGTAAAATGTGCTGTCAAAAGCTTTAATGGTATTTTTCACTGTTAAAATGCTATATTTTGTTGCAAGCAAAATGTATCATTCTGGGAGAAGTAATAAAGTGAATTGTCTTTTAGAATGATTTTGTTTGTGAGAGCTTTGCGTGCGTGAGCATTGCAAAATAAATCTACACATGTCAATAATTTAATCCAAACTGCTCGCGCGTCAACGAGCGTCTGCATAGCCAGGCACTAAAATAGAACTTGGTTCTATTTTTGATGCTTGAAGCGCTGCAAGTCCCGCCTCTCCAATCTCCTCATTGGTTCTTAGGAGCATATACTAGAGGTCAACCAATTATGATTTTTCAACGCCGATACTGATTATTGGAGGACCAACAAAAGCCGATACCGATTAACCGTCTTTATATATATATATATATATATATATTTGTTTAGGCAAGGTATATATATATATATATATATATATATATATATATATATATATATATATATATATATATATATATATATATATATATTATTATTTTTTTTATATATTTTTTTGTAATAATGACAATTACAACAATACTGAATGAACACTTTTTTTTTAACTTAATATAATACATAAATAAAATCAATTTAGTCTCAAATAAATAATGAAACATGTTACATTTTGGTTTAAATAATGCAAAAACAGTGTTGGAGAAGAAAGAAAAAGTGCAATATGTGCCATGTAAAAAAAGCTAACGTTTAAGTTTCTTGCTCAGAACATGAACATATGAAAGCTGGTGGTTCCTTTTAACATGAGTCTTCAATATTCCCAGGTAAGAAGTTTTAGGTTGTAGTTATTATAGGAATTATAGGACTATTTCTCTCTATACCATTTGTATTTCATATACCTCTGACTATTCAATGTTATTATTGGCACCATAGTATTGCTAGCCTCATCTCGGGAGTTGATAGGCTTGAAGTCTTAAACAGCGCTGTGCTTCAAGTATTGCTAAGAGCTGCTGGCAAACACAGGAAAGTGCTGTTTGAATGAATGCTTACGAGCCTGCTGCTGCCTACCACCGCTCAGTCAAATATCAAATCATAGACTTAATTATAATATAATAAACACACAGAAATACGAGCCTTAGCTCATTAATATGGTCAAATCCGGAACCTATCATTTTGAAAACAAAAAGTTTATTCTTGTGAGCCCAAACTGCTGCATATACCCTGACTCTGCTTGCACAGAACGCAAGAGAAGTAACACAATTTCCCTAGTTAATATTTCCTGCTAACATGAATTTCTTATAACTAAATATGCAGGTTTAAAAAAATATACTTCTGTATTGAGTTTAAGAAAGGCATTGATGTTTATGGTTAGGTTCATTGGTGCTTTTTTTCGCAAATGTGCTTGTTATATCATCACCCGTTTGGCGAAGTAGGCTGTGATTTGATGATAAATTAACAGGCACCGCATTGATTATTTGCATCGCTGGACAAGCTAGTTAAACTAGTAATATCATCAACCATGTGTAGTTAACTAGTGATTATGTTAAGATTTGATTTGTTTTTTTAAAGTTTAATGCTAGCTAGCAACTTACCTTGGCTCATTGCTGCACTCGCGTAACAGGTGGTCAGCCTGCCACACAGTCTCCTTGTGGAGCGCAATGTAATCGGTTACCGATTGTTATGAAAACGCGAAATCGGCCCTAATTAATCGGTTATGCCGATTAATCGGTCGACCTCTAGCATGTACCCAGGTGGGTGATTGAACGCTGAACTGAGGTCCACACTCCAGTCCAGTTGGTGATGGTAATACACCTTTAAAGTTGGTTTTCAACTGCCATATCAAGTCCAAAGAAGATGAAGACAAAAGAAGACTGAAGGAGGAAAGATTACAAGAATCTGTGGCTTAATTGCCGGAGTAGAGAACCTTGTGCATTTCAGATAAAATAACAGCCCAATGTTTATATCCCCGAACAAATTATCTAGCAACAGCAAGCTAGCTAGCTAAATGGCCATGAATGTTTCATGTGTTTCGACCTGTCCCCAAATTAATATAGGTGGGTGAGTTTGTTTTGATATTTCAACCTGCGTGTCCTGATCGTGTCTGGTGTGGAAGGACAAAATCAACATGCGCGCGTGATGGCGCACGCGGACACACCTGGTCTAGTCAACATTGCATTTATGCCTTGTATCATATACATATTTTGGAATGTTTATCTGTATATTTTTTTTCTTATTCTTTTCATTGTCATTTAGGTCATTATTGTGGAGTCACTACAATGTTGTTGATCCATCCTCAGTTTTCTCCTATCACAACCATTTAAAATCATTAAGCAGTTTCCTTACTGTCCTGCAGCTCAGTTCAGAAGGACGACTGCATCTTTGTGTCTGGGTGATTTTAATACATCATCCACATCATAATTATTAACTTGACCATGCTTAAAGATATAGTAAATGTTTGATTTGATATTGTAACCGATATACCAATCACTGAGGCTGTTGAAAAGCTCTCTGGATTTTGTAGTTGAATCTGTGCTTGAAATTCAATTCTTGACTGAGGGACCTCACAGATGTATTTATGTACGTATGTATGTGGGACAGAGGAAGGGGTAGTCATTCAAACGTCATGTCATCCCCTATTATTTCTCAGAGTCCATATAACTTTTGAGATTAGTTAAGCCAAATGTGACTTCTGAAATAATTTAGGCTTGCCTAAACAAAGGGGGTGAATACTTATGGAACAAATTCATTTTTTAATTTGTAAACATTTGTAGAATTTTCTTTTCACTTTGACATTATGGCATATTTTGTGTAGATCAATGACAAAAAATTACAATTAAATCTTTCAATCCCACTTTGTAACGCAACAAAATTGGAAAAAAGTTAAAGGGGGTGCATACTTTATATAGGTATTGTATCTCAATGGTTATGATGATCAAGTCACACTGTCATTATTGGTGGGTGTGATTAATTTCCTTCTAGATTGCCAATCACACAGGATACATCAAAGTGGACTGGAAGAGGGTGGAGCGTGATGTAAACAATGCCAAAAAGCAGCTGAAGTTGAATGCAGAAAAGCCCACTAAGGAAGTCAGAACAAAAGTGGATGAGGTAAGGGGTTATCATGGTCTACTACAAAATGGTGGATGTTTCTTCTCTGATTCATGTTTAATATGCTCAGAACTAAAATTATTTTGAAGTCATCCACACCTTTTGTTTTACTCCAGAGTATAAAAGAGAACAATGTTAAAGAACAATACTCTGCAAAACTTTACCATCGATTAAAGGTGCTTTTTCTTTTTTGTCTTACCAGGTGCAGACATTTGTGAAGAAGAATATTATCCTCACAGGAGGTTTTGCTGGGGGATTTCTGCTGGGCCTGGCCTCTTAAGAGCCTCTCATTTCGGTCTTTACTTAATGTTTGTCTCATACAAGGCTGAAAACAGCTTAAACCTAAGCAGCTATCTAGATATGTAAGTAGACTATATTGATATCATATGTCAAGCTAATTCATAGGCTTGATGTGTTTTTGGGCTTTTGGGCATGTGTCAATTTGAAAACAACCGTTTAGATACTATGTCTGTGGTTAAAGTTTATGCATGGTCTGTGCACATATGGCAGGAGCATTGGCTTTAATTTTTCTATGGGTTGTTTTGGTGTGGTACTTATTTGAGAGATTATTCAGATTCACTTCAATAGTTTTATCTGTATGCATTCAGATGGAACTCAGGGTTCTCCCCAGGATTTTTTAAAACAAGGTGTTTCTGCTGAGTATGGCTGGGGGGTGGCCCGATGTGGTGTAGTGGACTCAGTTTTTTTTATTTTATAATAAAACATTTTTACACCTGTAACTGCCATTTCCTGCAATCTAGAGAAAAAATGGCCTATGATACATAAAGTGGCGCAGCGCCTCTTAAATTCTATGGAGAGGACCCTGAAACTGGAGCAATGCACTTTAACGTGTTTTCCCTAATGTGGGATTTGTTTTGTAATATCCTGCATTTTCTAAGTTAAGATCAACAAGGTTGTTATGTGTTTAAATGTTACTTCAGACCAAAGGGTTTGAGTTAAAAGCATCTACATGTATGAGTAAATACTGTATGACAGGACTAGGAGGCCACAGTAACTCAAGTTTGAATGGTATTTGAAGTTAGTCTTACCTGAAAATCAGTGACATTTCAAAGTATAACTCAAAGAAAATCATGTATGCATATTAACCGTCCCCAATAGTATTGACTTATTTACCAGTACAGGAGGTTGCATGTGAAGTATTTATTTGAGATCAAGTAGTGAGAAGGCAAGACTGGACTTTTGATTTTGCTTTCTAATTCCCTGCTTAAGAGTGAGGCGTGTCATGTGTGTAAGTACAGGTTGTGTGCATTATCAAAAGCTAGGGTGTATTCATTATTTGGATTCTGTTGTAAAATGTAGTGCAACGAAACCTGTTTACTCCAAACGTACATTTTTTTGCAATGAAAACTATTAAAAAAAAAACAAATTCAGGTAGGTTCTGTTTGCTTCCTCGTGTAAATGTTTTTTGTTGCAAAGCTTTTTGCAACAGACCAAACATTTCACAACAGACTAATGAATACACCCCTGCCTAACAGCATACAAGGCTCGTGTTTCACAAATGACTATGGACAATTATGAATGTAATACATGGAAGATATCAATAGTCCTTTGTATGGAACATATGGGATGACAAATACACTGATATAAATTAGTTTGCTCTAATTATTTCTCCAATGTTTGTTATTCTCCTCAATGCAACCCTTTCCCAAGTACTTAGCATTAGGAAAGTGTAAAATGTGCTGTCAAAAGCTTTAATAGTATTTTTCACTGTTAAAATGCAATATTTTGTTACAAGCAAAATGTATCATTCTGGGAGAAGTAATCAAGTGAATTGTCTTTTAGAAAGATTTTGTTTGAGAGTTTTACTGACTGCATCCTCCGAGGATAATTGACTGTCAATATAAACAACTCTATTACATTACAACACGGATGGGCAACTCCAGTCCTCGGGGCCTGAGTGGTGTCACACATCTGCCCCAGCTTACAACTGTGACACCCAACTTCGTGATCTTCAGTTAAAAATGTAATTAGTTTAATCAGCTGTGTTTGCTAGGGATGGGTTAAAAGTGTGACAGCACTCCAGCCCCCAAGGATGGGTGTTGCCCATCCCTGCATTAGAAGCGTTGTCATTATATACTACAGTTTCAAGTGTCCACAATCATGTCAGGATGTAGCAGGGCTTTTAGGCTCTGTTGACTTCTGTTCCCTCACAAACCCTAAACCATCAAAATAGTGGCACAGGCCATATATAAACTCCCAGTAATTTATTGGGTATTTACCAACGTTTTGGCATCACTGTGCCTTCGTCAGGGTAATGTCATGAATACTTGAACCAGGTTATGTAGACAGTGTAATTCTTGCAACCAATGACAATAGTGAGGGGTGTGTCTTAATGATTAAGTTAATTAAACTATTAAAAACAGTTTATGGCATTTAAATATTAGGCTATTATCATATAGGAACATAATTGAATATTGTACATAATATTAGCATCAACATACATTGTTTAATTCAATTTCACATGTTTAATTGTTTTGTATTTCATATGTTACATGTAATCTTTTGGTTCAACCTTAATGCATAATAAGCATCATCAACAGGGGGAACATATTAGGTGTACGCTAATAATCTGTAGAAAGAATATACATTTATAAGACTTGTTCATAAAAGAAAGAATTGTTCATATGCAAACCCTGAGCAGCAGACTTCTCACCTGCATGCTCACAGCACTGCACCTGCTCTCTATGTACTTGTTTGCCTGGAAGAAAAACACAGTGGGCTAAGTTAATGTAATACATGAAACCCAATCAGATATCAAAACATTTTTTCACATTAGAAATAATATAAATAGGTAGATAATGCTGTGGAAAAAAACATCACCTTGCAAACACTTCTGAATTGTGCATGTTTGCTTCTGACAAGGATCTTTGTGGCATTGTACAACTATAGAGAAAAGGGAAAACATTTTGAACGTTTATTTAACGAGGCAGGTCAGTTAAGAACAAATTCTAATTTACAATGATGACCTACCAGAAGGCAAAAGGCCACCTGCGGGGCGGGGGCTGGGATTAAAAATAAAATAAAAATATAGGACAAAACACACATCACAAGAGAGACCTAAGCATGGTAGCAACACATGACTGCAGCACAAAACATGGTACAAACATTATTGGGCACAGACAACAGCATAAAGGGCAAGAAGGTAGAGACAATACATCACGCGAAGCAGCCACAACTGTCAGTAAGTGTCGGCATGATTTAGTTTTTTTTAATGAAGCGATGGAGATAAAACGGTCCAGTTTTGAGTGTTTATTGCAGCTCGTTCCAGTCGCTAGTTGCAGCGAACTGAAAAGAGGAGCGAACAAGGGTGTGTGCTTTGGGGACCTTTAACAGAATGTGACTGGCAGAATGGGTGGACGATGAGGGCTGCAGTATATATCTCAGATGGCGGGGGGAGTGAGGCCTAAGAGGGTTTTATAAATAAGCATCAACCAGTGGGTCTTGCGACGGGTATACAGAGATCACCAGTTTACAGAGGAGAATAGAGTGCAATGTCCTATAAGGGCCATTTCTGGACATTATTAATTAATTACGTGGACAAATATTATGAACCATTAACCACCAGTAGATATTACAATTATTGATGTTAAACTCATGATTTTATACCTGTTCTTCAAGCCTTACACACAATATTTGCTGCAAACGTCTCCGGAATTTCGGGTGCTTACTCAAATGTCGTCCGTCTGGATTGGTTGCGCTATGGACTTTGCTGATTAAATTGCAGATAATAATAATAATTCTTATTTTGTTTGTCAAATTTTTTTTTTTGTGGATAACGCACGACTATAAAACGTGTACGATTTTGAGCGATAAGTGGTAAAATAGTTTGTTACACTAATGTAGGTAGGACCACAGACTTATCAGACTCCTTGCAACAACGGAATGTTGTTTCTGTAACAAGTTTTGATAGAAAAGTCGCTAACAAGCTAGCTTTAGCTTGTGAAGTTTGAGAGATAGCTTGTAGTAATTGATCATATTTTTTTGAGAACAAGACAGTTGTAGTACTATAACATGGCAGTGAGCGCAGTTCACCTCGAATCAGATGCTTTTTTGGTTTGCATGAATCATGCATTGAGTACCGAGAAGGAGGAAGTAATGGGACTTTGCATCGGGGAGGTAACGTTTGCAAGCTAGCTATTTAGCTAAATAATTTGATAGCAAAGCAATAACTAGCTAGTTGCCAGTGGCGTGTCCATAACATTTTAAATGGGGTGGCCAAAGTGGGGCATAGACCCAGTTTAGGAGGGGGAGGGCATAACATTTTGATGCAAGGTGGATATTTTTCAGTGTAATTATGATGGTTCGACAACGCATTAAAGCGCGAGTATATGGGTATCTCATACCTAACGCAGTTAGCATAGGCTCGCGAAACTACCTCTTTACTTCCTTTATACTGGACACATACAAATGGTATCCACGCGTTCACCCGACTCTGGGGAAGTGGATAAAGCTATATCCGAAAAACTGTAATTTGGAAAGTTTGAGGTGAGGGAGAAAGTGTGGTGGAACAAGTATTGTTAGCATTGTTATGTATCTTGCTAGTTGGATCGAATTATCCGTTAACTAGCCAGTGAAAGCTAACTTAACTGATCACATAATTGAATTTATGGTGTGAAAGTTAGCTGGCTAATAAAGTCAGACAGCTAACGTTAGTAACCTAACCAATTCGCTATAGTATTAACTGGTATGCGACTCCTTGCTGTTCCTCAAGTTATAACGCGTTAGTTGCTTACTGGACCCAGGCAATCGGTGTGAAATGTTAACTAGCTAACGAACTATCTGTGAAAGGAATGTTTTCCCTGTGAAGTATGTGGTTCGTTTTCAGAATGAGAGAATTAGGTGAAAATGAGGTGTTGCTTGTTAAACAAGTGGATTCAGGGATGAAGTGTAGCTGGGCCTGGCTTAAGCTGGATGCCACTATAGAGGTGAAAGGAAACCACACACTTTCCCTCTCTCTTTTTAAATATAGTGCAGATAAAAAGGGGTATGCCAGGTGTACTCTCTGCCTGAAAGAGACCCTTTGTTGGCATAATTGATAACATGGCCTGCTGGCACATTGTAGAACAGATGTCCACAGGCAGAAAGTGTACAGTAATAATGTGTAGCCCAAATATATTGTTTTTGTTGTGTTGAACTTGACAGTAACACTTGTGTGGGGGGAATATTTAATGTTTTACTCAGTGAATGTTATTTTTGCACACATGTAGCCTTGTGCACTTGATCGATGTCTACTATGGTGGTCACTAATAGAGAAAAATAGAATGCCTGTTTGTTTCATTCTATTTCTACTTTAAGATGTTTTTTTCCCTAGTGCAATATGTAGATGTCTGTGGTCACAAGCGTTCTATTATAAAGGCTGTCATGGCTAACTGCAATATTAGTGTGTTTTCTTTCAAGACTTGAGTGTCATTTGCAGTAAAGTCTAGGCAACAATTAACATTGAATTGCTTTCTTTACATTTTTTAGCTGTGAGTTAGGTTCACATTAACCACTTAATTTTACACACAGACTGATCATGTAGCTCTTTTGTTTTTTAATTAGTTGGCACAGATTATTTTGCATGTTTCGGGGCAGAAAAGGTGTCAGCTTTTTGGTCCCTCACCAGTTTGCATCCCTGTTCATTTTGTCCCTTGACACTATTATAAATCAATTACTAAAGTCTTCTTACAGTGTTTGCATTCAAAGTCAGAATTGTATATAATGGTTTTAGCGTACAGCAGTAAATTCACTTGAAAGTGCCATCCAGAGTGTGAATTACACTGTGAAATTCTAGGGGTTTCTATTTTTTTATTTTTATGGGACATCCTATGTGTGCATGCACACATGGGCTTTATAGTAAAGATGTAATTTAACTGTAAATATTGATACAAATGTTTTATGTGTCAAAAACATAGTGATTGGTTGTGTTCATATCTGATTGTCATACAAATCACTCTTAAAAAGTAGGTTACCTGTGCATGTTTTTCTACTCCAAAATAAATCTAGCATTTGAACACTGCACTGTGCACCCGCCATTTGGATGGAAAGGGACATCTATTACAAACACCATACGTGTAATGACGCTAAGCCTACAAAGTGGTGTTCATTCATGGATTCAAAGGAAGGCAGGCTTTTTACAATAAGGAAACAAATGTATAAAATGATTACACATTCATGTCTATCTCTGTTTCATAATTTTCCCTCAATTCACAAGGGGCTCTATCTTATTTCACCAGAGAAAGCGTCTGAGCGAGGCAAACGGCGCCCCTCTGTCTTAGTATCTGGAGCCCATGTATCTGATGCTGTCTGGCCAAAAATAATGTGACATGCCGTACTCTTTTTATCCAGACAGTATCAAATACATGGGCTGCACATACTAAGACAGAGCGGTGCTGTTTCGCTCTCACGGATGCTTTCTCTGTTGAGATTGATGGGTCTTTCTGTCCGTACGCGTCTTGGTCAAAATGATCAATATGTTCAGAGACGATCAATCAGAACTCAGAATTTCTGGAGGCCCACTGGGGGTGGCCAATCAGATTTCGGGGGGGGCCATGGCCACCCCCTGGACACGTCTCTGCTATCTGCATGCATATTATCTACCTTTAATGTACCCTTTGTTACATTCATATTCTCAATTGGCATATACTCCCAACTTGGTATTAGGGGCACCTGATATTGATTCTAGCTGGCTACCCTGTTAATTCTTCAGCTTTCTAAAGTCACTTGGTTTGTTTACATAGGTGGACACCAACCGCATCGTCCACATTCATTCTGTTATTATTCTCCGACGCTCGGACAAGAGGAAGGATCGCGTGGAAATTTCGCCTGAGCAGCTGTCTTCAGCGGCAACCGAAGCGGAGATATCCTTTGTGCGATGTCTCATTCAATAACTTAAATCTCTCTCTTCTGGTTGTGCCTTGAAGGAGGTCAGGGTTACGTACTCCGTGACAGATGTCGGTGTGACAGGTAGCGGTATCATAGAATTCCTGAGGCCATTGCCATTGTCTCATTTTGATAATCAATTTCCTTAGTAAGAGCTACAGGTTGGCTGAAATGACTGGACGACCGATGCGTGTAGTTGGTTGGTACCACTCTCACCCCCACATCACTGTGTGGCCATCACATGTGGGTAAGAACCAGAGCACCCCTGAACCACATCAATGCCACAACGTTAGTTCTCACTGTTATGGCAAACTTTTTCAGTCAGTGTGTCTGAAAGTCATTAATTTTCTACGACAGATGTGAGGACACAGGCCATGTATCAAATGATGGACCAGGGCTTTGTTGGGCTGATATTCTCCTGCTTCATTGAGGATAAGAACACAAAAGTAAGGGTTAAATGACAGCAGTTTTAAAATATGTAACGTCATTTTGATTTACAAAGGGGCTTCGAACAAATTCTATTATTATTTTGCTCTTAGACCGGTCGAGTTCTCTACACCTGCTTCCAGTCTGTCCAAGCCCAGAAAGGCTCTGAGTAAGTGTGCCCCTGTTTGGAAACCACTGTTTGCAGTGAAATGAATATCCTATCCAGATGTTAGTTAAAATCATCTAATAACACTTAATTTTGTTCGTTTTCTCCCTCATGACTATTAATCAGACAAAGATTTAATTGATTGTCTTTTGACACAAATACTGAATTACATCCCTGATCTGTGTTGATAAAGGTATGAGAGAATCGAGATCCCAATTCATGTGATTCCACACGAGGCCATTGGGAAAGTGTGCCTTGAGTCAGCAGTGGAGCTTCCCAGAATCCTCTGCCAGGAAGAGCAGGACACCTACAGAAAGATTCACAGGTAGGTCGCCTCAGAAGCCCAGGGGAGCATTCAGTTTGGTTCAGAGTTGGCTACGTTGCGTGACTGTTTTTACTGAATGACATGTTTCCCCAAAACAATGTGCACTGTTCTTCGACAGCCTTTGATGAGGTACGTTTGCTCCTATTTCGTGGGTGTGGCAAGCTGTGGCATGATCAATATGGGTGTGACCATTTGAATCGCAAAACTTGTGCAGCACATCATACACACACCATACACAATCGCCCTCTGGGCCACCATAATCACACCGTTCTTCAACTGGTCATTCAGTACAGTACCATTTCAGTTGAATTAACCATTCAATACCATTCTGTCGTACTGAAAGAACTTCATTGGACTATGTAAACTAGAAACCACATGTCCTGAGGCTGCATTTATTGTAGCTGGGGATTTTAACAAGGCTAATCTGAAAACAAGGCTCTCCAAATTCTATTATCATATCGGTTGTGCTACCAGGGCGGGCAAAACCCTACTGACCCTGGGTCTCGACCCCGCCCTGTGCAACTGGGTCCTGGACTTCCTGATGGGCTGCCCCCAGGTGGTGAGGGTAGGTAACAATATCTCCACCTCGCTGATCCTCAACACTGGGTCCCCACAAGGGTGCGTGCTCAGCCCTCTACTGTACTCCCTGTTCACCAATGACTGCGTGGCCATGCACACCTCCAACTCAATCATCAAGTTTGCAGATGACACTACAGTGGTAGGCTTGATTACCAACAACGACAAGACAGCCTACAGGGAGGAGGTGAGGGCCCTCGGAGTGAGGTGTCAGGAAAATAACCTCACACTCAATGTCAACAAAACCAAAAGAGATAATCGTGGACTTCAGGAAACAGCAGAGGGAGCAGCCCCCTATCTACATTGACGGGACAGTAGTGGAGAGGGTGGAGAGTTAAGTTCCTCTGCGTACACATCACGGACAAACTGAAATGGTCCACCCACACAGACAGCGTGGTGAAGAAGGCGCAGCAGCGCCTCTTCAACCTCAGGAGGCTGAAGAAATTCGGCTTGTCACCAAAAACACTCAAACTTTTACAGATGCACAATCGAGAGCATCCTGTCGGGCTGTATCACCGCTTGGTACGGCAGCTGCTCCGCCCATAACCGGAAGGCTCTCCAGAGGGTAGTGAGGTCTGCACAACGCATCACCAGGCGCAAACTACCTGCCCTCCAGGACACCCACACCACCTGATGTCACAGGAAGGCCAAAAAGATAATCAAGGACAACAACCACCAGAGCCACTGCCTGTTCACCCCGCTAACATCCAGAAGGCGAGGTCAGTACAGGTGCATCAAATCTGGAACCGAGAGACTGAAAAACAGCTTCTATCTCAAGGCCATCAGACTGTTAAACAGCCGTCACTGACATTGAGTGGCTGCTGCCAACATACTGACTCAACTCCACTCACTTTAATAATGGGAAAATTGATGTAATCAATTTATCACTTGCAACTTTATATTATTTATATTAGATAATGTTTACATAACCTACATTATTCATCTCATATGTATATACTGTATGCCATACCATCTACTGCATCTTGCCATCTTGATGTATCACTAGCCACTTTAAACAATGCCACTTTATGTTTTCATAACCTACATTACTCATCTCATATGTATATACTGTACTCTATACCATCTATTACATCTTGCCTATGCCGTTCGGCCATCACTCATTTATGTTTTTATGTACATATTCGTATTCATTCCTTTACACTTGTGTGTACAAGGTAGTTGTTGTGGAATTGGTAGATTACTTGTTAGATATTACTGCATGGTCGGAACTAGAAGCACAAGCTTTTCGCTACACTTGCATTAACACCTGCTAACCATGTGTATGTGACAAATAAATTTGATTTGAATGCACCCCAGGGATCTGATGTTTTTGTTCGAAAGCTCGGAAGTTTTCCTCAGGGAGACAGTAAAAAGAGGTGGAGTCTAGATGGAAACTAGTGATGCATTGGCACTTTTCAAACCAGTGTGATATTTCATGTGGGTGGAGCTCTGAACGAAGGTTGTATTTCTGAACATTTGTCTGACTTGCAACAAGCTAGCTAGCATTAGATGCAACACTAATGTCGCATAGGCTACTAAAACTTTGTTCTACACGGTAGTAAAAGAGACAAAACAAGGAAGAGCCTCTCCTGGGGGAAAATGTAATTCTACTCAGTCATTTAAATGGGAGCGTTAACAGCCAGCGCTCCCATTCAAATGCAAAATCCGGTAATAAAGTTCTCTAGACTTCCAATAGTCAAGTCAACGAGATGCAATTTGGATGGATGGCCCCGCAAGACTAACTGGTAGGTACCTCTGATTTGGAGTGTGTTGAGACCCCCTGCAATTTCCTTTGCCACGCAGAAGATATTTCCCCTTTTGTCTACCATAATATACAAAATTGTCTTGCCGCAAAGACTGGTTTCAGAAGAAAATACTATGAACTCAAGGCAGCTCATTGTGTATTGCTCATTGTTAATAGAATAATTTCAGGATTTCATTTCTTTGCAGCTTAACTCAACTGGATCCGATCACGAAGATACACAATGGCTCAGGTTGGTCTCTATGTATTTGTTGATAACTGATATTTAATTGTCAGTATGCATATTAATATCCCCAACGATGCATCCATGTCTTGACTGTGCTTTCTTGCTCCACTTGACGTTTGTGTGTGTTTCAGTCTTCACTAAGAACCTGTGCAGCCAGATGTCTGCTGTGAGTGGTCCCCTGTTGCAGTGGCTGGAGGATCGTCTGGAGCAGAACAAACAGAACATCGTTGAGCTGCAGCTGGAGAAGGAGAGACTAACTCAGGAGTTGGCAACCATGTGAGAGGGAGAGAGTTAAGAAATAGACACGTGGGCCTACCGAGTGGCGCAGCGGTCTAAGGCACTGCTTTGCAGTGCTTGTGGCGTCGCTACAGACCCAGGTTCGATCCTGGGCTGTGTCGCAGCCAGCCGCGACCGGGAGACCCATGAGGCGGCGCCCAATTGGCCCAGCGTCGTCCGGGTTAGGGGAGGGTTTGGCCGGGCGGTATGTCCTTGTCCCATCGCGTTCTAGCGACTCCTTGTGGTGGCCTGGGCGCAGTGCACGCTGACTTCGGTCGCCAGCTGTACGGTGTTTCCTCCGACACATTGGTGCTTCTTGGTTAAGCGAGCAGTGTGTCAAGAAGCAGTGCGGCTTGGCAGAGTTTCGGAGGACGCATGGCTCTCAACCTTTGCCTCTCCCTAGTCCTTACGGGAGTTGCAGCGATGGGACAAGACTATAACTACCAATTTGGATATTATGAAATTGGGGAGAAAAAGGGGTGATGTTGACATGTTCCTCATAGTGCCATAGACCTAACACGAGAACAAGTGACTAAGTGAATCTCCTCATTGCTAACTGAATGCCACCACACACACCTTAGGGAGTGTTTTCCTGTCATCCTCTGTGTACTATTAAACACTATACTGTATTTACTAGAACATGTCACTACCACACTAAAATGTTAGATTTCTCTTTATTTTAGTTCCTTGGCACCGAGTATTGGATGTGTTTTTCCATATTGCTGATATATTTATATTTTCAATGGCTGGTGCAATGTACTGTGAGCATGAAAGGATGTCCCGTGTGAATTGCCAATTCAAAATGTGACAACATAGTATATCCAGGAATTTGCTTATTATAAAGTAAAAAAAAAAAAGAAATGCTAACTTTTGTTGCAATATGTCATGCTTTATTTGTGCTCTCCAAGTTAAATCAAAGCCATCTCCTTTGACAGCGATTGGATTTCTTGTACTTATGAATGTTTTCGTAAGGTATTTCATGGAAATGTTCCAAACCATTAACTTTGTCCGCTCCTGCAGAGTTTTGAGTCCTGAGTGAGGCATTTTGTCATGTTGGTTCTCATAGAAGGGCAGAGGCACAATTTGTTATTAACTATTTCATACGAGGTGGGGGATATTGCTTTACATCCGTTTGGAAAATACAGCGTTGTTAGCTAAACGATGTCTACATGTGAATGTATGGTGTAAACATCGTAGCTTATTTAGCAGCCATTGCTTAGTCATTGTGTGCGTTGTCATGCTTGTATGGGTTCTGTTGTTTTTGAGGGATTAAACAGATTTTTCTCTCTGACTCACCATCTTAAATATTTTTGTCAGTTGACTGAAGCCATACCAGTTTCAAATCTAAGCAATGCTCAAATTGGGTGAGCAGTTTAAATAATGACTGGCTTCATCTATCAGTACACCAAACACAATCAAAAGTAAATGTTTTTAGTACAGGGATAGGTCAGCATGGTACCAACAGCACATATTTATGTTGATTGGTTAAAATAACCCAACATTTTCAGATGGCCTGGTTCTGTGTGTACTATGGAAACAAATAATGTAGACAAGCTTTGAAAAAGATTATCTTCTGACCATCTCTGTGTCTGAGAGTTGCTATAGGAACAGCTTTGCCCATCAGCTGGAGTGGTTCAGTATTCTGGCTGAGTCATGCCGCAGCGCTCACATCAGGGAGATGGAACGAGCAATTTCCTGAGCCATCTTCATTATGGTCTTATTGAGTGATACCTCACAATGCTGAAATAGCCTTCCGCGAGGAGAAAAAGTTGCTATGTGAGAGGAACTATAGAAGGCCCTGTTAGCTGTAATGCCAACCAGAAATCAGTGGCAACTGCAAGGCATCATGTATGTCAGATGATGTACATAGTATGAAGGCCTTTAAAATGTTTTGATAAAATTTGATTTGATGTCTAAAGCTCACTTGAAATCTGGCAATCAGAATGCTTTGGCTGTCATTCTAATCACTATCACAATTATTATTACATCCCCAATCATCCACACACCTTATTTGGTATTCCACTAGGTAGCGGCATTGTTCTCGAGATACAAGGCTTTTTGCATCTCAAAAATAAAAGACAACAGATGCTGAAATGGCCAGATTACCGAAGTAAATATGTGCTGGATTCTTACTTGGTTTTGTGTAATCACATTTTCATCAACAACCCAACACAGATGCTCTCATCAGTGATTCTCTGTGGATGGTGTTTGCCTACGCAGCATAGCATTGCTAATGTGAGATGGCATTGCTTGCATCATTCACTGTGGATCCGAGACTCTCCATTATAGGGGTGGAGGGAAGGGAACCCATGATTCTCGGGAAACGGAGGTTGGGTGACAGGTTGATTACGATAAACTGCTGACCGGGAACTGTGTCTGCACCATTGCTGCCTGCTGTAATTCATGGTGACTTCTGCCTCAGCCCGACCTAGGTTATAGAACTGTAATATATTGCTTCAGAATAGATAAATGGCTAAAGTCATCCTCTGTTAAACCTTTCAGATGACTTTAACATGCCACATTATAAGGGAATTCTGTTTCAGGTATCATTCGTTACCAATGCCACAAATTAAGCATTTAGAAGAAAAAGTGCAATTTGTTGTAGATTTATTGAGGTACTGTCATTGCAATCTAATCCAGAGGGGAACATATATTGTCAGTGGACCTATTCCAAGCAATAATTACAATTATATAGAGCCAAGATAAAATATTTAAGCAAATTCTACCCCATCCTCCTTCACTATTTTGCAATAGAGGCCTCACGTTGAGGACTGAATGCTTTTCAGATTGGATGTTTGGACTGATGACTCCAGTTTTCCAAGTCTTGTTTAGCTTTCCTTTTTTTCTCTCACAATCTGCTGTTGCTATGGAATCCTTGTGCGAGACCAGTGGCCATGACATCATCCCGTTTACAGTAGACAGCCTCTTTCCATCCCCCAAGGACTCGAGCAAGGGACAGTGGTTTGATGGACACGCATCAGCTGTAATTTACTCTATGGATGGAAATAGCCACATTGTCGTATCCCATTGTTTGTGCTGGAAAGAACTCTGCTGGTCTTTCTCCGTAAGCACTACAAACCAGGACTATAAATCTGTAAATATGCTGCAAATGTGTATATGAAATAGAGGCATTCGAAACAAAACGTACACCACTATTACTGGAGCTGAAACACACATGCAGGTACAGTAGGTTCCTCATTAAGTCTTAGACAGTTTTGGAGGTGACACTGGACAGAAGGGAGAAGTGGAGGAGAGCATTATCGCGTAATTTAAATTTTACACATAAATGTGTAATTTGCATAAATGTAGCTTGTTTTTAGACAACTTTTATGGTCCCTACTATAGAATCGATGTTGATGGAGTTGACGTCATGTCATCATAATTCTCAATCATCATCAAACAATGGTATGACAAATATGTATTTCCATAAGGGGGCAGTGCAAGCCTACTTTTACACATCAAGGGGCCGCCTCTGCTGCTTGCACGACATGTAGGGATACAGCCCTACATTTTCAGCGCATATCTAACACAACAGTTAAAAACGTTGATTACTTTATCGTACCAGATCCTGTATATTTACCTATATTCACATGTAGGTTGCAATCTGGTTAGTCTTATGGGTAATTGGTCCTATTACTGTGAAGCCCCTCTGGTTGTGGAGGATGTGAGGCAAACACACAGAGATATAGAGAAAGTGACGCTCCACCGCAATCACAGCGGTTCCTCTACCATCATTTCGGTGTTTATTAGTTCTGGAAGAAGTGCACCTTTTATTGAGTGAGAGGAGTGAAAAACTGTAAGCCTCTATAAATCAGAGTGTGTATGGAGGTCAGGGTGGGGAATGGGAGCGGGGGTGTAAGGCCAGCCCAGGATGGGACACAACAGGGAGTTTGGTGAGGCGGGCACAGAGTACGGCACACAAGTGCGTTTCTGGCTTCAGGGTGAGGTCTTGATGAACAGTCACGTCCCAGATAGTGACAGTGTTTAATGACTATCTCTGAAATAGACAGGGGCCCATCGGACACTGTCCTCTGCAAACACACAAACACACACACACACACTGCTCTTAAAGTGCCTCAGTGAAAACCAGATGCCATTTTACTTGGCCCCTGGGAGAAAAACTGTAAATGTTAATTTTACAGGATGTGCTTTTCTTAATTCCCAAAAGTGTATTTTGTTAATTCCCGGTTGGGAGTTGAGCGTCTAGACAATGATGCTATTTTAAGCTTGGAGTCAGGCAGTAAATGCCCCTCCTCTCTCATTTCATAGTCTCTCTCTCTGTTGTTCTCTCTTGTTTTCTCTCTCGCTCGCTCTCTCTCCTCCCTTTATTTATACAGGTCAGTCAACCATTTCCATCACCCCTGTCCCCAGAGATATCACCTGATATGTGGGTCTATGTTGTCACCGTCCCCTCTAGGCTGTGTTGAAGGACATCCCTCACTAACATCACTTCAGAGGCTTCACACTGGGCTCCCTGTTCTTGTCCCAAAGACTAAAATACACTTACTAAAAATGGCTGAATACAACAAGAGAAAAAATATGATTCCCCCTCAGATTAATTCCAGATATTGCATACATAGATAATATGTTACTGTTAAACCATGTTATTTTTGCAATTTTTGGGATACGTTTTGGATACTGATATTTTTGGAGCCTGAGTTCATTTACCATTTCCAGCTCATGGCCTGAAGAGTGTTTAAATCACCACCTCTCCCACCAAGAGGACCTTCATCTTTCAAAGCCCTCGCTGTCTTATGGTTCCCAACCTATAAACTCTAAAAGTATTTACGTCTTTGATTTAGTCTGAGATGTATTAATCCATTAGAGAAATGGTTTCCCGTTCGGCGTTAAGTCCTGAAGCAGTTTTTTGCTCACCGTGGGCAGTCAGTAGCAGTGGCTTCCCCTATTTTATTGACTTATTTCAATTGAATAAACATTCTGTGATGTCGTAAATCACAGCACACACCAACAAAAAAAGAAAAGAAAGATGAATGTGGCAGTTACAGGTGAGGCAGGAGTTGAAGTGAATACTAAAATGTGATTGCATTTCCCAGGCCTGAACCATGGCGACATGGCATTCACTCCCAGAGATCTAACCCTATTGCATTTACTGTCTATGTTGCGTTTCCTGGCTGTGAGTTAAAAATAATGTTTTTTAAAAAATGCTTTGGATGGACATATTCTGAGCCTATCTGCTCATTTCCTCTATGCTAGTTTTATTAGCCATCATTCATAGCCTTGGCGATGGAGAGGTACATTGACCACATGACTGCAGAGTGCCAGTAAACCATTTGATGATTTCCATTTTCTAGAAGTATATAAAATGAGATATGAGATGGTAGATAAACAGGTACACACCAGATACACCAGCAGCAGCTGCCTTAATGGGACACGACAGTGAGAGGATGAGTGAGCTGTGACACTTCCCCTTGTCTGTGGTCAGAAGCATGACTGTCTGGTCCCAGCCCTAAAACTCTGGCCCACACTCCTCCAGACAACCGTCTCAGCTTGACAAACTTCCCCAGTTTAGTGAGTTGCGTTTGGATAAAAAGAATGCAGGAAACGTGGCTATGTGGTTCAGTCAGATGAGTCAAGATGTGGCTGCTTGGTTCACTTGTCATCGTCTGGAGGGAAGATAACACTGGTGCCCAGACAGCCTCTTGTTCCTTCAGTTGGGCTGCAGAAAGTAGCCTTTTGTTGCAGTGAGTTGAGCTAAGCTGAAATGAATGCAGTCCACCTACCCTTTTTGAAAAATTAGCATTTTCCATGTCCTGTTAAACATTAGTCAAGTGCAACAAATGTGCCACTGTTTGGAGCGATTTCACTTAAGTGGCTCCATATATGAAGGGAAGGCCTTTTTGTCACGCTGTCACTGGAGAGCACCAAGCATAGAGGGAGTTACGGTCGGTTTACCCTGCTGAAAAGGATCCAAATGTGCCTCCCAGGTACCATGATGCATCAACATTTGAAACCATGGTTGGTTGGAGTGAGTGTGTGTAGAGGCGTCATGTCCACAGGGGGCACAAGGGCACGTGCCCCCTCAGATAAAAAAAAGTCTTACATTTTCTTTTTAAATATATATATTGTCATTCAGCTTTCAGATGTGAAATGAATTACTAAACACAATTTTTAAGCCAACATTTTCTCATAATTATTTATAAATAGATCTGTCAGCTGTATTTTGCGGAGGGGGTACACTGACTGGACCAGACCATTCTCCTTCTAAGGTGCACCAAGGAAGAAAATATATGCTATGCAGGACTCTAGATACTCAAGTGCGTGCAGAGAGTATTGTCAGTAGAGGAGGACAGAGTGTCGACTGTCAAGTGCCACACACAGCTTTTTATTTGATTTTAGCTACCGGTGATGAGCAGGAATCATCTCGCAGGAGTTATGTTTGAAAATGAATTTGATCAAGCTATGTAGCCTATTGATTCCTTCTTGATTAATAAAAAATACAAATATCTCCGTAATACTAGCCACCTAGCAATTTTATTAAGTTGGCTTTAGCTAGCCAGCTAGATACTGTAGGTTCCTAATCTCCCAACCTCATAACTAGCTACCAAGCCTTTTCAGGCTATCAATCAAGTTAGAGTAGCTTGTCTAACTATCTTAGCTGGTATGCCTGCTGGCAAGCTTGCTAGACTTTAGAAAATACTAAAATTGCTTTGAACGCCCACACCAGCAGAAATCCTTTTTCGAGCTGAAAGACGATGGCCAGAGCTTACCCATGATGTTGCACAACGATGTTAGTCAATAAGTAATTGTTTTACTCAAAGTAGGATATATTTGGGCTTGAGGTGCCAAATCCAAATGTGTGACTTCGGATGTTTCTGTGAGTCTTACGGGTCTTTTCCAATGAGATGACATGCAAATTATTTTCAGCCTACATTTAGTTTCAGGGCTGGGTTTTATTTAAATGTTACAACCCACCAGCATGGCAATGTTTATTAAATTAGAAGCACCTGCTACAAAGTTCTTCCTATTCTCAAGTCGTCTGAAATTCTAACAGCTTTTCTCTGTAGCCTACACTTGGGTTTCGACTAGATAAAACAGCCACAAAGTCAAAATTGGCTATATCGTACAAATTCATGAAAACAAATATGAGCTTTTTTTTATTTAAGGTTAGAGTGTGGGTCATAAACCCACACTTTATGAGTGTGGGTTTATGGCTGTGTTAACTAGTGACAAACCTACACTTGGTCACATGGAGCAAATTCAAATAGGGGGATCAAACTTTTGTTTTTGCACCTCCCAGCAAATGATCGTAGTCCATCCAATAATGCTCCAAACTGTTCACTAGTTAGGCTATCCATGTTACCAAACCGTTCAATAGTTTGGCTATCCGTATTACCAAACCGTTCAATAGTTAGGCTGTCCATTGTGACAATAATGCTAGTACGAACTCGGACCCAGGCGCAGAGAAACACACAGTAAGGGTAAATCCAGAACATTTACTAAGGTCTTCACGGAAAAAACAACATAATAGCATACTAATCAAAACATGAGACCTAAGCAAAGATCTCTGCCCACAGAGGAACCCAAATAGCCAGGCAACAGGTGAACCGAGAGGTCAATCAACCACAGGTGAAACCAATAATAACAACAATCAGGGGAACCTGGACACTAGAAACAAAGTAAGGGTGCCCTCCAGTGGTAACCTAAGGGAGCACACTCAAAAATGAAACACAACTGTGACAGGACCCCCCCACCCCCCTCAAGGAACGGCTCCTGACGTTCCACCAGGGGTGGCTGAACGTCAACGGAAGTCCTGAATGAGTCCGGGGTCCAGAATGTCCCATGCCGGAACCCAGGATTGTTCCTCAGGACCGTAACCCTCCCAGTCCACGAGATACTGAGTCCCACGCCGGAACTGACGACTGGAGAGGATGCGTTGCACCGTGTAGTCTGGCTGTCCCGCTATCATGCGAGGCGGAGGCTGAGTGGCCGGAACCAAAGAACTGAATACCACAGGCTTGAGTCTAGAGATGTGGAAGTTGGGATGAACCCTCATGGACCGGGAAAGACGAAGATGATAGGCCATTGAATTGATGCGCTGTAGAACCTTGAATGGCCCAACGTACTGGGTAGCCAACTTCCTAGATTCCAAACGTAGAGGCAGATCCCTAGTAGACATCCAGACCATCTAACCTGGACGCAGGAGGAGACCCGGGCGGCGATGATGGCTGGCCTGTCGTTGAACCCGAGCTGAGGACCTCAGGAGCGCTGACTGAGCCCTCTTCCAGGTCCAGCGGCAACGAGAGATGAGGCGTTGAGCGGAAGGGACCGCCACTTCAATCTCCTGATCTGGAAACAAGGGGTTTGGTAACCTTACAACACCTGGAATGGTGACAGGCCGGTGGAGGAACACTGAAGAATGTTGTGTGCGTAATCCACCCAGGGAAGGCGCTGACTCCAAGTGGCGGGGTTGGCGGATACACAGCACCGTAAGGCGGTCTCCAGATCCTGGTTTACATGCTCCGTTTGACCGTTGGACTGAGGATGATATCCCGAGGACAGACTGGCTGATGACCCCAGAAGATTACTGAATGCCCTCCAGAATCTGGAGGTAAACTGGGGGCCCCGGTCAGAGACTATGTCCAGAGGAAGTCCATGAAGGCGGAAAACATGCTGAATGACTAGCTGAGCTGTCTCACGGGCAGATGGAAGCTTAGGCAGCAGAATGAAATGTGACGCCTTGGAAAAGCGGTCCACAATGACCAGGATGACCGTGTGGCCCTCTGAGGATGGAAGGCCCGTGATGAAATCCATAGAGAGGTGAGACCAGTGTCGAGAAGTTGTTGGCAGTGGATGAAGAAGCCCCAGAGGCTGCTGACGAGGAGTTTTGTTCCGGGCGCAGGTTGGACAAGCAGCCACAAAGGTCCAAGTGTCCGCCTCCGCCAAGGGCCACCAAAACCTCCCCTTCAAAAACTCCAGCATTCGCTGCACTCCCGGATGAGAGGTGAGACGCGACAAGTGAGCCCATTGAAGTACCTTCGACCGTGCCCCAATAGGGACAAAAAGTCTGTTAGGTGGATAGCCGTCTGGAACTGTCTCCCTACCACGCGCCTCCCTCACTACAGTCTCTATACCCCAGGACACCGGCGTGAGGATGAGAGACCTGGGGATGATGTATCCAAGCAGCTAGAAAGGGCATCCGGCTTCACGTTCTTAAACCCCGGACTGTAAGATAACGTGAATCTGAACCGAGTGAAGAAGAGAGCTCAACAAGCCTGCCGGGGAGTGAGGCGTTAAGCCTCCTGGATGTAGGCTAGGTTCTTGTGGTCAGTCCAAACCATAAAGGGGTGTTCCAAACCCTCCAACCAGTGTCACCACTCCTCCAAAGCCAGTTTGACCGCAAGAAGCTCCTGATTTCCGGCATCATAGTTCCTCTCTGCTGGAGAGAGATGCCTGGAGAAGAAGGCACAGGGATGAAGCTTTTAGTCTTTAGCCAAGCGCTGAGACAGAACCGCACCCACCTCTACCACGAAGGGAAGAGAAGGATCCACATGAACAAGAATGGGTACAGAAGAAAACTGACGTTTTAGGTCCTGGAACGCCTTCTCAATAGCAGAGATCCAGCATACATGCCCAGCTGAGCCCTTGGTGAGCGCTGTCAATGGCGCAGCCACAGAACTAAAGTCTCTCACAAATCTCCTGTAGAAATGAGCAAAATCCCAAAAACCCTGGACTTGCTTGACTGTGCTGGGCCGCTGCCAGTTGACCACCACTTCTACCTTTTGGGAGTCCATCCTTACACCGCCTTGAGACACAATGTACCCCAGGAAGGATATCTGAGGAACGTGAAACTCAAATTTTTCGGCCTTCACAAACAAGTCTTTGAAGGACCTGGCAAACATGTTGGATGTGTTCAACCATGGACCTGGAGAAGATGAGGATGTCATCCAGGTACACAAACACAAACCTGTGAAGGAAGTTGCGCAGCACATCATTAACCAGGGCCTGGAAAATGGCGGGAGCATTAGTAAGTCCAAACGGCATGACCCGGTACTCATAATGTCCATTAGGGGTGTTGAACGCTGTCTTCCACTCGTCTCCTTGTCTGATGCGCACCAGATTGTACGCGTTCCGTAAATCCAAATTTGAGAAAAACTTAGCTCCCTGGAGTCTCTCAAAAGCTGACGACATAAGAGGAAGAGGGTAATGGTTCTTGATGGTAATGTTATTTAAATCCCGGTAATGGATACAGGGACGTAATCCCCCATCCTTCTTCACAACAAAGAAAAAACCCGCTCCTGCAGGTGAAGTGGACGGCCAAATAAAATCAGTCGCCAGCACCTCCTTAAGATAACTGTTCATGGCTGTAGTCTCTGGACCTGAGAGAGAATACAGCCCTCCTCTCGGAGGAGTGGTGCCGGGCAGGAGGTTGATGGCACAATCGTAGGGCCTGTGAGGAGGTAGTTCGCTGGCCCTTCGTTTGCTGAAGACCTGACCCAGATCCCAGTTATCCCAAGGTACGCGGGAGAGATCAGGCTTGTCATCCCCAGTTGGAGGAACAGGAGAGTCGGAAGCCTCCAGACGAGCAGGGCCGGAAAGGGATGGAGAGTTGCTGGCAGGTGAACTGGCATGAAGGATTCCATCCCAGAACTCTTCCCAAGGGCCAGTCAATTTGAGGAATATGGGTGGAAAGCTACGGATGTCCGAGAACCAGGGGAAGCTCAGGGGATTCCACCAGATGTAACTGGATAAGCTCCACATGGTAATCCAGAATTCATAGCTGAATAGGCATGGTGAGTGCTTCACCTTCCCAGACCCTAGGGGTTGACCATCCAGTGCAGTGACCGACAATGGAATGTCCAGCTTAGTGAGATGCAGCCCCTGTTGGCAAGCTAATGTGCGATCTAGAAAACAGCCGGTAGCCCCAGAGTCCATGAAAGCAGGAATGTCCAACTGCCCATTGTCCCACCGCAGGTTGGCCGGAAGCAAGGTGCGTACCATGTCGACAGCTGGAGACTCTGACTTGCCAGTATTCTCTCATCTACTGACGAGTCATCCTGTTTCCCGTCAGCTCGGGACAAGAGGCACGGAAATGTCCAGGCTGTCCACAGTAAAGACAACGTTGCTCGTTAATCCTGCGCCTTCTCTCCAGAGCAGACAGTCTGGTGCGTCCGAATTGCATCGACTCCTCTGAAGGATATGAAGGAGACCCAGAGATGAATTGAGAACCCAGACTGGGTACAGAACAAGCATACGCAGCATAAGGCAGTGGAACCAACAAAGAATTGACTCCCTCGGCGGAACCCGAAACACTGAAACCAACACGAAACTCCTCCGTCCTCTCCCGACAACGTTCCCGAAGCCGGTTGTCAATCCGAATAGCCAGAACGATAAGCTCATTCAGAGTGTCAGGGTTGTCCCAGGAAGCCAGTTCATCCTTGAGAACCTCGCTGAGTCCGTTCAGAAAGGCTGAGTGAAGTGCCTCAGTATTCCAACAGCTCTCAGCGGCGAGCATCCAAAAGTCAATGGCGTAATCAGCTATGCTCCGGCTGCCCTTCCAAAGCGCAATGAGTCTTTGGGCAGCATTCCTGCCACTGATGGGGTGTTCAAAAACCCTGTTCATCTCCTGACTGAAGCTTTGCCAATTAAAACAAATATCTGATTGTTGCTCCCATATGGCCGTGGCCAAGGCCAGAGCCCATCCTGAGAGCAAGAAGATGACGTATGCCACTATGGAACACTGTGGGAAACGTTGATATCTGCAACTCGAAGACCAGCGAACATTGGAGCAGGAACCCACGACACCTCCCAGGATGCCCCTCATAGCGCTCCGGTGCCGGGAGATGAGGCTCCCCGAGGGGAGGAAGATGATGAGCTGGTAGGGAGTGGAGGGTTAGGAACCGCCACAGGTGCAGCAGCCGTTGCTCCCATCTGTCCTGTCTGCAGAGCGGACAAAAGAGTTCTTAAATCCTCCGACAATGTCTTCAGCTGCGCCTCATGGCGACCAATCACAGTTCCATGCTGGATGAGAGCCGACCATAGATGGTGGAGCTCAGAGTGTCGCTTGAACGATGGAGAAATCTCTGCTGGGTCCATTGTTGCTTAGGTCTACTGTGACAATAATGCTAGTATGAACTCGGACCCAGGCGCAGAGAAGCACATCAGGCAGAGGTAAGGGTAAATCCAGAACATTTACTAAGGTCTTCACGGAAAAAACAATATAATAGCATACTAATCAAAACATGAGACCTAAGCAAAGATCCCTGCCCACAGGAACCCAAATAGCCAGGCAACAGGTGAACCGAGAGGGCAATCAACCACAGGTGAAACCAATAATAACAATCAGGGGAACCTGGACACTAGAAACAAAGTAAGGGTGCCCTCCAGCGGTAACCTAAGGGAGCTCAATCAAAAATGAAACAGAACTATGACAATCCATATTACCAAACCATTCAATAGTTAGGCTATCCATATTACCAAACCGTTCAATAGTTCGGCTATCCATATTGCCTACCCGTTCAATAGTTAGACTATCCATATTACCCACCCGTTCACTAGTTAGGCTATCCATATTACCAAACCGTTCAATAGTTAGGCTATCCATATTACCCACCCGTTCAATAGTTAGGCTATCCATATTATCCACCCGTTCAATAGTTAGGCTATCCATATTACCTACCCATTCAATAGTTAGGCTATCCATATTATCCACCCGTTCAATAGTTAGGCTATCCATATTATCCACCCGTTCAATAGTTAGGCTATCCATATTACCAAACCGTTCAATAGTTAGGCTATCCATATTACCCACCCGTTCAATAGTTAGGCTATCCATATTATCCACCCATTCAATAGTTAGGCTATCCATATTACCCACCCGTTCAATAGTTAGGCTATCCATAGTCTACCTAGAAATTCAGAAACCTAGGAAAAAACCTAGAGAGGAACAAGGCTCTAGGCGTTCTTCAAGATGTTAAAATGTTCATAGAAATAATAATCACAGTGGACATAGAGGGTGCAACAGGTCAGCACCTCAGGAGTAAATGTCAGTTGGCTTTTGATAGCCCAGCATTCAAAGGTCGAGACAGCGGGGGGGGTTGTAGATGGAAACAGCAGGTCTGGGACAAGGTAACATGACCGGTGAACAGGTCAGGGTTCCATAGCCGCAGGCAGAGCAGCAGAAACGCCCGGACAGGGCCAACCAGGGAGGATATCACCTCACCTACTTTGCCAAAGCACAGCCCCCACACCACCAAAGGGATATCAACAGACCACTAACTTACTGAGTATAGGCTGAGTATAGCCCACGAAGATCTCCCCCACAGCACAAGCCAGAGGATAGGAAGGATGGCAGAGTGCAAGCAAGCCAGTGACTCAGCTCCCGTAATAGGGTCAGAGGCAGAGAATCGCATTGGAGAGATGGGAGCTGGCCAGGCAGAGACAGCAAGGATGTGGGCCAGCATCCCTGTGGAACACTTTATACACCTTGTAGTCAATGCCCCGGTGAACTTAGGCTGTTCTGAGGGCAAAAGGAGGTTCATCTCAATATTAGGAAGGTGTTCCTAATGTTTTGAACAGTCTGTATATAGCTGCGCAATTAAAATAATGCATTCATATATAGCTAGCTAGCTTGCTGAAATGATAACAGAGAGAACAAAGAATATAGCTATTTGATAATGTCAGTGTGCATGTCCAAATATTAATGATGTCTGGAATCCGACACGGTTTCACTGGAATTAACGGCAAGAGTCAGACAAACGTCAACCCTCAACATGTCAACAACTTGTATAGGCATGGTTTAGCTGAGACTCATTTCTTGACAGGTAGGCTGGTAGTCTTTGTCTGAAATAATAATTTTTGTAGGGCATACCCCGAAGTGACTCTTTTCTCTGTATGCAAGAATTTCCTCTGTGTTTTCTTAGGAATTCAGCATTCTCTGTGTTGTCTTAGGAATGCCTCATTATCTTACCAACCCCCATTGTCATACCTCTGGGTAGCAGAGGTTCTGTTGTCTAAAGGTTTGTAGGTCTAATGTCTGATTGGAGGTTAATTTTACAGTAATGCTATTGGTCAACAACTCAGATTTTGAATCCAAACAACTCAGATATTATAAAAGGGTCTTATCTTCATTGTCTCTTTGTCTTTTTTGTTCCTGGTCTGCAGTGGTGAGATTCCTATACCCTTTCTTTCTCTCTCCCTCTCCCATGAGCTATGGGCCATGGCTCAAGCCCCAGTTTCTTTGTCTCTCTCTCTCTCTCTCGCTCTCTCTGATCATGCTTAAAATAATGCCTTGTAATGCATGGTAATGCTTTGTAACTTAGGCTTTATGACTTGTATGTGAATCCATTCATTTTACAAAGTAATTAAATACATTTTTATTTAGAATTAATTCTCAGACATTTCAAGTCCAGCTACTCAACTATAGTCTTGCATATTGCAATCCCAAGGTGCATGTGAAGACAGGAATTATTCAAAATAGGTGCGGAAACTTCCTCTGAGGTGGGCCTTTAATTATTGGGTTATGGTATACTATATACCTGTGTGGCAGTTGTACTAAAGGCATAAAACTTCTTAAAGAATCAATATCATTCAATAACATTGTGTGTGTGTGTGTGTGTGTGTGTGTGTGTGTGTGTGTGTGTGTGTGTGTGGTGTGTGTGTGTGTGTATGTGTGTGTCTCAAGTATAGAGAGTGAGATCTATTTCTTCTCTGGTGGCAGTAAACATTTTAATAGCAGCTCAATCTACATGTTGACCTCTTTTGCTCTCTCTATGGCGATTGCCAATCTGTGAGGAAAGTGTCAACAGTATGCTCTGAGTCTACAAGAACTCTCGGGAACACTTTTGCTGAGTCATAAAGTGGGCAAATCTTAACTTTAGTAACTCTCTCCCCGCGTGTGTTTTAGATGTCCTGTCACAGTCCAGTCAACCCACTTTATCATGATGGAGAAATTACATTTATAACTGCAGAGGCCATTACTGTGATTGTGACTAAACAACACCATGCAAACATTTTGTCAACAAATGAAGCAGAAGTGCCTTTCAGCCCTCTTACACAGATCAAATTGTCCCGAATAACAGAGAGAGGTAGAGGAGCTTTTTGTGAACTCTGCAAGGCAACCACTGTGCCCCAAGCATGCCACTGTAACTGCACTTCCTGTGTCACGAAGACGGGGTGTCGCTTTGAATTAGGTCCCCATCACCCCACACAAAAAACAAATGGCCCGGAAGTGGGTTAGAACATATAGGCCAGTGTAACAAGAGGTCTTTAGTTTAAATCAAAGTCATTGCTTGATGTGAGACCAGTATGACTGTGTGCGTGATAAGACAAGTTGATTTATATTTGCGTCTGTGAGAGGGATGGGATGTGTGCCTTCCCATGGGCGGATGGGTAGTGTACTGTCTCTTGGATGCCCTGGAATTAGAGAGGCTTTTTGACTTGAACTGATATGATGTAAAGAGATTTCTAACCCTGAAGATGGACAGGACATATGACATCACCAGCCAGTAGCCACAGACTCTATTTCTCCTCTGGGAAGAACGACTCAAAGCTTATCGTTGGCATGGTTATCTACAGCGAATATTGAATATGTAATTTGATCAGCAACGCAATGTGAAATGCACTCCACATAATGGCACTGTGCAATATCGATTCTTTCAGTTATCGCTCATTTTATTTCTGTCCTGTGACACTATACTCATCGTGTAGCAGCTAAACTAGATCTGGTGGCAATCCCCTATTAGTCTACTACAGGCAGCAAGGGAAGCACATCATGCATGGTCAATCCATTGAGTGATGTGAACTGTAACAGGAAATGAGAGGCCGTCACAGACCCCTCTTCATCTGGAGAGACAGGATATAAGATACTTGACCTCTGACCCATATCACTGTAGATCACAATCTCTGCTCCTTAGATTATTTTGTTCCTAATTGTTCCTTGCATGACCAATGTGTTTGTTTGCAACAGACAAGTTAAGCGACGTCCCTGTTCTACTGAGAGATCTCGGATTTGTGAGTTTCAGAATGAACTGTGCAGTGCTACAGTGCCATCAGTATGAGTCGACAGGGCACTCGCTCCCGACCTCACTTACATGCCTCAGTCAGCCCTGTGTTTGTATTGACAGCCAGGTAGTGTTTGGCCTTGTTCGATATGGCGGTCGCTTCACTGAGCCGCAGCTAAAGAGATCATACCAAAGATGCAGGAGAAACAGTCCCTCCCCACTCTGGCAGGATCTTTGTCTGCCTCTGTCGGGTCAATACCAAACACAATCAATGGAGGTTCCAGGGTCGGAAGAGCATTGTGGTGATGTCATTTCTCTGTTTGGGCCATGGAAGAGAGTGGGTCAAAAATGCCATGGTACATGCTATGGTATGCAAACTTGGATGTAATTGTCTAGGATGCAATGCTTTAGTTAACCTAAAACGTGTCATTGCGGAATCTATCCAAATGAAGACACCTACTGGTTGCAGTCTAATAACAAAGAGAGTGCTGTATCACCAATGATGCCTGCATGTAAAATAAGGAATTAGAGCTGCTTATCATGTTCTATTTCCTGTTGTCCAAAAGCCTCTCCTTGAAGACAAAAGAGAAGAAAAGGCGACTCATGGAAATAAAAATGGGACGGGAGAGATTTGAGGAGCGTCTGGCAGGCTATTCTCAGGTTCAGTGGTTCATTTGATGGGGGGGGCTTTACCAAGCAAGTAAATAAAATATGTTTTGCTGTATCAGGCACTTTCAACAAATTAAAGTCAATACAGCGGAACGGCCTGTTCCTGGTTCCCTCCGTCTGGCAGCAGTGATGAGACAGAGAGAGACCTGGGCTCTATGAGCTGCTGCAGCATGATGCTCCACTTCCACACTCCATCGTTCCCAGCCTCTCCCCTCTCTGCCACCCGCCACGTATCATTAGAACTATTAATAACACCTGTCCAATAAGACAAACCACTGAACCACCCTGACCTAAACATGTCAAAATCCATATACTCTTTCTATGATATACCGTATCTCCAACCCCTCTTAAATGTTTGATGTTGAGGTTTTACTTGTGAAACATTTCCCTCCATACCAGTAGGAAATGTGTTTTAAGAGGAATAAGGAATACTCTAAAAGTAACATATTATACAAGGCTTCCAACTGGAATTCCCAATTGCAACAGTTCTACCAGAACAGAGAGGAACACAACAGGAATAGAACAAGTATGGTGGGATTTTCCCCCTGCAATGCTTACGCATCTCCTCAAACTGGCTTTTTGCCCACAATCACATTAAAGTACAAACTGTTCATCTTTGTGTCTCATATCTCTTCTGACGGCTGTTCCGGACCCACTCTGCAATCAGAGGGAGAAGTTAGAGGCAGTCGCTGGGAAACCAGATTGTACCTTTTCTCCCTCACTGCTCCCTGGAGTCTCTCTGCTATCTGTGGAACCATTTCTGTACTTTCTCCACATTTTCCCCCCATCCCTCTGCTCTGTGTCTTGCTCTTTAGTTTGCTAGCTGTTGTTTAAGTTCCCCAGTTCACGTGGAATACCCCACATGCACGAGCAGCCACATGCACACCTACAGTATGTTATTTCTCACATGAAAACATGCACACATTCACATTTTCTCTGATTCCAAACGTTGTTCTGCTAAGCCCGCTATTATGCATGAAATTATAGCAGTTACTCATTTGCTGGCATTCATGGACAGCAGTGGTATAACATAATTACACAAATATTTAATGTGGAAAAATCTCAGTGTACATATGGATTACAGAGGACCTTTGCATACCAAGTAAGGGTTTAATTCACATTTTGAGAATGGAATAGAGAATGTCCTTTAAACCGTTTCAATGCATTCTCTTCTGTTGTGTTCCATTGGTGTAATCTGTGAGGGACAGTCACCTGGTGGAAGACTGGGCCATGGGTCTTTATTTGTCTACTCATGACGAGAGATACAGCCATTGTAGAGATTAAAATCATGTGAGCGGGAAGCATCAATCTAAGAGGAGGGCCTGCGCGAAGGCTAGCCCCCTCACACCTCCATAGGTACCCTGTGCAGGACGTGGCTCAGATACACTCCATTGAGCTCCTCATCTTCTTGATTTAAAGGTCTCTCAAGTGAGGAAGACAGAATGGGAGGGGGAGCGAGGCAAAATGTTAGAACTGGTGAATTTCTTTCTATCCTCTACTCTCTCAAATCAAATCAAATGTTATTGGTCACATACACATGGTTAGCAGATGTTAGTGCGAGTGTAGTGAAATGCTTGTGCTTCTAGTTCCGACAGTGCAATAATATCTAACAAGTAATCTAACAATTTCCCAACAACTGAGAATATGTACATACACTGCTCAAAAAAATAAAGGGAACACTTAAACAACACAATGTAACTCCAAGTCAATCACACTTCTGTGAAATCAAACTGTCCACTTAGGAAGCAACACTGATTGACAATAAATTTCACATGCTGTTGTGCAAATGGAATAGACAACAGGTGGAAATTATAGGCAATAAGCAAGACACCCCCAATAAAGGAGTGGTTCTGCAGGTGGTGACCACAGACCACTTCTCAGTTCCTATGCTTCCTGGCTGATGTTTTGGTCACTTTTGAATGCTGGCGGTGCTTTCACTCTAGTGGTAGCATGAGACGGAGTCTACAACCCACACAAGTGGCTCAGGTAGTGCAGCTCATCCAGGATGGCACATCAATGCGAGCTGTGGCAAGAAGGTTTGCTGTGTCTGTCAGCATAGTGTCCAGAGCATGGAGGCACTACCAAGAGACAGGCCAGTACATCAGGAGACATGGAGGAGCCCGTAGGAGGGCAACAACCCAGCAGCAGGACCGCTACCTCCGCCTTTGTGCAAGGAGGAGCAGGAGGAGCACTGCCAGAGCCCTGCAAAATGACCTCCAACAGGCCACAAATGTGCATGTGTCTGCTCAAACGGTCAGAAACAGACTCCATGAGGGTGGTATGAGGGCCCGACGTCCACAGGTGGGGGTTGTGCTTACAGCCCAACACTGTGCAGGACGTTTGGCATTTGCCAGAGAACACCAAGATTGGCAAATTCGCCACTGGCGCCCTGTGCTCTTCACAGTTGAAAGCAGGTTCACACTGAGCACGTGACAGACGTGACAGAGTCTGGAGACGCCGTGGAGAACGTTCTGCTGCCTGCAACATCCTCCAGCATGACCGGTTTGGCGGTGGGTCAGTCATGGTGTGGGGTGGCATTTCTTTTTGGGGCCGCACAGCCCTCCATGTGCTCGCCAGAGGTAGCCTGACTGCCATTAGGTACCGAGATGAGATCCCTTGTGAGACCCCTTGTGAGACCATATGCTGGTGCAGTTGGCCCTGGGTTCCTCCTAATGCAAGACAATGCTAGACCTCATGTCGCAGGAGTGTGTCAGCAGTTCCTGCAAGAGGAAGGCATTGATGCTATGGACTGGCCCGCCCGTTCCCCAGACCTGAATCCAATTGAGCACATCTGGGACATCATGTCTAGCTCCATCCACCAACGCCACGTTGCACCACAGACTGTCCAGGAGTTGGCGGATGCTTTAGTCCAGGTCTGGGAGGAGATCCCTCAGGAGACCATCCGCCACCTCATCAGGAGCATGCCCAGGCGTTGTAGGGAGGTCATACAGGCACGTGGAGGCCACACACACTACTGAGCCTCATTTTGACTTGTTTTAAGGACATTACATCAACGTTGGATCAGCCTGTAGTGTGGTTTTCCACTTTAATTTTGAGTGTGACTCCAAATCCAGACCTCCATGGGTTGATAAATTGGATTTCCATTGATTATTTTTGTGTGATTTTGTTGTCAGCACATTCAACTATGTAAAGAAAAAAGTATTTAATAAGATTATTTCTTTCATTCAGATCTAGGATGTGTTATTTTGGTGTTCCATTTATTTTTTTGAGCTGTGTATAAATATAGTCTGATGGCCTTGAGATAGAAGCTGTTTTTTGGTCTCTCGGTCCCAGCTTTGATGCAACTGTACTGACCTCGCCTTCTGAATGGTAACGGTGTGAACAGACAGTGGCTCGGGTGGTTGTTGTCCTTGATTATCTTTTTGGCCTTCCTGTGACATTGGGTGCTGTAGGTGTCATGGAGGGCAGGTAGTTTGCCCCTGGTGACACGTTGTGCAGACCGCACCACCCTCTGGGGAGCCCTGTGGTTGAGGGCGGTGCAGTTGCCGTACCAGGCTGTGATACAGGATGCTCTCGATTGTGCATCTGTAAAAGTTTCTCAGGGTTTTGGGTGACAAGACACATTTCTTCAGCCTCTTGAGGTTGAAGAGGCGCTGTTGCGCCTTCTTCACCGCACTATCTGTGTGGGTGGACCATTTCAGTTTGTCTGTGATTTGTACACAGAGGAACTTAAAACTTTCCACCTTCTCCACTGCTGTCCCTTCGCTGTGGATAGGGGGGGTGCTTCCTCTGCTGTTCCCTGAAGTCCACAATCATCTCCTTTGTTTTGTTGACGTTGAGTGAGAGGTTGTTTTCCTGACACCACCTCCCTGTAGGCTGTCTCGTCATTGTTGGTAATCAAGCCCACTACTGTTGTGCCATCTGCAAACTTCATGATTGAGTTGGAGGCGTGCATGGCCACGCAGTCATGGGTGAACAGGGAGTACAGGAGGGGGCTGATCGCGCACCCTTGTGGTGCCCCAGTGTTGAGGGTCAGCGAAGTGGAGATGTTGTTTCCTACCTTCACCACCTGGGGGGCGGCCCGTCAGAAAGTCCAGGACCCAATTGCACAGGGCGGGGTTGAGACCCAGGGCCTCCAGGTTGATGATGAGCTTGGAGGGTACTATGGTGTTGAATGCTGAACTGTAGTCAATGAACAGCATTTTTACATATGTATTCCTCTTGTCCAGATGGGATAGGGCAGTGTGCAGTGTGATGTGGACCTTGCATCGTCTGTGGACCTATTGGGGCGGTATGCAAACTGAAGTGGGTCTTGGGTGGCCGGTAAGGTGGAGGTGATATGATCCTTGACTAGTCTCTCAAAGCACTTCATGATGACAGAAGTGAGTGCTACGGGGCGGTAGTCATTTAGTTCAGTTATCTTTGCCTTCTTGGGTACAGGAACAATGGTGGCCATCTTGAAGCATGTGGGGACAGCAGACTGGGATAGGGAGCGATTGAATAAGTCCGTAAACACACCAGCCAGCTGGTCTGTGCATGCTCTGAGGACACGGCTAGGGATGCCGTCTGGGCCTGCAGCCTTGCAAGGGTTAACACGTTTAAATTTGTTAACAGTCAGGCTGTCCAGTAAAAAATCTGGTCACTATTCAGACCAGATTTAGTTGCAATAATACTGTAACTATAACGTTTTTTCTAAAATGGTCTCTTGTAAATGAGGCTTGGAAGTATGTAAGGAGGAATAACGTGGCTCTGTCGTGCTGAAGTTCATTCATGGTTTACCAATGTGCCTTCACTCTCTCCCCCTTCTCTTCCTGTCCTCTCTTTAATAATAACCAAGGGGCTGCATCTGCAGTAATTTCACCCACGGTCGCTTTGCCCCCCTGGCTTGGTGGGACTTCCTGGAGGAGGGCCTGGTGTCAGTGTAACCCAATCAGCACAGACTGAGGTGTTCTGCAGCCACACAGCCGAGCATGGACAGAATTTATGTAGCAGCCCCCCAGCTCTGTCTGTGTCCTGTAGTGTGGCGGAGAGAAGTTTTACAGACGGGTGGATCTTGCCATCCCCAGAAGCTACTGGCAAACAGGTGAGAATGGCTTTCCATTCTGCTGTATTGAACTGGTAATGAGGACAGACCAGCTTTCCACATGGAGCTCCCACCTCCTGCTGACACATTCTCAGACAGTGTCTGGTACTCTGAGCTTATTGCCGTGACACACAACATGTGATTCATTATGCTTATTTCAGGAAGTTATATTCATCAAAACAGAAAATAAGCTCAGTAGCTGAGAGTTGCTGAGCTCATGGTTTAGAGAGTGTGAGTGATTGGTGATGTGTGAATTGATTTGATATTTGAGAGAGGCATGTGGAGCTTTTAGCGCTGTGCAGTGTGGGACTGGGAGCCCTTGTGAGAGCGACCCCAGGAGGGATGCCACATTAGCAGTGCGACCCCCAAGGCGCTACCTCGCTAAGAGGTTAGGACCTCTCGGCTGTGTGCTTGCGCTGCAGCTTGTTCAGCAGGATAGAGGGCCTTGACTCTTGTTGATGCCATGACGAACCTGCTACCCCCGGGGGTGCCACAGATGTTACAGGCTTGCAGGTCAAGGCTCCCCTGGAAAGGAGCTATTGTAGGGAACTAAGTGAAACACCATCATACAGCACCTTTAATGCATTATTTAAGCGTGATGTGTGGTATGCAGTGGTGTATAGCTGATGGTACTGCATGTATAACAGCAGGTATACATATAATATTGTTGACAAACGGTGCAGTGATTATGGTTGCCAACAGAGAATGTCAGGATGTGAGAGTAATTGCATATTGATTGATAAACAACATATCTTTAAGGTCAGTGGATCACATCCAGTCATTCTGATTACATTAGAAGCTTCAGTACACGGTGAGTGGGCATTTGAGGCAGAGCTAGCAGTGTGACCCAACTGACAACAGCTCATTTTCTTCAGTTTTGATGAAAAAGTATTGCTCTTTTTTGTTGGCTATACCATGGTTATTATTTCCAGGTGGTATTTTAAAGAAGAAACAACACTTATTTTTCAAAAAACAACACTTGCTTGTTTTTTTTTGTGCTGAGTGGTGTAAAACACATGGACATTATTTTCAAGTGGGAATTTGAAAATAATGCCAGGTATGTGCAGAGCAGAATGGTATCATCTGTCAGTATTCTGTGATCAGTGCTCACTACTATCATATCTCACCAGAAGATGCTGCTGTTGCTCTCAGTCCAAACATACAACCAACCTGCTCCTCTTTTCCTTGTGTCGCTTTTTCATGTAAATAGGAGTGAAGAACATGAAAATCTGGCAGGACCACAGCACCTAGACATTCCCCTCTTCCTCTTCTGGTCCGTCCATTGATCTTTTGTTTTCTGTGGTTCATTGGCCTGTGGTTGTTTTGATGCTCTGTGTCAGAGGAGTGCTCAGAGAAATGAAATTGCATCCTCACAGGGTTACCAGTCAACTGTCTGTTTTTCGTCAGTGTTAATTTAGTAAAAAAAAATAGTGACTAAAATATTAATTAATCACCTATTTTTCTGTGGAAATTGACGAGAATATAACTGAGTAAATAGACCCAGAAAAAAACTATTACTAAACGAAAAAGATTTTTCATTTCAGTTGACTAAAACGAGAATAAAATGAGACAAGACTAAATGATCTCTGTGACTAAAATCTGACTACTAAGTGGACTGAACAATAGCGTTTGAGAGATTGAGAGCTTTTTAGAATTAGCATTGCAGATGCACAGTGCAGTTCAGTTCAGTTCAGCAGTGGGAAGGACATGCCACACCTGGCACACACAGCCTACATCAGCTGGTGAGCTGCGGGGGAGCAAGCGATGAGTGTGGGCAGACAGGCAGACAAGCTCTGCTCTGCTCCGGCTCCAATTATACACTTCACGCAGGCGACTCTCTTGCTTAGCTACCCTTTGCCTGTTTAAAAAACACAAGCTGTTTTATGAAATTAAAAACAATAGCAGCATTGAGTTTAATAGTAAAATTAACGTAGCAGGCATAAAATAAACTCCTGAAACTAGATCCGCTACATACTGGTCTTGATTAGAAGAAAAAAAAATGTCAGCGGAGGTTCTCTTCTGCAGTGTTTCAACCAATCCAGTAAATGTGGAGGAGGAGGTAAGATGGAGTGGCACCTTGTTAATGTCCAAAATAGGAAGTCACATCACAGTCTCTCTTTCCATTTCTCCTGAAAACAGGAACATCTGGTTGTTGGGGAGTCGGCAGAGGCCAATAGTAAAACAACAGTCTATGTTTTTGGCTCCCTTGAGTATTGGAATGTAAACTGTCTTTGAATTTGTAGTGTTACTCAACCCTCCCTCTTTCCCCACTGCATTTCAAAGCCAGGTTCTGTAGCCAAGTCTCTCTCTTTTCCTCAGACAAAACAGCTTGATTGTAGCCCTCAGAGTTAAAAAGATATACCCGTGCTTTTTTTTCTTTCTATCGTGCATTGGCGGTTCATCTTCTCTCTCTCTCTCTCTCTCTCTCTCTCTCGCTCTCTCTCTCGCGCTTGCTCTCTCTCGCTCTCTCTCTCTCTTTCTCTCTCTCTCGCTCCCTCAATTCAATTCAATTTAAGGGCTTTATTGGCATGGGAAACACATGTTAACATTGCCAAAGCAAGTGATGTAAATAATAAACAAAAATGAATTAAACAATAAAAATTAACTGTGAACAATACACTCACAAAAGTTCCAAAAGAATAAAGACATTTCAAATGTCATATTATGTGCAAATAGTTAAAGTACAAAAAGGAATCTAAATAAACATATATATGGATTGTATTTACAATGGTGTTTGTTCTTCACTGGTTGCCCTTATTTTTGACCAGATCCTAATTGGTATGTTGAATTTTATGTTCCTTTTGATGGCATAGTCGGCCATTCTTGCCTTGTCTCTCAGATCGTTCACAGCTTTGTGGAAGTTACCTGTGGCGCTGATGTTTAGGCCGAGGTATGTATAGGTTTTTGTGTGCAATGGTGTCAAGGTGGAATTTGTATTTGTGGTCCTGGCAACTGGACCTTTTTTGGAACACCATTGTTTTTGTCTTACTGAGATTTACTGTCAGGGCCCAGGTCTGACAGAATCTGTGCAGAAGATCTACAGTTGAAGTCGGAAGTTTACATACACTTAGGTTGAAGTCATTAAAACTCGTTTTGCAACCACTCCACAAATGTCTTGTTAACAAACTATAGTTTTGGCAAGTCGGTTAGGACATCTACTTTGTGCATGACACAAGTAATTTTTCCAACAATTGTTTACAGACAGATTATTTCACTTATAATTCACTGTATCACAATTCCAGTGGGTCAGAAGTTTACATACACTAAGTTGACTGTACCTTTAAACAGCTTGGAAAATTCCAGAAAATGATGTCATGGCTTTAGAAGCTTCTGATAGGCTAATTGACACAATTTGAGTCAATTGGAGGTGTACCTGTGGATATATTTCAAGGCCTACCTTCAAACTCTGTGCCTCTTTGCATGACATTATGGGAAAATCAAAAGAAATCAGCCAAGACCTCAGAAAGAAAATTGTAGACCTCCACAAGTCTGGTTCATCCTTGGGAGCAATTTCTAAACGCCTGAAGGTACCACGTTCATCTGTACAAACAATTGTACGCAAGTATAAACACCATGGGACCATGCAGCCGTCATACCGCTCAGGAAGGAGACGCGTTCTGTCTCCTAGAGATGAACTTACTTTGGTGCGAAAAGTGCAAATCAATCCCAGAACAACTGCAAAGGACCTTGTGAAGATGCTGGAGGAAACAGGTACAAAAGTATCTATATCCACAGTAAAACGAGTCCTATATCGACATAACCTGAAAAGCCGCTCAGCAAGGAAGAAGCCACTGCTCCAAAACCGCCATAAAAAAGCCAGACTACGGTTTGCAACTACACATGGCGACAAAGATTGTACTTTTTGGAGAAATGTCCTCTGGTCTGATGAAACAAAAATATAACTGTTTGGCCATAATGACCATTGTTATGTTTGGAGGAAAAAGGGGGATGCTTGCAAGCCGAAGAACACCATCCCAACTGTGAAGCACAGGGGTGGCAGCATCATGTTGTGGGGGTGCTATGCTGCAGGAGGGTCTGGTGCACTTCACAAAATAGATGGCATCATGAGAAAGGACAATTATGTGGATATATTGAAGCAACATCTCAAGACATCTGTCAGGAAGTTAAAGCTTGGTCGCAAATGGGTCTTCCAAATGGACAATGACCCCAAGCATACTTCCAAAGTTGTGGCAAAACGGCTTAAGGACAACAAAGGCAAGGTATTGGAGTTGCCATCACAAAGCCCTGACCTCAAGCCTACAGAACATTTGTGGGCAGAACTGAAAAAGCGTGTGCGTGCAAGGAGGCCTACAAACCTGACTCAGTTACACTAGCTCTGTCAGCAGGAATGGGCCAAAATTCACCCAACTTATTGTGGGAAGCTTGTGGAAGGCTACCTGAAATGTTTGACCCAAGTTAAACAATTTAAAGGCAATGCTACCAAATACTATTTGAGTGTATGTAAACTTCTGACCCACTGGGAATGTGATGAAAGAAATGAAAGCTGAAATAAATCAATCTCTCTACTATTATTCTGACATTTCACATTCTTAAAATAAAGTGGTGATCCTAATTGACCTAAGACAGGGAATTTTTACTAGGATTAAATGTCAGGAATTGTGAAACTGAGTTTAATTGTATTTGGCTAAGGTGTATGTAAACTTCCGACTTTAGCTTTAGGTGCAGCTGTAGGCCCTCCTCGGTTGGGGACAGAAGCACCAGATCATCAGCAAACAGATTCTAGTAGGGTGAGGCCGGGTGCTGCATACTGTTGTAGTGCCCTCGCCAATTCGTTGATTTATATTTCGAAGAGGTTCTGTGGAAAGAAATGTGTGTTTTTTTTGCCAATTTTAACCACACACTTGTTGTTTGTACACATGGATTTGATAATAATATATGTTTTTCCCCCAACAGCACTTTCCATCAATTTGTATAGCAGACCCTCATGCCAAATTGAGTCAAAAGCTTTTTTGAAATCAGCAAAGCATGAGAAGACTTTGCCTTTGTTTTGGTTTGTTTGTTTGTCAATTAGGGTGTGCAGGGTGAATATGTGGTCTGTCGTACGGTAATTTGGTCAAAAGCCAATTTGACATTTGCTCAGTACATTGTTTCACTGAGGAATTGTAGGAATCTGCTGTTAATGATAATGCAGAGGATTTTCCTAAAGTTGCTGTTGACGCATATCCCACGGTTGTTATTGGTGTCAAAATTGTCTCCACCTTTGTGGATTGGGGTGATCAGTCCTTGGTTCCAAATATTGGTAAGATGCCAGAGCTAAGGATGATGTTAGAGTTTAAGTATAGTCAATTGGAATTTGTGGTCTGTATATTTTATCATTTCATTGAGGATACCATCAACACCACAGGCCTTTTTGGGTTGGAGGGTTTGTATTTTGTCCTGTAGTTCATTTAAGGTAATTGGAGAATCCCGTTGGTTCTGGTAGTCTTTAATAGTTGATTCTAAAATTTGTATTTGATCATGTATATGTTTTTGATGTTTATTCTTTGTTATAGGGCCAAAAAGATTGGAGAAGTGGTTTACCCATACATCTCCATTTTGGATAGATAACTCTTCATCAATTTTCCCAGAATTGCTTAGAGTCTATGGATTCTTCAATTACATTGAGCCCATTTCTGACATGCTGTTCCTTCTTTTTCCGTAGTGTATTTCTGTATTGTTTTAGTGATTCACCATAGAGAAGACTCTGGTTTTCTGGGTCTCTATGTTTTTGGTTGGATAGGTTTCTCAATTTCTCTCTTAAGTTTTTTCATTCTTCATCAAACCATTTGTCACTGTTTTTAATTTTCTTCGGTTTTATGTTTGAATTTTTTTGATTTGATAGGGAAGCTGAGAGGTCAACTATACTGTTTAGGTTTTCTACTGCCAAGTTTACACCTTCACTATTACAGTGAAACATTCTATCCAGGAAGTTGTGTAAAAGAGATTGAATTTGTTGTTGCCTAATTGTTTTTTGGTAGGTTTCCACACTACTTTCCTTCCATTTATAGCATTTCTTAATATTATTCAGTTCCTTTGGGTTTGATGCCTCATGATTGAGTATTGCTTTGTTCAAGGAGACTGTGATTTTGCTGTGATCTGATAGGGGTGTCAGTGGGCTGACTGTAAACGCTCTGAGAGACTCTGGTTTGAGGTCAGTGATAAAGTAGTCTACAGTACTACTGCCAAAAGATGAGCTATAGGTGTACCTACCGTAGGAGTCCCCTCGAAGCCTACCATTGACTATATACATACCCAGCGTGCGACACAGCTGCATGAGTTGTGACCCGTTTTTGTTGGTTATGTTGTCGTAGTTGTGCCTAGGGGGACATATGGGGGAGGGAATGCTGTCACCTCCAGTTAGGTGTTTGTCCCCCTGTGTGCTGAGGGTGTCAGGTTCTTGTCCACTTCTGGCATTTAGGTCGCCACAGACTAGTACATGTCCCTGGGCCTGGAAATGATTGATTTCCCCCTCCAGGATGGAGAAGCTGTCTTCATTAAAGTATGGGGATTATAGTGGGGGGATATAGGTAGCACACAGGAGGACATTTTCCTCTGTTGAGATCATTTCCTTTTGAATTTCTAGCCAAATGTAAAAAATCCCTTCCCTGTTTCACACCTGGTAGTTTGGTGGATTGGACTACCAGCTCTCTGTAACCTATACCATGTTTCTTGTAGGATGACAATGTCTGTAGTTCTGATTTCTTTGGTGAAGTCCAGGTTCCTGCTCTTTAGGCCAAAGGCAGATGACCTCAGGCCTCGGATATTCCAGGATGAGATGAGGGAAGGCTTTGTGTTCCATAAAGTGTCCAATGTTGTTAGTCGTGTGTTTTGGCCTCAGACCAGTAAGTGTGATCAGAGTCTGTGGAGCATCTGGCACATGCCATTGGCTTGGGCTAGTGTAAGAGTGGTGGTTGGGCCTGTTTGCCTGCTCACGGCCTGGGTGTATGTGTGACTTTCATGCTGAATCCCTCTTTGCGGGGGTGGGGTGCATGGAGTGGGGGTGTGGTTGACTTGGGGGGGTGTTGATTGGTTGGGGTGGGGGTGTGGATATGGCTGGTGATCTGGATGTAGGTCCTCTCGGCATGGGTCCTCTATGTGTAGGTCCGGGGGGGGGGGGTCCTTTAGGGTCCGGTTGAAGGTGGGCACTGCTGCCTTGTAGAGGTGGACCTGGTCGTAAAGGCTGTTCAAGTCCAGGGTGGAGTGGTGGGGCAGATAGACATTTGGTTTTGAGGCACAGTTATGGCAAATACTTGTGTTTACCCACTGTATGGTAGCAGGGTTGAAGTCTTTTCATGGTAGCAGGGTGGAGATAACCAGTTGTGCGTTGGGGAATGTAGTAGAAGCTTTTTCAATCACTCCCTTGAGTGCTGTGGCCACGCTTTCTTGCTGTGCTCTCAGGTCATTTGTGCCTGTGTGTATTATTATGTGGCTGGGTGACCCTAGTTGGTTCTCAGACAGAAGGTCTAGGGAGCGTTGGGTGTTTGGACACCAGAGTTTAGACACTGTGTTTGGGAAAACATTTATTTTCTTGTATACATTTTCTGTTGGAGTCCATAAGGAGTACAATCTGCTTGTGTATGTCCTCAGGGGGGTTGTCAGGAGGGCTATCTGGGTGGCTGACAGGGGAGATGCTCAGAGTGGGTGGGATCCCCTGGGCTTGGGGTTCGTGATTTGTCTGTCCTGCTCTGATTTCGAGGCTATGGTCAGGGTCTGGGGTGGACTGTTCTGCTGTGGTGTCAAGACGTTGGTTAGAGTCTGAGGTGGGCTGTTATGCTGGCTTCTCTGCGGGGGTGGCCAGCTCTCTAATGGGTTGTTCTCTGTCACATGTCATCATTCTCACCTTCTCCTCAAGCACTTTCACCTTCTCCTCTAGTGCTCTGTTCTTCTCCTGCTCCTGCTCTTTCTCCTGTTTATGTTGTCTCACCATAGTCCAGAGGGCAGATATGTCTCTCTCCACCTCCAGCTTTCCGGGTTTGGTTGGGGGGTGTTGTTGAGCTGGACAATTTTTTGTGCTGACTGGAGTGTGTTTCACTGCTGTTCCAGCTCCACCTGCCTTACCTCCAGCTGGGTGAATTTATCCTTCATTTCAATGAGGGAGTAGTACTCCGTTCTGGGAGGTTGACTTTCCGCTTGGGGTTGCTCATCTGTGGGGTTGTATAATGAAGAGGTCTGGTCTGACATGCTCTGGGTGGGGGTATCTTTCTCCAGAGAGAGCTTATCCTGCTGAGCTATCTCTTTGATTATGTGAAAGTACAGCTGAAACTGTTTGGGGTTGCCCTGTATCATTACTGTTCCAGACTTGTACAGGTTGACATTGGGTGACTCCTCGTTGTCTAATATCCTGAGTTTCCACCCATCACTAACAGAGGGGTAGGGTGTTAATATAGCACTGCGCCATGCCAGGGGATGGTCTGTGTGGATGATTACGTTTCTTATGTTCCTATTTTTATAATTGTCAGCAAAAAGTGTCTCTTGATTTTCCATAAGGAGCTTTTTTTGTACTCTTTTTGTGCCTTATCATTTTTTACATCCAGAGGGTACTGTATAGTAATGACCTCTGAAAAGTGGGAGGGGGCTTCAAAGGCTTCTGCACTTGGGTGGGGTAGGCTTTGAAACTCTCCTGCGATTGTTGGGCTGAAGGGCATTGACACCTCTCACTTCACACATCATGTCTAATTGAAGTTGCAGTCAGATATGTTCTGTCCTAGCAAGCTTGGTAGCCTTAACTTAGCATTAATTTCTTATAAAGTAAAATATATCATTGTAATGTATTTTTCTTCCTGGCGTTAAAAGTAGCTTCATACTAAACATTACTCACTCAGTTCCAGGTTGGATGGTGTATTCAGGTTTCTGTTGTTTGTTTGCCAGAGCATTTGCTGTTTGCTTGGAAATAAGAATCTTTGGTAGTAGGAATGCTTCCAGGTAATTCTGTCCAAAATCAGGTTGTAGGTTTGGAGTTTTGATTTGGAGTGAAAGTTATTTTGTGGAGGTTATTATCCTGTGTATGTCCTTGCCGAAAAATCCAAGTTGATCTAATTCTAAATCTATATTTTTGAAAAAACATGCTAAAAAATGCAGGAGCTCATCTGCTCATCTCTCTCTCTCTCTCTCTCTCTCCCTCTCTCTCCCGCCCTCTCTCGCCCTCTCTCGCCCTCTCGCCCTCTCGCTCTCTCTCGCTCTCTCTCGCGCTCTCTCGCTCTCTCTCTCTCTTAGTTGACTAAATTGGCTCACTCTTTTCGTCATTTTGACAATAACCACGAGTGTGCAAATCTGTCATCAAGGCAAAGGGTGGCTACTTTGAAGAATCTCATATAAAACATATTTGGATTTGTTTAACACTTTTTTGGTTACTACATGATAGTTACTATGTGATAGTTTGGATGTCTTCACTATTATTCTAAAAATAAAGAAAAACTCTTGAATGAGTAGGTGTGTCCAAACTTTTGACTGGTACTGTATACAAAACTTAAGCCAAAATATACATACTGGTACGTACATCACATTCCTCCTTGGCATTGGAATTTCCCATGAAGAGGGCAGAGGAGGACAGAGACACCTTAGTTTTAGCAGGGCAGGTGTCTACTGCTAGGCCCAAGTGGACAGCCCCCCCAGTATCTGGTGGTCATGATGGTGCTTATATCTATGGTGTGCTGGGGGGATGGCTGTGCTCTGACACACTTCCTCACTGCAGAACAGGAATCAGTCAAGGATATCCAACTGAACATCAGTCATGCATGGGGAACAGCCAGCGAGGAGAATGAGCTCGATCATCCGTGCAGATCCCGAGGGGGTAGGTGGTCTTGGGGGAGATGGAGGATGTGAGAAAGAGGGGTTACTGGACAGACTCCAAGTACACAGACAATGCAACACACACCCAGGAGACTGTCATAATTAGAAGTTAATTTTATGCCAATTTCACTGAGCCTTGCTATAATCTGTATCACCAAAGCTTTAGTCAGATCTGACAACAAGATTATGGTCCAATAATAAATGAGTGATCAGCAAAGCTGTAAAAATACCTTTGTTTTGACTGCAGTTAACCGTTGTAATGTTTTTCTACCATTCATCCATAAATCCCACCCTCTTGCTCTCTTTTTATCTCTTTCTCTCTTTTTATCTCTTTCTCTGCCCCTCTGTTCATCTCTTTGTCCCAATCTCTGTTTCTCTCTCTCTACACCCCTCTCTGTCCCTCTCTCTCTGTCTCTCTCTCTCTAGGTTGGTGGCACCTTATTTGGGGAGGAGGAACTCGTGGTAAGACTTCCGCCCCACAGCTAATCCAAGATAGAGGTACTATCATGGACGCAGCTGCAATAGCTTGCTTACAAACATACATATCATAGCAGCTCATAGCAGAATTTACAACGGATTTCATAGACACTGTACAGTATGTAGTCAAAAGAGGTCTTACCAATCTTTACAGAATGTATTATGACTTATTAAAGAACATATTCTTCAAGGAGGCTACTTGTTTACATTTCATTACCACATCCGGCATTCCATATTCAGTGGGATGGTTATACTGCGTAGGCACTCCCTCTCTCCCTTTATAAAAACATCATGATACAGTAGTTCTCTGACCCAACAGGGAGCAGAGTTTATTGAAAAAGAAAAGAGGAGTTTTTAGGGGGGAAATTCAGAAGTGATTGAGACGGGGTGTGAACACAGAGGCACCCTGATAAGGAGGAGAGACGGAGAGCAGTTATAGCCTCAATCCAGTCAGATAATGAATCAACACTGATTGTGGCCTAAGTCTCAAGCTGAAAAAGAATTGGGGGAAATGTTGTATAGAAAAAAAGCAAACAAACCACAAACTTAGCGGCGTTTTCTGTTTCTGTTTCAGTCGGCTTTCAAAATAAATGCAGTGGGCGCTGAGGGACCATTAAAAAAACTGCACAGAGAGAACCACTTTGTTGAGAAACCCAAGCACATTAACAGTGTGAATGGAGAGAGAGAAGCACTTTTAACTCCTAAACTTTAAAAAGTGATTTAACATTATCTCATCTGATTGAGCTCAGCTTCTTGCCCTTCTGGCCAGCGGAGGTCCATGGACTGGGCTTAATCTTGCATGCTCAGTGTGGAAGAATAGGTTTGTCTTTAAGTGCTTGAGGGGTAAAGATGAACTGTGCTAGTTATCCAATCAGCAGAGCTTCCTCTCCTCTCCTGGTCCTTCAATACCAAATGAACATCTCACTGAGCACAGATGTCAATTCAACATCTATTCCAAGTTGGTTCAACGTCATTTCATTGAAATACACCCCCACCTCTTAAAAGATGACGTGATTGCTGTTACGTGATTCCACTCAATAAATCAGAAATGACAAATCTGGGTCAGTACAAATATCCTTGCACACTTCCAGTGGGGTCGAGAGGAGATGCTCCAAGTCTGCAGGCCCATGGAGCACTGCTGAACGAAGACCTCTTTTTAGGAGTACAGTTGCAGGGGATTAGTGAAGGGAATAAGTTCTCTCTAAGTTCCTGCAAGTTCAAAAGGAAACATGAGAAGAAATTATGAAATGAGTGATTAAGCCAACTGTTGCCTAGCACCTAAATACCCACGTTCAACAGGCATGCATTTTCTCACCCTTTTGGGCAATTACTAAAGTGTGATGTTTTGCTGTAGCACAGCAGGACAGAACCCAGGAACAAGAAGGGAGGGGTGCCAACACATCTACTTACTTGCAGACTTGCTTCATTGCACACCCAGCTGTGTGTTTTGATGGATTGTGACACTGTGTGTAGTCCAGGTAGTATCTCAAGGTAAAAGTGATTACCAAGATGCAACAAATTGTCACGTCCTGACCAGTGTAGGGGTTATTTGTTATTGTAGTTTGGTCAGGACGTGGCAGGGGGTGTTTGTTTTATGTGGTTCAGGGTGTGTTTTGTGTATGTGTTTAGGTAGAGGGGTGATTTGATTTATTAGTCCGGGGTTTGTTAGTCATTGTTCTATGTTAGTTATTTCTATGTTCTATCTAGTCTTTTGTAGTTCTATGTTTAGTTAATTGGGGTTGGACCTTCAATTGGAGGCAGCTGGTTATCGTTGCCTCTGATTGAAGGTCCTATAAATAGGTATGTGTTTTTCATGGGGTTTTGTGGGAGATTGTGCTTGTTTAGCTGTGTGCCTGACAAGACTGTCCAGTTCGTTTGTTTTGTATACGTTTATTGTGTCTTCCTTCTTCACTAAATAAAAAGAAGATGAGTATATATTTTCCCGCTGCATCTTGGTCTTTACCCTACGACACCCGTGATACAAATTGCAATTTACAGTGATCACAGCCAGGAAAATGTATATTTGGACAGTCCATCTGTAGTTGCTCTACAGACTATCATTTCAAATAACTATCTAGTAACCCTAGCCTTAACATTAACCCTTATCCCAATCCTAAACTTAACCCTTACTTTAACACTTACCCTTATTCTAATCCTAAACCTAACTTGTACCCTTATTCTAAACCTAACCCTGACCTTAGCAAGCAGTTGCTTATCAGTTTGTTGATAGTATGACCATCATCAGAGCATCTACAGATGGAAAATAAGGACTATCCAAATAAAGTGTGACCGGAAAATGTTGTGCAGGGCTTCTTCTGATGCACTATTGTGCCTCTGATATCAACATTTGCCTTGTTTTTGTTCTGTATTCAAATAGAGACAAAACAGGGGAAGGCAGAAGGGATATTTCCCATGAATGACTCAAATCAGCCTCAATGTCACGTCCTGACCAGTAAAAGGGGTTATTTGTCATTATAGTATGGTCAGGGCGTGGCAGGGGGTGTTTGTTTTGGTGTTTTTGATTTGTGTTCTATGTTTTCTATATCTATGGTTAAATCTAGTTTTCTATTTCTATGTTGGTTTTTGGGCATGACCTCCAATTAGAGGCAGCTGGTTGTCGTTGTCTCTAATTGGAGGCCATATTTAGTTGATGTTTCACTTGTGTTTTGTGGGTGGTTATTTTCTGTATAGCCTGTGTGCCTTATGGAACTGTTTTTCGTCATTTGTTTATTTTGTTTAAGTGTTTTCATCAAATAAATTAAGTATGAGCACTTTACCCGCTGCGCCTTGGTCCTATTCTTACGACGTCCATGACACTCAAAGCATGTTCAAGCTCTATAAAAATGTGGAATAGTTATGATTTCATTTAAATCATTATGAAAGTCAAACACAAATGTTTGCTTGTGTGTTTGACCCCGAAATTGGATGTAATTTCTCTCACATAGACAATATTTTTTCAGCTGTACCAGGAATACAATATAAGTGTCTCAATATAAAGACTCATTTTAGATGCTTCAAATGAATTATTCAGTTCAGGAAGGTAAGTCAGAGTCAGAGTGAGAGCTACTATATTCCAGAACTAATTAGCCATTATTTCACTTTGGATATGAAATACCCCTTCAGTGGGTCTGTAGACAGGCTTAATATTATCTGGACATGAAAAATACATCGGCGAGTCCATCAATTACACATTCATTACATATTTTTTTCATCATAATTGCGAGCTTTGAAGCTGCAAGGCTGTATTGACAAGCAGGCTGAATCTTCCTGACAATTGACAAAATAGGCTCCTCTAAGGAATAACTCATTTGCTTTTGGTAGAACATTCGCGTGCTGCTGGGAAGACTGTCAATATGAGAATTTACAGATACATCTGACAGATTTTCTGTTACACAAGTTCATATGGATTTTCAGTTATCTATACTATTGTACCTTAGTGTCTGCCATTACATAATATAGATCGCTGACCAACTAATTATCATAATTAATTTACATTTTTCACCTTTGGTGTGGTGTGGCTTGACAAGCTAATCCATTTGCTGCGACTAAACAGGCTTAACCAATGATTGTGTAACATATGGTTTGAGATGAATACTCAAAATTACATTAGACCAAATGACTGTATAATGAAACACTCAGATGTGAAACAAAAACAAATAAACACACAATGACAGATGACTCTATATTCAGTAAAGTATGTTGTTACAGGTGATAAAGAGTTTGATGAATAAAGAAAACATGTGCCATTTACTTTTGTCATGAAAAGCTGCATTGGTGGTACTGTCCATGGTGCTGAAATCAGTCCCATGGAAAGTGACATATGTGGAGACGTCCATTGTGCTGAAACTCACAAAACTATCCCAAATGTTTTAAAATTAGAAAGAAAAAAAAAATGCAGAATTGTAGTGAAAATACTGCACTGTTCCATATTATCAGATCTAATATGTACCCAGCAAACCGAGAATATTCTCAGGACATTAGCTAATATTCCTAATAGGTTCTAGTTAATATTAGGATGATAACGTCTCACAAACATTCAAATAATTTTTTGATCACCAAATATTTTTTTTAAGAACATTTAAAAAAATAAAATCTCCTTGGAATGCAACCTGGACTCAGGGGTAGACGTAACATTGTAAATGTAAATCTGTCTTCGTCCATTTAGAATTATATGCTATGTTTCGTATGGTATGTATTAATTTGTGGATGTCCATCATCCATTTTGTATGATATGTTAGAAATTACAATTCGTATGGTATGTTACGAATTGAAATTTGTACACTATGTTCCGGATTTTCAATACATTTAATGTATTACAAATTCCAATTTGATGTGGCTGACATTAGCTAGGTGGCTAGGTGGTTAATGTTAACATTAGCTAGGTGGCTAGGTGGTTAATGTTAACATTAGCTAGGTGGCTAGGTGGTTAATGTTAACATTAGCTAGGTGGCTAGGTGGTTAATGTTAACATTAGCTAGGTGGCTGACATTAGCTAGGCTAGCAGTTATGGTTAGGGTTAAGGTTAGGGTTAGGAATTAGGTTAAAGGGTTCAGGTTAGGGTTAGGGGAAGGGTTAGTTAGCACGCTAAGTAGTTACAAAGTGTCTAAAAAGTAGTAAGTAGTTGCAAAGTTGTTAATTAGCTAAAATGCTTAAGTTGTCCGTGATGAGATTTGAACACGCAATCTTTGGGTTGCTAGAAGTTTGTGTTATACACACACCCATCCACCCAAAATCAACCACCCCCCTTTAATTTCTCCCTTAAGTAACCTTCCTGCTTATGTAACCAGACCAAATGGAACATATCATACTCATTTCAGTGTCCTGTGTTTATGTTGACTATGTTTTATCTAGTCTATGAGACCAGGCTGTGGAATCTTTTCCTAACATTCGCTAAAATGTTGTTCACACAACATCTGTAACAACTCCCACAGAACATACCCTTAAGGTTCTCATGGGGGAATGTAATAACACATTGTTATTGTTATTAGAACATACTCCAAAATTGACAGAGACATGTTGGGCTGGGGGAATGGGATGGGGAGTTTGGGCCCACCTCTTTTTATTTCTCTTGTCTTTACCAATTTTGTTATTACAAAATCATGTGTGATCAATATGATAATTTCTCTGTATTTATTATATTTCTTTTCAACAAAGCAAATAAAAACTTTACACATTGAAAATTACATAATGTAAGTGGGACAATATTTTCATGTTACAAATCTTTTAAATACTTTCAATATTTGAATATGAATTTCTACAATCTACAGTTGGTTTGAGTTTTTTAAGTCATTGAAATTTGGAACTACAGTATTGACCTTTTAAAATATTGTCCCATGTACATTGTGTAATTTGCTGATGGTCCCTAACTGGCCCCATAGGGATATCCAAAGTTAAACCAAATTGACCACGGGCATTACGATTGGGTCGCGTGCAGCTGTGCTCTGAATTTATGATTACTAAGGTGCTGCCAGCTGTGGGCATGTGGGCAGGATTCAAATAAACCCAACCCATGGAAAACTGTTACAGTACACATTCTGGGCCATCATTTTTTCCCCTATCATCTTGCAGATAGATCTCTGTTTTGGACGAGACTAACTTCATGACCAAAATGATCCTATTTACACTTTGTTGTCAATTTTGACACTAGAATAAATGTTTCTGACTCATATCGATGCCTCGTAAGCCATTTTCAAGCAGATGTAAGTCCCTGCCAGTGACAAGAATATCCATAACATGATGCTGCCACCACAAAACTTGAAAATACAGAGGATCAACAACATTCTCTCCACATTACTGGCCTGTATGACAAAGTGAAAAGAAGGAAGCCTATGTAAAATAAAATGATCCATTCTGTTTGCACCAAGGCTGGTAAGTAAGACTGCAAATAAATTAACTTAAAAACTACAGGCTTGGATCAAATCCAATACAACACAACACAGAGTGAAACCCTCTATATTTGCAAGTGTTGCGGTGGCACTGGCAGCATCATGTTATGGGTATGTTCAGTCTCAGTCCTGACTTAAATGTGCTTGAAAATGATAGACAAAGTTTGAATATTGCTGTCCATCAATGAGCTTGAGAAATTTTGACAAAAACAATGGATAAATGTTGCCCTACGATTTGTGCAAAGTTGGTAAAATCTTATTCCAAATGATTTGCAGCTGTAATGGCTGCCAAATGTGCTTCCACCAAGTATTAACTCTGGGGTGTGAAGACTTACGCAATCAAGACATCTTCATTTAAAAAATTTGATTCGATTCCATAATCTTTCTTTCACTTTGAAAATGTGGAGTAGGTTGTATAGATTGGTAGAAAAAAAATCTAATGTATTCTCTTTTTATATTTATATTATTGGCAGCAAAATATGAGGACTGTGCAAGGGGTGTGTAGACTTTGACTAGCGACTGTAGATATAGCTTTTTTTTAAAGAAATGTCATCAAGTAGATTTTACCCTCCGATCTGCCCAACCCTATGGGCTACTTAGTCTGCTGCGCCACCTGGATCCTTATGTTTCCAATGGATTTCCCTTTGCACTGAAATCTTTCAATTATTATTCAAATGATGGCTATAATATAGCTACTATACATTTATTAGTAGATATGCACATAAATGTACTCCTCACCACAATCTGTCAGGCAATACTTTTACATAATTTCTGAAATCAAATTTGTAGACAAATTTGTAGACTAAGAAATAATAGAGGATATTTGTTTTGCTAGATTTAGTTATTCTATCTCTGCAAAGACAAAGACCACAACCTGGAAGTCAGAGTAAAAGTGTGAACAGCTTTGTGTTTGTGTAAGTGGTGCAGTTGATTAATTCCAGGGGTAATACTCCAAATCTCCCAGGTTCAAACCACGCTTGCGACTATCAACAAAATACATTAAAACTATGTTTGTACAATCAATGTCTAAGAAACTGTCATGTTAGCTGTCATGAATTGTTGTTACAAACAAATTCCTCAACTGTAAGATAGCATTAAAACATGAAGAAAAAAAAAAGAAAAAAAAAAAAGTCATTTTACCATTTTAGGAACATAGAATAACACTCTAAAAATATCGAGGGAAGGTTTTGTGCCCCCTCATACAAACATTGTAAGAATGTAATCACAACTAGACATATTTTGTGTTTTGGAAACCTATATGTTGTTATGTCCCAACACTGTTCTCACAACATAATGAAATGTTTTGGGAACTGTTAAAGTACATAAAAAAATATGTTCTGTTAACATTCTTGCAACATCAGAGGAATGTTTTTTCCACCCTAATACCAACATTGTATAATCCTCAACACAAATGGACAGACTGTGTTATTAGAACTTTTAAGGGGAATGTTCTTACACCTTTCCAACTACTTAATTAAATGTTCTGGGAACATTCACAGAACCAGTTTTGGTTTTCTGGGTATACTGTCTACGTTTGCAATCTACTTATCACAGTAATCATTACATTATATTTATGTAGGTCACACAGTTTCTGTAACGTGATTGAAGTCAATTTTAAGAGTGACTCACAATTCATGGAACCATAGTAATGCAGCATGAAACTACAATCCTCTGTATGAACAAAGCAATGTGCAATTCCGATCATTTGTAGACCATACCTCACAGCATAAGGACATTGTTAAAGAGGTTCATGTTTCCATGTGATCTTGAGCCGGAGGAAATACAAAAAGGAAATAGTGGGAAGAAGTCTGGAGAGAAAATAGAGCACAGTAAAATAGACTACATAGAGGACTAGATTGAGTCTTTTACCAGGAGCTAGCAATATTAATTCCACTGACATTAGGCACCATAAATTCTATTCACCACAGGGTTTCATTAAGGGTTATCTACCTCAAAAAGCACAAAGAGGATCAAAAAGATACCCACCATCTCACATTGTTCTGAAATTGTTTCAGTTGTTAGAGACCGATAAGGTTAGCATTCCTGCATCATTATTTTGTTGAAATATAGTTTGTTCTCTGAAAAATTAAGCTAACTGATGGGGTGTCCGTGGGTGGCTTTTGACTATTGCTTTGAATTCCTCATGTCTTACTCACTGTTAGAAAAATGTTTGGTCCAAATCGGATGTTAAGTACTATATTTATTGAATATTCTATGAATCATTAAAATGGCCAATTTGGGTTCAATCAATTAGCTTAATTTCTCAGAGATCAAATTATACTTCAACAAAATAATGTTGCAGGAATGCTTATCTTATCTGTTTCTAACGACAGAAACGATTTCAGAACAATCTGAGATGGTGGGTGTCATGGCTTGATGAAATGACATGGAACGACCCTTAACGCAGAACACAAATTGAGTAGCGAGCACATATCCAAAAGCATGCTGGGAAACAAATCATATCTGTCTTGAGTGAAATGTTGCCATGGCAAACAAGGAGCGCGAGGGTGGGGGCTGGATAACATCATTGCTCTGAGGTTTCAGCAAACATCACTGCTACTAATATATTAATGAAACCAGTTAGACGTTGACTGGTGCTTTATCAGAAAGGCTGCGGGGGGGAAGCGTTGGGTCTGCAGGACAACTCAGAGCAGGGTTTCCATTAGCTGTCTGCCTGGCCCAGCCAAAGCACCAGAATGACTTCAGATCGCTTCATGTTGTTTACTGTTTAAGGTACTGTGATGATACTGAGTGTCCAATCTAAAATATGTAGATAACATAGTACATGTTGTTCTGAATCTAGGCTAAGGAGGAGTATTCTGATGAGTCTATTGCAAACAGCATCAGCATGCAGGCGATGTGCATCAGGGCAGTTAACGTCAGCCCCCACACTCCCCTTTAGAACAGATGCCAAATTTGATTGGAAGCTTGTTAGCAAAATACATTCCCCCATCCTGGTTCTTTTCCCAATCTTGTCATTGGGAATTCTGACTGGCAGTTCTATTTTGAGGGTCTTCCCAGTTTTGACCCAGTGAAGACTGGTCCAGATGGCTCGACAGTCTGTCACCCAATCAAATTAGAGGATTTCATCAGTGGGAGAAGAGACTGACACATTGTCTGCATTGTCTCCTTAGTCTCATAAATAAGATGCCACCATCCTGTGTACAACGACCATCTGACCTAGTCGTCCCGCTTTAAATGACGTGCATCTTATAAAGAATTCATGATGCCTTCATAAAGCCTTCCTAAACACTACATAAATGTGTTACAAATCATCTATAACCGTATGTTATGCTTTATAAAGAGTTCATAAATGTGGCAAAACTGTGTGACATAACCACCATTATACAACAGGTGGGTCTAATCCTGAATGCTGATTGGTTAAAACCGCATTCCAGTCAGTGTCTATTCCACAAGTTACCACCGGGTAAATCTATGACTTTAAAATGCCCATTTACTCTGTTCCATCTGACTGAGCAATCCACTGTCTCATCATTCCAGACAGGCAACTTATAAACTTGATCTCCACTATAAAAAAACATCTAGACATTATCTTACATTTCTATTCGACCTCCAGCTGTCCCATAGTAATGAACATGTCGGGAGTCAGGACGAGACAGACAGACAGGCAGGCAGTGTTTCTCAGCCAGTCGAAATCTTTAAGGATATATACAAAGAAATTGAAAAAGGTAAAATGAAAAACAAAATGCAGCTAGTTTGCTGTCTTTCCAGCTTCATTTTGAAGTGATTGTGTTAGCTGTGTTGTTGGCTAGCTGACAAGTGAACACATTTTCTAAACCAGGCAAAAACGCGCCTCATTAGCTCATTGTTATGGATGTATCCAAATAAAAGTCACTAGAAAAACGGCCTAAACAAATGTAGCTACTGTTGTTATTCTGTCTGCACTGTTTGATGTGACTGTAAATTAGCTGTAGTTGGCTAGCTAGCAAGCAAGGGATAAGAACGTTGACAGCCAGTATGGCAATGGAACATTTAGAACGAATGACGGGGTTGCGTCTATAGATTCAGAACAAAATGACTGAGCGACTGGGTCGCGTCTCTGGCAATCGAACCGATAGAACTAATGACCAGCCGTCTTGGGTCGGGACTATATCTTGTGGAAGGATGAAATAGTATGACTAAATTCATCTAAATTCATATATATATATACCCCTTTTTCTCCCATATTTCGTGATATCCAATTGGTAGTTACAGTCTTGTCCCATCGCTGCAACTCCCGTACGGACATGGGAGAGGCGAAGGTCGAGAGCCATGTGTCCTCTGAAACACGACCATGCCAAGCTGCACTGCTTCTTGACACACTGCTTGCTTAACCCAGCCGCACCAATGTGTCGGAGGAAACACCGTACAACTGGCGGCCGTGTCCAAAATAATGCTTTTAATGAAAATATGTCAATCATTATTTGAATATGTTGCTAACCCTTTGTATAAAAGTGATAATGCCAGAGAAGCGTGTGTTTGGAGGATATATTGGCACGGGTGTTGTTAGGCCCGAGATGAAGTCCGAGGGCTGGCAAACCGTGACAATATATCCTCCAAACACGCGCTTCTCTGGCATTATCACTTAAATGTCAAATGTGACATAACTCACTATGTCAAATATGACCTAAATCTCTGCTTTTTTTCAAGGGTGGCATAAGCACTGCTTAATAAAGGCCTTATAAATCATATTAAATTGAGGCTTCACAAAGCATTTATAACCCTGTTATGTATCTTGGTAGAGCATTGCAACGCCAGGATAGTGGGTTCGATTCCGGGGGACACCGATACGTAAAAATGTACTGTATTCACACATTACTTTGTCACAAGTGCTAAATTATATATATTATATTACTCTAAAACATTTCTAGGATGGCCCAACTACTTTCCCTCTTGAGTACATAGTCAATAGTGGACCTGAAACATCCCCAAAATGCTGCGCTGCAGGATGACACACACTCTAAAGCGCAGTCATGCACAGCAAAAAACGTTGGTAGGGCCTTTTAAAATCAGTTTTTATTTTTTGCCTACTTCTGTTTTTTTTCCCCCCAAATTCCATTTTCCATTTTCAGAGTTTCGTTTTTCCTGGTTTTGGATTTCCCCAATTTTTTTCAGGTTTCACCCCATTTTTTCACACTTTTTTAAATAGAAAAACAACATTTGATTTTCTGTGTTCACAGCAATGCTTAATCCACATCAGGAGATTACTTTCCACATCAGGAGATTACTTTTGAGGTGTGTGAAAAATCTAAGAAACTTTGAGTTTTGAGTGTAGTTGCCCTTAAATTCAGTGCACATGCCCCACTGTTGTTCGGTTAGAGTTTTTTTGTGCAGTAATCTCATGTGATGGTTATGTATTTCATAGTGATTCGTATTGTGGCCACCAATGGAATGGATGGAGTAAAAGGCCAGCAACACTCCGTCAGCCCCATGAAATTACACCATACTGTATATACTTTTACTGCGGCACCCAGAACAGTTTTTGCTCTGTAAGCCATATACAGTGATTTGCATTGTGGTCATTTATATGACATTGGAACATGTTTAAAAACCCAAATGTAATGCAAATGTCACTTAAATATGAACAAATATGAATCATTGTTAATGTTTGGACATATACTATTACGTGGGGTACTTTTATTTAGAACATTTCAGAAATTCCGTGACCCGGAAGTACTTTTTTAGTGTTGTGAGAGGACACTGATTATGTGATGAGTTTGCAAATCAAATGCCCAATTGTGGTGCCTACCCGACAGCGAAAAACATGTAAATCAACCTTTATTTATTGTAATTTAAATTAGTTTGTAGTAGTTAAGTGTTGAGTTAGATTACATACTGTAGCTAGATGAAATTTAGCTAGCTAGCTAGCAGGCTCAGCTGAAATAACATCCACGTCTTCGATACATCACGTCATGAGATTTGTAAATGAAAGATTAATATAATAATAAGAATCAAATGGAGTTTCCCATCTCCCATTTAGAGTTTCTGGCGCAGCACAAAAATGCCCTTATCCAGATGGTGTGACAAAGGCATTTCCTAACAGACCTGCTAACTTTCTTTGTTATTACTTTTAAGGTTGGATCCAACATGCAGTACCTCTAGCACGCAGAGAGGCAAGAGCCATTTGTCCGCCAGCTTAGGGACATGCTACTCTATTCACAGTCCTGTGTAATGTCTAATGAATTGCATTGCTGGACTTTTTGAAACTTAATGTATTAGTATTGTTTAAAAAAATACAAATAAAAGGACATTTATGGTTTAAACATGTCTTTAATGTTTATTTGTTTTAGCTGTTAGTGATAATTCCCTAAGTGTTAATACATTTGTGTTTACATCGTTAAGCCTTTAGGTATGTGTTATGAATTACAGTACCAAATGGGTCTGACTTTAAATTAAGTACAGCGTCATGCAATATAGAGTCTTTATGGATGTGTTATGAATGAAGTATTACAGGACACTACATAAAGTCTCAATAAATAGGTTAACAACATTCTGCTGATTTATGAAGGTTCTCTCATGATCCACAGGTTACTGTAGGGAGTGAGAGGTATTTAAATGGGTTGATGGACCTGCAAAGCTTGTGTGTATGTCAGAACCAAGATGATTTGGAGTAGCCCAACCTGTGACTACCGCACCAGGTATTCCTCTTCTCTTCCCATGCTGGAGACCAGGGCTTGATAACAACCTGTTACAATGGTGCCAACATTTTGTGGCTGATCTTTCAGTGGGAGAGTGGGTGAATGCGTCAAAGAACTGATGGTCCCAACAACGCACGGTATGGCTAGTTTTTGTTGTGTTCGTGTCCTGAGGAACATGTAACTTGGTTTCAGCTGGCCACTTTCAATTTCCTTATGTTGGGGGCTTTCATCAATGTAAGTGTTTCTTGGTGTAATGTCATTCTCAGGCTATTGTACGCACAGCACATAGAAGCCTGTGATATCAACCATTCAAAGTTGGCCTTAGTGGGAGTGACCATAGAACTATATAGGAGTGACCTAGCTGAGTAAAGTATTTGTCATCGTCACTAGTTAACGCAGTAAAAAGGTCATAATTATGGTTAAACCCTTCCCATTTCCACAATGTATCTTCTTAAAATGTGATTTTAAACCTAACCCTAACTAATGAAGGCCAAGTTTAATGTGTTGGTCCACCACACATTCCTCACATTTGGGCGGAAGTGTCTGTGAAGGAGATTATGTGATTATGTGACTAATATGACTTCCCTTTAGAGCGTATTCCAATCCTTCGACCCAACATGTCACCCTTTATAAAGCACATGGTTATATCGTATTCGACATAGTGGGTTATGTTACATTTGACATTGGTGATTATGTCACGCAGTTATGCCGCATTTACGATCCCTTTATACATATGACATATGGTTATAGATACGTTGTAACACATATATGTATAATGTTCTGTTATAATATAATATATAATATCCACCCGGCACAGCCAGAAGAGGACTGGCCACCCCTCATAGCCTGGTTCCTCTCTAGGTTTCTTCCTAGGTTTTGGCCTTTCTAGGGAGTTTTTCCTAGGGAGTTTTTCCTAGCCACCGTGCTTCTTTCACATGCATTGCTTGCTGTTTGGAGTTTTAGGCTGGGTTTCTGTACAGCACTTTGAGATATCAGCTGATGTACGAAGGGCTATATAAATAAATTTGATTTTATTTGATTTGATGTAGTGCTTATGAAGGCATTATGAAGCCTTTATAAGCTGAACATAATTTTAAGCGGGACCAAATCGTCTTCCTGGGATATCGTTTGGTTGTCATGTCAGGGATGCAAAATGTTGCCTTTAAACAACACACTTAACTTAATATAGTAAACAGAAAATAGTTACAATGCATTAAAAGTGACAATTCACTTTCAGTTCAGTTTTTGCCAGATGGAAGGTTATTTTTAAAATGTGCTGAATCATACTAAACGGTCAGGTCTCTAAGTCCTCGGCTGAATTTTGACCTCGGCTGATGTCCAGTCTGTCTACGGTTGAGTGCAAGTAAATAACATAACATTCACCCAAAATAACCAAAAACAATAGACGGAAAAAACTATTTCCCAGCAGTGGAGTTTCCAGTTATATGATGTACTTTGTCTTGCAGGTGATTTCCTGCAGTTACTGATTGTATCATTTAAGTAGAAATAAAACTGAAATGTGAGCCGTAGTAACCGTGCAAATCTCTCTACAAAGATCCTCCCATTTGAGGGTAGCAGCAGGGCCGTGAGGGGTAGAGATGGAATTCCTGTCTGGTCATGGGGGGGGGAGGGGGAGGCTAAATGGATTCAACAAAGTCTTGCCCACTGAATTAAAATCATGGCAGCTCCAAAGACATCTAAAAAATGACCACACTTACAAAAATCTATTGTTAATGATGACATCATCTACCCACTGTGCTGCCTCTCATTCCATTCCCCCTGAGGCCCCCATTCAGCTAAATGTCTCATTGCTTCTGCCTTGCTGCACAGATGCTCCACCTCACTCCTCTACCCCAGGGGCTTGCAATATCAGTCATCTTTTGCCAGGTCAGCACAAAAAAACAATATATAATTTGTGTTTAATCAATATATTTATCAACTATTTGTTAACTATTGATATTAATGACATGTAATCTTGCAGTTGCAAGCAATACGTCATTTAAGAATTCAATAGTTTTAATGGGAGCTTCAGTGACAAAATGTCACACCTCTATCACCAATCAATTAATAGACCAAACAAAAATAATGAACACATAGCGAGGGCCAGCTGGTATTCCCTGCTCTAGCCCAACATGAATAAAGAGACAACAAGAACTCTTTCACAATAGCAGTGATCATTTCTGACTTGATTGATTTAACATGTTACCATTGGTGTCATAGTGACCATTGCATTCTGTTGTTCTGGCCCATGTTTGGACATTGCAGAACATCACGAGGTTAGCATGGGGTGGCTGGGCAGAGTGAAGGTGACAAGCATCCTGTCAGTGAAACCATGGCAACTGCTCTCCTCCACTAACGATGATGACTTTTTCGACACTCATGTTGCACGTTTTCTTTTCTTACTGCAGTGATGGACCATCTTTTAAGTATCCTCTTATAAAATGTGAAATTCTGTGCTAATAATTTCCAAGAGAAAAGAGTGAAGAAGGAAGACCAAACACTGTCAAGGAGTGACTGTCCTTTGTTGTGGCTGATTCTAAATGCTCACTTAATCAAAATGACAGCTGATTTTTACCATTGCAGGGGACATAAACCGTGCATATTTCTTCAAATAATCCAGTTTGCTTGAACCGTATGGTACTTACTGAATCATCCAGATGACTGATCTTCATGACTCAATGAGGGAATGAACTTGATGAAAGCTACATATCAGCTCTGTTCAAGGTAGCTCTGATAAGCAGCGTGGATCTCTGAAGCTGTTCAGGTTGTCACACATTCTAACAATGTGGCTTGATAAGGCAACTGATGAAGTCCAAACCTTCAGTTCGGTAGGGCAGAAGTGGGCGGTTAGATTAGGAGGACCAGAAAACAAGTCTGTTCTACCTTATGGGTCTCTGTAGACAGCAGCTTTTTACACAGCCCTATAGCAGATCTGCTACTAAAACAGAGCCAATGTTCTGCTTCGACATTTTTATTTCCTTTCCGGCAAATAGCTGTATACATTTTACCGTAGCCCCTTTCAAATATCTTGTTAATATGCTAATAGATGAATAGTTAATACATGGATGTGATCTTTCAAATAGAGCAGAGTGATTCTGGTGCGGTTGTGATTGCCATGTAGTCTCAATTCTGGCCTTTAATTAGGAATCCATCACTGAAGAGTCTCCAAGAATAATCACGTTCTGGCTGTGAAAATTCATCCAAAACATGCTGAATCTCCACACATTTAAGTCACTGCATTAGAGGAAATGCATATTTTTTTTAAATTTTAAATATGGCATATGGTAATTCTAACAAATTCATTCCCATTAACCAGAGACATTTTCCAAATGTTAAACAATATTCACAAGAACATGATAATGACGTTCTAAGTAAGATGGATTTAAGGGGAATAGCTACAGTGTGTGATTTTTCAGAAGTCCCTGTTAACTGATGCTGCATGTTTGAATGTCATTGCTGCTTATCTTGTAGATAGGAAGGTGCAACATACCCATCCGAGAATATTAGCCCACATAATGTCCTGAGTGTAGAGTTCAGGTTAGGAATGTTCCTTCCTTCAAAGAGAGTTGTCTGCAATGCATAACATCTCTCTGGGTCATAGCCATCCTTTATGGGCCCTCTACACTGCCAAACAACAGGAATGTCTGGCACTATGGTCTGGCACGATGGTTGGCGTACTATAAAACAAGTTGATAAGATTGGAAAGGCTGAAATTGGAAAACAAATCAAAGATGGTGGACTTTGACTGCAGTCATGGTTTGGTTACCACACAGAGGACTTGTGGCATAATCTTCTAATATACTAACAATTAACTTACAGTACTCTGATTACATTTGCATACAAACATCTTGATCTTTTAATAAACACTATTAACCAGAAGAGATTCCTGCTTAACATGCAGCATGGTTCAACCCAGCTGTGGATATCTAACTTTACATTACATTTTTTCATGGTGTCAACTCTGGAGGGGGCCTTTAAAATGTTCTTGGATCAGTTCACCGGTCACCCTGCAGAATCTCTGAGGCATTCACACTGATCTGTTTGCTCCCCTGCTCATCCGTTACCCTAATGCATTTCTTAAAAGGACCAGCCTCTGTCAATGGGTCAGTATTCCCTAGCTGTTTGCCGGCTAGTGCAGCAGTGCAGTCTGGGAAAACTGCTCAGGATTCAGATAAGGCAACCTATATCCTTTAGGCATGATAGACTTTCCCATCATTCTGCTTGGTGCATCTCCTACCGTCACTTATCACCTGAGATGTTTCACGAGCATGTACTTTGAGAAAGTACAGAACAAATAAATGAGGGAGTTAGGGAGAACACTTGTGAAAGTAGACGAGATCTCTGTTTAAGCTATAGTTCTACAGCACCTCGCCTGTGAGTCTGCTCATTGAGACTTCTCTATACCTCTAACCCCCAGAACAACCCAAACAAAGTATATAAGACTAGTTTAATAAACAGTGCTGTGACTATTCAGCCTTGGTGATTGTTTAGTGGCACTTGGTAGGCAAGCAGGCGAACAATACACTGACTCCCACACCTCTCCTTGGCCTCTCAAAGAGAGCTGTCACTCAGCGACAATTTACTGCCACCGCAGCCGCCCAATTCCACAGTCAAGGCCCAGAGTTTCCAGACAGCAGTAGGGAGAGCTAAGCCCTCCTCTTGGGCACGTAGAATATACTGACAAAACAACATTCCCCAAGGTTGACTTTTTCTCTCTCTCCTCAATTTGTGTTTCAAAAGTTGGTGCAAAACACAGAAAATAATACATCTGTCCTTGGACTTTGGATTCCATGGCTGTCACTCAACACACAGATATGCACGTGTGTATGCACTGTTTTCCCTAAACAGAATAAACCCCGGCACTTAGAAACATGGGAAACAAAATGTTGCATAGTAGTCTTAACATGGACTGTAACACAATATAGTGCTTGTAAAGTAGGACGTTGTGATCGCACATTGACATCAGAACTTGTGAGAGTGATGAGAATTACAACACCATCCCCATCTTGAATGTAGATTGGGTTTGCAGTATGTTTACCCTATTAACCATGCTGATTAATCTCCTATCCTGGTCATTTAAAGGGTGAGTCACAAGGTAATGATCTGAGGGAGGCAACGTAAAAGACGCTGGGGAGAGAGAACCTGTTTTACACATGCTCTGTACATAATTCAAGTACAGTGCAGAGCGCAGAGAAGAAAGTCAATACATTCATTTGTTTAAACAGTAGCAGTCTCCCCAATCAATAAAGGTACTCTGCCTAGCTCAAACTGGGAGAACATGGAAATGCTTTTCCAAAGGATCCTCATCCATAAAATGCGTTGTAAGTACGGTCCATTTATCACAACAGTCACTGTAGCCTTAAGGAAGTATCATGCCAGCAGCATACCACCCTGCATCCCACTGCTGGCTCGCCTCTGAAGCCAAGCAGAATTGATGCTGGTTGGTCACTGGATGGGAGACCAGATGGAAGTGGTGTTGGAGGGCCAGTAGGGGGCTCTCTTCCCTCTGGTCTAAGGAGATCACAAGGGCAGTGAAGGAGACATTGCCTTGCTTGTGTGGGGTGCTACCTTTTGGATGGGATGTTAAATGGGTGTCCTGACTCTCTGTGGTCATTAAAAATCCCATGGCACTTATCGTAAGAGTAGGGATGTCAACCCCGGTGTCATTGCTAAATTCTCAACCTGGCCCCATTCCATCTTGGCCACCTAATCATCCCCCTAATTGGCATATATGCTCCACCTGATTGTGGATGTGTGGTGAGTGTTCTGCCACAAAATGGTGACCGTGCATCACCCAGGTGGGTGCTGCATATTGGCAGTGGATGAGGTGAGTTTCCCCCTACTATATAAAGTGCTTTGAGTTGGTAGAAAAGTGCTATCTATATACTGTAAATCCAATCAATTAATCATTAATTGAGCAATTCATGCCTGATTATATTGACACATTCTTTTACAGAATGAAAAGTTTAATGCCCTCTCTAAGATTACAAATACTTTGCAATGTAGAATAGAGCTGCATGGCTGGACACAAAATGAGGTGACCAGGAGTCCAACACTAGTGACCAACAGCAACAACATGGAAATGATCAGAGGCTTCTCACCCACAAAGTAATCAATCAAATTCATTGAAACATATCGGATTGCGACAAACCTTGAAACTACAAAAGCCAACAGTTATTGGATAAAACAGAACTGCACTCCACCCCTCTGTAAAAATGCATTTTCTCACACTCACGATCCACTTTTGATTCAATAATCACTGACTCCCTGGACACAGTGCTTGGCACAGTGTTTTGTTTTCAACTCAACATTTACATGAAGCAATGCTTTAACTACACAGTAACAGTAGAAAAACGAATAAATCAATTTCATGAAAAGCACCCCTGATCAACAACAACAATTGCATCTCAAGGCAATCTCCAATAGCCTTTATTCCGAATCATTGGATATTGTTTTACTTAATCATACAACTAGTAAAAAGAGGAGAGTCAGAGTCAAGAGGAGAGTAAAAAGAGTAACAGAGGAGAGTCAGAGTCAAGAGGAGAGTAAAAAGAGTAACAGAGGAGAGTCAGAGTCAAGAGGAGAGTAAAAAGAGTAACAGAGGAGAGTCAGAGTCAAGAGGAGAGTAAAAAGAGTAACAGAGGAGAGTCAGAGTCAAGAGGAGAGTGAAAAGAGTAACAGAGGAGAGTCAGAGTCAAGAGGAGAGTAAAAAGAGTAACAGAGGAGAGTCAGAGTCAAGAGGAGAGTGAAAAGAGTAAAAAGAGTAACAGAGGAGAGCCAATTGAAACCTGAGACTTGTGTTGAATCAATGAAAAGTGTCCCCAATTCACAGAGGGGGACACCAGATGGATTTCTGATGAATCTTTTAACGGGACCGAAAAAATTTCATTGGGCATTTTCCCCTAGATCTTATAACTTTAAATGAAATAGTTCCTCTTTCCTCAGCCCAGTGACGAGGGAAGTACATCTGCTCAGACCCAGCACTTCCAAGTCAATTAAATTTGTGGTAGAACAAATGACTGATGAATAGATAACGACACAATGATAGGATCAAACAGAAAGCATCTCTTTTGGTTTTCATTCACAATCAAATCAAATCAAAGTTTATTTGTCACGTGCGCCGAATACAACAGGTGTAGACCTTACAGTGAAATGCTTACTTACAGGTTCTAACCAATAGTGCGAAGAAAAAAAAAGGAAAAAAAAGGTATCTGTGTGTGTGTGTGTGTGTGTGTGTGTGTGTGTGTGTGTGTGTGTGTGTGTGTGTGTGTGTGTGTGTGTAGGTAAGTAAAGAAATAAAACAACAGTAAAAAGACATTTGAAAATAAGAGTAGCAAGGCTATATACAGACACCGGTTAGTCAGACTTATTGAGGTAGTATGTACATGTGGGTATGGTTAAAGTGACTATGCATATATGGTGAACAGAGAGTAGCAGTAGCGTAAAAAGAGGGGTTGGCGGGTGGTGGGACACAATGCAGATAGCCCGGGTATTCAGGAGTCCTGTTCAGGAGTCTTATGGCTTGGGGGTAAAACTGTTGAGAAGCCTTTTTGTCCTAGACTTGGCACTCCGGTACCACTTGCCATGCGGTAGTAGAGAGAACAGCCTATGATTGGGGTGGATGGGGTCTTTGACAATTTTCAGGGCCTTCCTCTGACACCGTCTGGTGTAGAGGTCCTGGATGGCAGGCAGCTTTGCCCCAGTGATGTACTGGGCCACACGCACTACCCTCTGAAGTGCCTTGTGGTCGGAGGCCGAGCAATTGCCGTACCAGGCAGTGATGCAACCGGTCAGGATGCTCTGGATGTTGCAGCTGTAGAACCTTTTGAGGATCTCAGGACCCATGCCAAATCTTTTTAGTTTCCTGAGGGGGAATAGGCTTTGTCGTGCCCTCTTCACGACTGTCTTGGTGTGTTTGGACCATTCTAATTTGTTGTTGATGTGAACACCAAGGAATTTGAAGCTCTCAACCTGCTCCACTACAACCCCATCGATGAGAATGGGGACGTGCTTGGTGCTCCTTTTCCTGTAGTCCACAATCATCTCCTTAGTCTTGGTTACGTTGAGGGATAGGTTGTTATTCTGGCACCACCCGGCCAAGTCTCTGATTTCCTCCCTATAGGCTGTCTCGTCATTGTCGGTGATCAGGCCTACCACTGTTGTGTCGTCAGCAAACTTAATGATGGTGTTGGAGTCGTGCCTGGCCATGCAGTCGTGGGTGAACAGGGAGTACAGGAAGGGACTGAGCACACACCCCTGGGGAGCTCCAGTGTTGAGGATCAGCATGGCAGATGTGTTGCTACCTACCCTCACCACCTGGGGGCGGCCCGTCAAGAAGTCCAGGATCCAGTTGCAGAGGGATGTGTTTAGTCCCAGGTTCCTTAGCTTAGTGATGAGCTTTGAGGGTACTATGGTGTTAAACGCTGAGCTGTAGTCAATGAATAGCATTCTCACATAGGTGTTCCTTCTGTCCAGGTGGGAAAGGGCAGTGTGGAGTGCAATAGAGATTGCATCATCTGTGGATCTGTTTGGGCGGTATGCAAATTGGAGTGGGTCTAGGGTTTCTGGGATAATGGTGTTGATGTGAACCATTACCAGCCTTTCAAAGCACTTCATGTCTACGGACGTGAGTGCTACGGGTCTGTAGTCATTTAGGCAGGTTGCCTTTATGTTCTTGGGCACAGGGACTATGGTGGTGTGCTTGAAGCATGTTGGTATTACAGACTCAATCAGCGACATGTTGAAAATGTCAGTGAAGACACCTGCCAGTTGGTCAGCACATGCCCGGAGCACACGTCCTGGTAATCCATCTGGCCCCGCAGCCTTGTGAATGTTGACCTGTTTAAATGTCTTACTCACGTCGGCTACGGAGAGCGTGATCACACAGTCATCCGGAACAGCTGATGCTCTCATGCATGCCTCAGTGTTGCTTGCCTCGAAGCAAGCATAGAAGTGATTTAGCTCGTCTGGTAGGCTCGTGTCACTGGGCAGCTCGCGGCTGTGCTTCCCTTTGTAGTCTGTAATTGTTTGCAAGCCCTGCCACATCCGACGAGCGTCGGAGCCGGTGTAGTATGATTGAATCTTAGCCCTGTATTGACGCTTTGCCTGTTTGATGGTTCGTCGCAGGGCATAGCGGGATTTCTTGTAAACTTCCGGGTTAGAGTCCCGCACCTTGAAAGCGGCAGCTTTACCCTTTAGCTCAGTGTGAATGTTGCCTGTAATCCATGGCTTCTGGTTGGGGTATGTACGTACAGTCACTGTTGGGACGATGTCCTCAATGGACTTATTGATAAAGCCAGTGACTGATGGGGTGTATTCCTCAATGTCATTGGAAGAATCCCGGAACATGTTCCAGTCTGTGATAGCAAACTGCTGTAAACAAGCATTCCAAAAACAGAAAGACACAGACACCAACTTGTCCCTGTCACAATTCCATTTCAGGGAGCATTATCAACCAACACCCACTATGACAGGAGAAATGTTTCACTGACCACAATTTCATATTATTATTGGATTAGGCAAAAATTATTGACCTAAAATATTATGATTGCACCTTACTCACTCATCTTCAGTCTATGGACATTTCTCCCGTTCCCCAAAATAAATGTATTCTCTGCTGTTTTTGTCATTAAATCAAATAAAACATATTTAGCAGATGTTATAGCTGTTGTGGTGACATGTTCCTAGCTCCAACAGTGCTGTCGTGTCTTTGGCTATGCCGGATTAAGTGATATGACATGCTAACTTATAAAATGATTTCTCTGTAATTAATATTACCTGATTAAGCTAATCATGTAAATGTAATTAACTAGAAAGTCGGGGCACCACGGAAGAACGTTTATAGAGCCGTTATCTTCCGAATAAACTCTTAAAATACTTTGTAATATTTTACATCGATAGCAGTCAATATTAACCCTTATCTTATTTTCAGTTTCATAATGAAAGTTGTAAATTCTTGGCTATCTTCACGAGCCCTGGCTAACAAGTTGAATCAGCAATACAAAATTGGGTTTAATTATTTATTTACTAAATACCTAACTAATCACACAGAATTACAAATACACAGAATACAATGATGTCATACAGAATTCACCCCTGGTGAACGGAACCTGTATGAAAGCTGGTTACACCAAGGAAAGGGGGTTGGGCTTGAATGAAAGAGCGGGAAGATTTAGGAACAAAGAAACAGCAGCTATGCTATCGTAAATCTTATGCATTCTAAATTACCGCCCATTTGGAAAAGGAAAATGCAATAAATATTTACTCTGAGCTGTGCTTCGGTAGATTGGTCGTAGATGCTGGCCGGGTTGGTCAACAGATCTCCCTGTTTTCGGAAGAATGTCAATGGTGGTCAATTGGATACGTGGTGGTATCTTCGTCTGGTTGTTAGACTGGATCCGTCGTCCGTCCTTTCCTAGCCCACGTCGACAGCGGCCGCTGCTAACTCAACGGCTAGGAAGTAGCACTTCTGTAGTGAATAAGCTCAAAGTTCATACCAGTTCATACCATAGCTCACGCCGAGGTTGGCTTAGTTCTGTCCTTGACATGTGTGTCCTTCTAACGTAGAGGCTGCAGACCTCCCGTACTGGAACAACCTGGTTATCTTTTCGTCAAAGGCTTATATAGTGGAGAGGGGGGGAAGGATGTGTTTCATCGTTTATAACCCCTCCTCTTCACAGGGGTGGGCCACTGATCAAGCAGGGCACTTTCCTTATGAAAACCCAAATCTCTCATTTGGAAGATAAAATTACATTTCATCTCCTAACAAACAATTTCAATATCAAACATTTCAATTGCATAACAATTCCATGTTACTCTGATAACTAGAGGGTGTATACTTTCTCAGGTACAGTTTATGTCGTCCTGTCATCAATCATAATGTCTCAGATAACAACGAACTTTACATACATACTCATTACGTTCCCAAGAATATTTCCAACTGGTTTTATTACCAAAATATGGTTCCTTTTCCCCATTTGTTTGATGTTCCCAGACTCTCTATATTTAACACAGGCTATTCAAGTCCTTCAGTAGGGTCAGAGAGGGGAAGGGAGAAAGGTATTTATGGGGGGGGGGGGTCATAAACCTTACCCACAGGCCAACGTCATGACAGTGCCGTAATACCTAACAACAAAACACGCAAAAACAAAAATAAAAATAAAGGAATTAAGAAATATAGAAATATTAGAACGAGCCATGTCTGAGTCCAAAATGTAAATATGTATATGATGGTGTGTATAGACATTATGGACAGTATATGGATAGAAAAGGTGTGTACAGTAACAGTTATATAGGATGATCCTTGACTAGAATACAGTATATTCGTATGAAGTGGGTAAAACAATATGTAAACATTATTAAAGTGACCAGTGTTCAATGACTATGTACATAGGGCAGCAGTCTCTAAGGTGCAGGGTAGAGTAGAGGGTGGTAGCCGGGTAGTAACAGTGACTAAGTTCAGGGCAGGGTACTGGGCAGAGGTCGGCTAGTGGTGACTATTTAACAGTCTGATGGCCTGGAGATAGAAGCTGTTGTTTCAGTCTCTCAGTCCCAGCTTTGATGCACCTGTACTGTCTCCACCTTCTAGATGGTAGAGGGGGGAACAGTCCATGGCTTCTTGGCCTTTCTGTGAGGGCAGGCAATGTTGCCCCGGTGATGCGTAGGGCTAACCATACCACCCTCTGGAGAGCCCTGCAGTTGCAGAAAGTGCAGTTGCCGTACCAGGCGGTGATACAGCCCGACAGGATGTTCTGAATGGTGCATCTGTAGAAGTTTGTGGGGTCTTAGGGGTCAAGCCGAATTTCTTCAGCCTCCTGAGGTTGAAGAGGCAGTGTTGCACCTTCTTCACAACATTGTCTGTGTGGATGGACCATTTCAGGTTGTCAGTGATGTGCACACCGAGGAACTTTAAGCTTTTCACCCTCTCCACTGCGGTATCGTTGATGTGGATGGGGGCGTGCTCCCTCTGCTGTCTCCTGAAGTTCAAGGGCGCTCACCTCCTCCCTGTAGGCTGTCTTGTCGTTGTTGGTAATCAGGCCTACCACTGTTGTCTTGTCTGCAAACTTGATGATTGAGTTCGAGACGTGCATGGCCACGCAGTCACGGGTGAACAGGGAGTACTGGGGGAGGGGGGGGGGGGGGGGGGGGGGGTTGCACACGCACCCTTGTGGGGCCCCCGTGTTGAGGACCTTTGTAGCAATGTTGTTGCCTAGTTTCCCCAGCCCATCAGGAAGTCAAGGACCCAATTGCACAGGGCGGGGTTCAGACTCAGGGCCCCAAGCTTAGTGATGAGATTGGAGGGCACTATGGTGTTGAAGGTTGAGCTGTAGTCGATGAACAGCATTCTTAAGGTATAGTTCTTGTCCAGATGGGACAGGGCAGTGTACAGAGCGATGGCGATTGTGTCTTCCGTGGATCTGTTGGGGGGGGGGGGGGGGTGTATGCACATTGTAGTGGGTCTAGGTTGTCGGGTAAGATGATAGGATCCTTAACTAGCCTTTCAAAGCTGGTCTGCACATGCTCTGAAGACGCGGCTACTGTCTGGTTACCCATGGCTGCTCATGGCTGCTGGGCAACTTGTGGTGGCATTGCCTGGTCACTGGACTGTCATTCAGCCAGGTTAGTTAAACTCTGACCAGCTGTTCAGCCTCTTTAACCTTGAAGATAGGATTCCCTGAAGCACTACACTGCTATCTGCCCCCCTACTCTCTTTTCCCTGCTCCTCTCCCACCTCCCATCTTTTCCCCTCAGGAACTCTGTGGAGATGCCAACTTAAATAAAGGGGCATCCAGCCCCCCCACAACATCTGTTTGGGCTGAGAAGCGGCTGGTTTCAGACGCGTTTCTGATGCATTTCATTATTAATCATGCCTTGACAGATACATGCCACCCAAAAGCATGTAGGGGCAGAAACAGCAGGACATTTGAATTAGTCTTCCATGACTTCCTTTACATCTCTCTTTCCACCCAAAGACATTTGTACGCATACCATGGTGTGCACTCCAGATAAGCATGGGAGTGTGATTTATGCAGACCCCAACATCCCCTTTAGACATAAAGGTCTTAAATTAACACACAAGGCTTTTGGAACACTGCACTGTTCATTCTGCCCCCATCTAGCAATCTATGTGTTCCTACATACTGTAGTGCTAAATACATAAGTGCTATCTGGATATGCTACAATGCATCCAGTGCCAACACAATGACATACGCTGTTCATGCTTTATTGAAACTGACATGTTTTAGGATACTATGTAAAAGGCTGTGGGAATTACAATGGACAGTAGATGGATGTGCTTTTTTAATTAATCATACTTCATGGAATTGAATTGTTCCCATTATTATACTTCAAACAAATCTATCCATTGCAGAGTAAATATACTAGCTCTCAGCCTTACCTACCCTTCTATTTCCAGGTCTTTATTGGGACATTCTTCAATAATTTAGTCTAGTGGGCTACATTTTGAAGAGCAGAAAGGGATTCCTTTTTTTTTTTTGTTAGCTAGCTTTTACCTACGTGGCAGTGATAAACATGTTCTGTATCTCTTAAGATGTCAGAGGTTTGACCCAGACAACTTTTAATACAGACCAGGGCTAAACGTTTCTTTGCTATGAACTGTGCATTCACACATTCAGTGCTTTGTGAAACTGTCCATTGGATAAGTGTTACTTACAATTCAGTCTCCTCAATTTGGAGGTACTCTGGAAGCTCTTAAGGTTTTTTCCTTTCTTTTTTTTAAGGACCAGGGTTGCCATTTATCCTCCATCACCCACCCAGTGGTGGGGCAAGAGGACCATGTGTTCCACAAAAGATAGATCCCATCAAGTGAGGAGAAAGTTAATTGGAGGACATTAAAGCCAGGGTGGAGCTGTTTTATCAGTGCCATGGTGCCGTCAATAACCCTTTTCTTATCGTCTCTCAGGTACTTCAGAAACTGCCGGCACAAAAACTGTCGTACAGTTTTTCACCCTCTGGGGAGGAGACATTATTGGCAAATTGTGATTTGTGACTTCGATGGCTGTGTTTTTGTTTAGTCACACTCAGGCTGTCACCCAAAAGCCACATCTACATTAAATGATAATGGTCAAAGTGATTTTTCACTTTTCTAATAATCTACAATATGGCCATTAGAGACAATATTGCAACAGATAAATCCACTATTCCTCTGTGAAACCTTAGAGACATTAAAGGATGAGGTGTACATTGGAGAGGCTTGGAGATCGGCTAACGGCAATTTATTGGCCTATGTACTTGAGAACATGTGCATGCACACACACACATACACATACACATACACGTGCACGCACACACACACACGCACACACACACATACACATACACGTGCACGCACACACGCGCACGCACGCACACACACACACACACTTTTTATGCCTTAACCAGAAAATAGAGAAAGATGTGTAACAAGTAAAATAAAAACAATTTAGTCTACCACTCCTTGCCTCCTAGACTGGAGTATCCTCCTGGAGTCTGCGCTGTATATTACAGTTGTTTGCAAAAGCTACAGAAGTACAATACAGAAATAGCCCAATCATATGTTGGAAAGAAGGCATCTGTACATAAATGCAGCGCAAGAGAGAACCGCATGGATTTTCACCACCTCTGTCTGTTTTTATGTACAGCTCTATCTGTTTTTATGTACAGCTCTATCTGTTTTTATGTACAGCTCTATCTGTTTTTATGTACAGCTCTGTCTGTTTTTATGTACAGCTCTGTCTGTTTTTATGTACAGCTCTATCTGTTTTTATGTACAGCTCTATCTGTTTTTATGTACAGCGCTGTCTGTTTTTATGTACAGCTCTATCTGTTTTTATGTACAGCTCTATCTGTTTTTATGTACAGCTCTATCTGTTTTTATGTACAGCTCTGTCTTTTTTTGTGTACAGCTCTATCTGTTTTTATGTACAGCTCTATCTGTTTTTATGTACAGCTCTGTCTTTTTTTGTGTACAGCTCTATCTGTTTTTATGTACAGCTCTGTCTGTTTTTATGTACACCTCTGTCTGTTTTTGTGTACAGCTCTATCTGTTTTTATGTACAGCTCTGTCTGTTTTTATGTACAGCTCTATCTGTTTTTATGTACAGCTCTATCTGTTTTTATGTACAGCTCTGTCTACTATCAGCAATGTTCACCCTGAGAGAGGAATTTAAAAAGACCTGTGAACAGGTATGGTATGTGCCTCAGGGGCCTCATTTATAACCATTGCGGAGGTTTCACACAAAATATCTGCGTGCATCATTTCTGAAAAGAATATGTACGTATAAAAATATTGAGATTTCTAAACTTGACATGCGCCATACTTACGCATGTTTCCCAGACCCATCGTAAACTGTGTGTGCATGAACAAACATTATAACAAGCATTATGATGCCCTCCATTATCCTTTTACCGTGGCAATAACGCCCTTTATTTGCTGTATAATTTGGAATTTTTGGAATAAGGCCAAGGCGGTTTATAAAAGAAAGAGCAATGTCAAATTGTATGAAATGTTTTTGCAGTAACTTATACTGTATCTGGCAAAGGACTGTGACAGCTTCTGAAAGAAAAGGCAATGGCAAATTGCAAATTGCCAGTTGTGGACCTGTCAGCAGAACATTTGAATTCAACAATATTTTGCATCGACTTTCCCCCCAACCTAAATAATGACGGGCTGCCTCTGAATTATGAAACAATGTCTAGGGCAGGCAAAAAAAAATGCAATTACAGTACTTACAGTAGCAAACATAGAACTACTTCAATGTAAAATATGAACAGTTCATCTGTTAAATTCAACTGTAAATTATATGTGTACGGTATAGGAAAACTTGAAACATTTAGCTTACCTATTTATTAGGCTACTAAGTACAATTAAATGAGAAATGTGCAAGGTAATTTGTTGTATGGTTACTTCAGGTATATGAACCCATCATGGCCAGAAAAGGAGAGTCATTTATTCTCCAATGGTTATGAAAATAATATAAATGGGAAAAAGATTCCTATGTCTAATGATTTAACATTCCAAAAATAAAACATACCTTTTCGCTTTTCTCACTAATGGAAAATGTTGTTCAAAATACAGAAATACAGCCGGTATGATCATATGATGCAGAATGTATTTCTGTATTTTGAAAGTTAGATATAGTAAAAACTTGATTCCTGACATGAAAAACATTTTGGGACTACAGTATATCAACAATGGACTAATTAAACAAATATCAAAAGATCGTTTTTTTTGGCTGGAGTTTTCCTTTAATATGTTTTCTCGTTTTTTTGTCTTTGATGATTAAGCTTTTGATCATAGCCCCATTTGCACAAAACACTTCTTTGCCAGCTTGCAATACAATATTTCAACCACTAGCCGATGTGCATTTGCATGGTCTATAGTTGGCGGGGAGGCGAGCACATTCTCACGTCAAGTTAAATTTAGCCAACTTTTGCGTGAAAACTGTCACACACACATTTTGGGGTATACAGTATTTTGTAAGTATGCACACTTTATAAATGAGGCCCCTGGTGATGCAGGTCTTTGTTGATGAAAGACAGGGACTTTTGTCCCATAAACCTGTCAAGTCAGCAATGAGCATTGCATAATAAAGTGATGAAAAGTAGAAAATGGAAAATGTATTGTTTTATTTATGAAGATTGAAAGTGGGAGTATAAATGCGTTTGTCCTATTGCAGTGACAGAAGCTGAAACACTCCTAGGTTTGGTACATGAAATGGCAAGTCAACCAATGAGTAGTAGTCACGTCTTATCTGTGCCAAACAGACTTTAGAGATATCTGCGGCATCTTCTGATTTCCTCTGACACACAGAGAGAGAGAAGCAGCTGACTCAGCAGAGAGATCACAGAGAGAGAAAGGAGAGGAATACAATGGCACTTCACCTTTGATTCCACCGGGCCTCATACATCACACATAGAGATATACATTCATTCATTTGTGTGAAAGACTGAACACTCATGGGAACTAGAATTGATCCGCCATGTATACTCCTCTATCTATAATACAATCAGTGTGTATATGAGGTATATGTAGCAATATACTGCGGTTATTGCAGTTATTGATATTTCTGATATTATTCATGAAAGTCTGTATCTGGCATGTCCTGCCTACTAGTCATGAACCCTCTCACAGAATGCACTAGTCTTACTTAAGAGGGAGAGCAAATTTAAGTCATTCTGGAACTCTAAAACACAAATAAATTTCATGAACTTTTTTTTATGCTGCTATGCTTTATAATTAAGTGTATATCTGTATCAGACTATTCATGTGGTAATTAACATAACTATACAAACGACCTAATATTGCCAACCACCCCTGTGGTTCTGGGGCTCGTTACTGTGTCTTGTCTGTTGCTCCTACGTTGTCTTGGAGGCTGGCAAGACAGAACAACAACAAATTATTTTCCTTTACGCAACCTTATCAAAGGCCGTATCCTGTATTCCCGCTGCATATCCAGCTGCCTCATTGCTGAGAAGCTCATGCTGGGGGTGCTGAGGAGCAGATTGACTGCTGAGCTGTTTTTCACTTGTCAACATCAATCCAGCCTGTCTGGACAGAGACATCTGTCACTCGCACAGCTCCTGTATCTGCCACGAAGAATACAACATGTTAAGTGAATAAGAATCAGATTGGGGGATAGCGTCTCAATCATTTTCTTCTAAGGGAAATTGGAGGGGGGTGGGGGTGGGGGTGGGGATTTGTGAGTTTGGGTTGGGGTGTTAAATCTTGACCTTCTCTTACCAATTTCCTAGAATCTTCTTTGACACTCACTTCAATAGAAATGAGACTGCTATCTTTTCCAGTGCGGTAGAATCAATCACTGGTGACAGGGACTATTAGCTGGCAGCTGGCGACACAACATGACGTTAGCTTCCTGGGAGGGTGAGTGTACCATTTCACCTCCACCATTCAGACTCCTCCCTCTTCGCCCACTGGAACTAATGAACAGGAAGTAGAAGGTGAGCGTGTGGGAGGGGACCATCCTGCACTGTAATGACGAAGGAGTTGCAGCTGGTTGGAAGAAGTGTGCACTAGTGGGTGGTGAAATGGACTCCGGTGAGAGTGTTAGTCACACTCTGACCATACTGATCTCATATTGATACAGCTACGGCAAATATACAGTTACAGGTGAACTCTGTAACCTCCAACGTCACGTTGGATAAGTTTGTGTCCATGCTACAGTATTGATGAAAATACAGACATCTATGTTTTCCTACTTTATAATCCTTTTACCTATTTAGGAAGTCATTGACTATGTCTCGGGGGAACACCGACAACATGCAAACCAGCAAGATTCCTAGAGTCTCGGCATGCAGCAGCCTCTATTTAACACACTTTTTATTTACTTTAATATGGGGGGTAGACCAGCTTTAATATTGCAGATAGATTGTGGCTTCTATCAATGTAATTGTCTGTATCATTTCCAAACCCACATATATACAGTACCAGTCAAAAGTTTGGACACACCTACTCATTCCATTTTTTATTTTATTTACTATTTTCTACATTGTAGAATAATAGTGAAGACATCAAAACTATGAAATAACACATATGGAATCATGTAGTAACCAAAAAAAGGTTATTCAAAGTAGCCACCCTTTGCCTTGATAACAGCTTTGTACACTGCTTGGCATTCTCTCAACCAGCTTCACCTGGAATGCTTTTCCAACAGTCTTGAAGGAGTTCCCACATATGCGGCGACCAAAAATGCATCTCCTGCATTTATCCCAATCAGAATCAGAGGGTTGCCTCAATCGACATCCACAGCACCCAGGAATAGTGGGTTAATTGCCTTGCTCAGGGGCAGAACAACAGATTTTTACCAGCTTGGGGATTTGATCCAGCAACCTTTCAGTTACTGGCCCAATGCTCTAACCACTAGGCTACCTGTCACCCTTAGATGAAAGCATGGAGGTATGTTATGAAAAATGTCCCAATGGCCAAATAGTGACTGAACCATTTACACTAACACAGGGAGACTCTCCTTCCCACAGGGCCCCCAGTACAGAGAGAGAAACTCCTCTCAGCACTAGTCTCAGCCACCAGCAACAAGATGCTATAATCTTTACTGGCAATACTAGCAGCTGGCAGTCGTTTGTAACTCCATTTTAGCAGAGGTTTGTGTGTCACTGAGGGGGAATCAGTTTGCGGTGATTCCATTACAGACACAAGTGGACTTCTGGCTATAGTGGTATGTTGAAATGCAATTTGAACCTCCCTGTATAGATTTCTCCCAGAGAGGCAAAGAAGAGAGATGGAACAGTGTTTTACAGATATGAGAGAAGTCCCCCTGAAGCTAGGACAGCAGAGTCCCTGGCCATCTTCCAAAAATATCTGAAACCCTACCTATTCAAAGAGTATATTAAGTAATCCCACAGCTCCCCCCTACCCCTCACTCTCCACCAAAAAACAACAACAACCTTGCCTTTAGTGAACTAACACTCACACTTTGCTGATAGCTACTTTATTGAGGAAATGTGTTCTTATTATGCCTGTGATATGTGGTTGTCCCACCTAGCTATCTTAAGATGAATGCACTAACTGTAAGTCATTCTGGATAAGAGCATCTGCTTAACTCAGGGTTTCCCAAACTCTGTCCTGGATACTCCAAGGGGTGCATGCTTAGTTTTTCCCCCTAGGGATACACAGCTGATTCAAATCATCAAAACTCCATGATGAGTTGGTTATTTGAATCAGCTGTGTAGTACTAGGGCAAAAACCAAAATGTGCACCCCTTTTTGGGAAACCCTGTGCTAAATGACTCAAATGTAAATACCTCTACTATGATACAGTATCACAATTCAACTGATAAATCCATGCACAGACAGATGTTAAAAAATTGCGGATATCAATCAATCAATCAATCAATCAATCAATCAATCAATCAATCAAATGTATTTATAAAGCCCTTCTTACATCAGCTGATGTCACAAAGTGCTGTACAGAAACCCAGCCTAAAACCCCAAACAGCAAGCAATGCAGATGTAGAAGCACGGTGGTTAGGAAAAACTCCCTAGAATACATAGTTAGAATGGAGAGAGGAAAGGAGGGAGAGAGAACAGACATAAATATGCACCAATCTCTGGCAATGATGTGGATCTTAACATATGCCTGAGCTTCCCCGCGAGGAGCTCTCATAGATGTAGCTATCCAGCAGCCTACTGGCTTGTGTGCAGTGTTAAGGTGTGATGCTGTTGTTGCTAAGATACTGCATGGAGACAGTGGCCTCCTCAGTGTTTTATGTCCCTCTGCTGCTCGTCGCCCACAACGCAAGTAACCCCCCCAACCCCCATGCTCCTGTCTATTTCTCAATCCCCAAACCAAACAATGTGTGTCTGTTCGAGTTCCTCTTGTCATGACACTTTGGATTGCTGGGTACATGGTGTGTGAATCACATACAATTATACAGCACATGCACAACAAAACAGCTTTTGTATTTTCTCAGTAGCCCATATTTTTGCAAATGAAAAAACCCATCTTTAATTTTCTGCATGACTCGAAATCTATTTATTTGTTGTGAATAGAATAGTTCTTCTCCACACTTGCCTTACTCCTAACATCTGTGTAAAAACAATGTTTATTTGTCTACCCAAGGGGGAAATTTGATGTGCAACGCCACTTGGTGTTATACATCCCTGCCACACGCACTCTGTAAGATGAGCCAGACAAAGTGAACAGATTCACTGAAATACAGACAGCAGCGGGCTTCTCTAATGCGGCATGATGAATGGTTAGTGAACAGTGATCGTCTACAAGTCCACACAAATAGATGGTTATGAACATACTGTTGAGCTAGTAAGTGTTAGGTTAGACCAACCAGTATCAAGCTTACCAAATCATTTGGGTTGCCATTTTTGTTATATTGTCTACGGTCACATATAACTAATCATTTAAAACAACAGTTGTCACTTCTATGTGTTATATTTCTATAGGTGTAATGACTCACACTTTAGATTAAGGGCTTTTTGAGTTTCTCGTCCTGACAAACATCTGACGTTAACAGACACTGAACTTTAACACTCGTCTCACATTAAGTTGAAGCCAATACAATCCTCCCCTGACTTGATGTTTCTGGGCCATCATCTTTTACCCGAGTCGAGACATCACTTCAAGTAATTTGTACCTTAAATCCAGGAGGCTACCCAGCCGGCCGGAACTAATTTGGGCAGAATCACTTTTACCTTCCCAGCGTAATATAGCCTTGCCAAGAGAGGTGAGTGAGCGATGTTCTTATCATTAGAAATGGCACGATTAAACTAAACCATGTGGAAACGGAGCCTTGAGGGATACAGGAACCTGCTTGATGGAGAAGAATGGGCGGATGTAATGTGTAAGGTTATGCCAGGTTGGTATTTTTCCTTCCCTCTGTCTTATCGACCTATATTGAATGCTGTGTCTCCAATGCCCTCTGTTAAGAGTTTGTGGGCGTCCATCTTCTCGAACCGATGTCACCAACAAAATTATTATTATTGCATTGTATCTCTCATTTAGAACTAAGGACATCTAACCTGATGATGCTGGAAAAACTTGGAACACATGGAAGTGAAAAAAGTATTCTATTCTGTGTGCCAGGTCATGTTCTCCTGACGTAGTAGACACATTACTTTACCAGAGTAGAGTAGTCGAGCATTGCTCACTGCTTATTGGCGGCCTCTTTGCTCATCTCCAGCACCTGAGGCGAACCCTGGGGGTGTCAGGTTCTCTCTGTCTCATGCGTCTTCTCTGCTTTAAAGAGGTTGGCAGGAGTCTGCACTGTCATGAACTGACAGGGTAATTGAGCCATCTCTGCCTATAAACAGTATTGAAGTTTGCCCTGGGGGGCAGAGAAGTACTGAACCTACTAGGAACCTGGATTGGCCAGCCTACATTATTATGACTTTGTTTCTCCGTGGAGGTTACAGTGTCAGGAGACAGTGAGATTTTCATTCAAGTGAATGTATGTAGTCTAATGGCAGCCTAGGCTTGGGCAGTGTGCAGTACTGTACTCAGGCGTTAACTCAGGTGCCCACTGCAGAGGGCAGGAGGCTGTGTACTGTCGGCATTCAGCAAGGTTTTGGTCCTTGTCACTTTAATAAAACTGGAGCTGGCGAGGTGACAGCACATGCAGTCAAACGGAAAGCTGATGACAAGCGGGAGCATCTCCTCCGCAGCATAGTGGGAGGAGTGTTTTCAGAGGGCGGAACAGGGGTACAGAATGTTAATCAAGCAATGTCTCTGCTCTGACAAAGAGTCTTGATTAGACATCCTGGCAAGGGTCAAGTCTTAATTGGGTTACATCCTCTCCCGGTGCGGGGATAGATGAACAGCAGTTTGAAGTTTGACACCATGGCAGGGCACTGGGGAGATGTGGAACATTTGGCAGCAGTGATTTGTTGACCTTCTGCATAGTCCCTGAGGGACTGAGAGTTGTCCAAGAAGAGAAGAAAAAAATGTAATATTACTAAACAAGTACTTCTCTAGGCAGTGGCAGGGTATGACGTTAAGTATGAATCATTCAGCTCGTCCCAATGTATTTTTTGTTCTGACCGGGAAGAGTGCTCCTTGGAGGTCAAACCCAGGTGACCATGGCTGGCTGGCAAAGTGGCACATAGACTGGCAGCTGCTCAACTGGCCCTGTCACTCTCTGGGGCACTGGGTGGAATGTCAAATGGGAGGATGGACCCAAAATTACCCATGCCACCTCTCTCTTCGCACTGGATACCGTACACCTAGGAGCTCTCTGCATCTCTCTCCTGCCTCCCGTCCTTAGGACAACCAGGCCTGCTGTAATTAGATTCTGAACCTCTCTAGTCCTTTCAGTGTAACAGAGCTGGGGTGGGGTGCGATGACAGAGAAAAGGAAGGTGATGTGTTTTGAGGGAGGGTTTATTCTCCTCCTCCAGTGTGTGTGTGTGTGTGTGTGTGTGTGCGTGTGTGTGTGTGTGTAGTCTACATTAAAGGGGGCATGTGTGATTCGTTTCAGGAAACTAGGCGTCACTACCTCATTTGAATGTAAACTTTAAAAAACAATCTAAATGCATTTTTTGGTAGAAATGCCTTCTGGAACGTGAACTTTCATGTGCCTTAATAATAAACGCGTATGCTATCTGTAAATACGAATACAATTGTTAAATTACGTGCCTAGTTGGTTTATACATGGAAAAATACAGGAACCTTCCCGCTAGCCATGATTGGCTGAGATAATGGATGGGCTGGACATGCCGAGAGATGAGTTCTGTTCGGTCTGCCATGTAGCACGCTTCTGTCTATAATATGAGCTGGTCATTGTGTGTAGGTAATCCTTTCTAACACAGCTTTTTTGAAAGATATCAAGTAGTAGAACTGCAAAAGTGTTGCTCTCCACTTTTTTCTAGTTTTGGTGGAATTAGAGTATGATAGCTAAGGAGATGGAGAAAATGCTGACGTTTAATTGCAAATATGCAGAGGGAGTCGAAAAGAGAACACACAGAAGGCTGTTGTATAAAACATCTGCCTTCGGATTACATCTTCAAACTAATGGCAACCATGGCATCTGTGACAGAGGGAGAAGTGTCCATTCATGTATACGGGTAAGATAGTCTAGCTAGCTAAATCTTCACATATTATACGCCTCCAATTTTGTCAGAAAGTTGTTTTCATTTCAAGTTAACCTCTTCGCTATAGGGGGCAGTATTTTCACGGCCGGATGAAAAATGTACCCAATTTAAAGAGTACTGTTAGCTAGCTAGCTAACATTAGCTGGCTGGCTCGCTAGCTAACGTTATGTGTATGATCTGTGTAGCAATATTATTCGTATCTCAGAGCCATTTGCATTGCTAGTTATAGCCTACTATTAGCTAGCTAGCTAACATTGAACCTGGTTGGTTAGCTTTAGCTACCTGTAGATTCATGCAGGGTAGTAACGTTATGAGTTTTGATTATGGTCCATTGTTTAGATAGCTAGCTACATGTCTAAACAAAATGCTCCACTATGCAAGTAACCATTTCACTACACCTTCTGTATCCTGTGCATGTGACAAATAAACTTTGATTTTATTTGATATAGTATGCGTTTACTAGAGACGATAATATGAAGAACATGACCTGTACCAAATTCAAATTAGGATATAAAGAAGAGCTCTCCAGTAGGTTTACCAAAACATTTAATGATATCATATGGTGATTGCACCAATTTGTAAGTCGCTCTGGATAAGAGCGTCTGCTAAATGACGTAAATGTAAATGTAAATTTAAGGGCCATTTTCTCAAAAGTGAGGTTACAATTTATCGACTTTCAAAGCAGAATTACTTTCCCTTTGTTCCCTAACTGTAGTGTATGATATACCCTTTTCCAGCTCTGAGTCTCTACTTTAATCCAACGTAAAAAGCACAATTTAGAATTTTGCTACATAAGACCGAATCAAGCCGGTTGGTCACATATACCATACGTGACAGCAGCATGTCAGATCCATCATGATCAGTGGCCATGTTGAGATGGCCATGTAATGAACAGTGTGGGATGGCCACATTAGAAAAATAGCCATGGGGAACATGAAGAAATACTGGCCATATAACCAGTGGCACGTGGCTTCATCATGTTATGGACACGACCTGTTTCCATTCCTCGCTGGATCCGACAAATAGAACCAACCCTATCGGGTTCCATAAGGATTTAACTGTCCAACAAATGTAAGAACGTCACCGTATTGAACTGTCTCATAAAAGTACTGTGGTCTTCCATAGCGGAGGAATGCTTGAAAGCAGACTAATCAAGAATATTTTATGGTTCCAGTGATTCAAATATGTCCGGATATCACTAAATTAGACAACTGTTCAAGGTTATGGTATCAATATCCCCTGTTGTGATTTTTTTTTAATAAGAAACATTGGTGGCCACATTTCCTGAGTCAGAGTGCATATGCAGAGAATACCGTTTTATGAAGTGTACATGTTTGTGCGTATGTAAACACATTGCATACTGCATTTTGTAATCCCTCTCTAGCCTTTCCTGATTTCACTGAGGAGGAGGCAGATCCCATTATAAGAAAGACGATTAAGCTCCATAAACTTTAATCTTCCTTTTTTTCTTTTCACCTATCAATTCATCTGACAGGCTTCCTTCCTTCCTGGGGTTGGGTTGATAGTAATGTGGGGGTCGGAGAGAGCCTGTGAGCGGAGACAGACATGTTGTGCTCGGGGGCTCCACAGCAGTGAGGACTGTACTTGTCAGGTATAGCAGCGGCAACACATTCATCTCCACCCCCTCCATTACCTGTCTCCCCCTGTTCCAGGGCCCTGCTTGGAGGCTCGGAGTGCAGGGCCCTCCCCTCTGATCCAGTGGAGGGATTAAGGTACCTATGGATTTCACCTCAGCCTTCACGTCATCAGGCGTCTCATTAATCCCCTGGTTAACATAACAATGGCCATTATTCTCCCATACACCCTCACGGTAAGATAGACAGAGTTTGCTGGCAATAAGATAACAACTAAACACAGATCCCTTATTTGCTGTATTTCCGTGGTGCTTCATGGTGTGCCACAGGCTAATAAACCACTCGTATATACAGTGGGGAGAACAAGTATTTGATACACTGCCGATTTTGCAGGTTTTCCTACTTACAAAGCATGTAGAGGTCTGTAATTTTTATCATAGGTACACTTCAATTGTGAGACGGAATCTAAAACAAAAATCCAGAAAATCACATTGTATGACTTTTAAGTAATTAATTTGCATTTTATTGCATGACATAAGTATTTGATACATCAGAAAAGCAGAACTTAATATTTGGTACAGAAACCTTTGTTTGCAATTACAGAGATCATACGTTTCCTGTAGTTCTTGACCAGGTTTGCACACACTGCAGCAGGGATTTGGGCCCACTCCTCCATACAGACCTTCTCCAGATCCTTCAGGTTTCGGGGCTGTCGCTGGGCAATACGGACTTTCAGCTCCCTCCAAAGATTTTCTATTGGGTTCAGGTCTGGAGACTGGCTAGGTCACTACAGGACCTTGAGATGGTTCTTACGGAGCCACTCCTTAGTTGCCCTGGCTGTGTGTTTCGGGTCGTTGTCAAGCTGGAAGACCCAGCCACGACCCATCTTCAATGCTCTTACTGAGGGAAGGAGGTTGTTGGCCAAGATCTCGCGATACATGGCCCCATCCATCCTCCCCTCAATACGGTGCAGTCGTCCTGTCCCCTTTGCAGAAAAGCATCCCCAAAGAATGATGTTTCCACCTCCATGCTTCACGGTTGGGATGGTGTTCTTGGGGTTGTACTCATCCTTCTTCTTCCTCCAAACACGGCGAGTGGAGTTTTGACCAAAAAGCTCTATTTTTGTCTCATCAGACCACATGACCTTCTCCCATTCCTCCTCTGGATCATCCAGATGGTCATTGGCAAACTTCAGATGGGCCTGGACATGCGCTGGCTTGAGCAGGGGGACCTTGCGTGCGCTGCAGGATTTTAATCCATGACGGCGTAGTGTGTTACTAATTGTTTTCTTTGAGACTGTGGTCCCAGCTCTCTTCAGGTCATTGACAAGGTCCTGCCGTGTAGTTCTGGGCTGATCCCTCACCTTCCTCATGATCATTGATGCCCCACGAGGTGAGATCTTGCATGGAGCCCCAGACCGAGGGTGATTGACCGTCATCTTGAACTTCTTCCATTTTCTAATAATTGAGCCAACAGTTGTTGCCTTCTCACCAAGCTACTTGCCTATTGTCCTGTAGCCCATCCCAGCCTTGTGCAGGTCTACAATTTTATCCCTGATGTCCTTACACAGCTCTCTGGTCTTGGCCATTGTGGAGAGGTTGGAGTCTGTTTGATTGAGTGTGTGGACAGGTGTCTTTTATACAGGTAACGAGTTCAAACAGGTGCAGTTAATACAGGTAATGAGTGGAGAACAGGAGGGCTTCTTAAAGAAAAACTAACAGGTCTGTGAGAGCAGGAATTCTTCCTGGTTGGTAGGTGATCAAATACTTATGTCATGCAATAAAATGCAAATTAATTACTTAAAAATCATACAATGTGATTTTCTGGATTTTTGATTCTTGATTTTAGATTCCGTCTCTCACAGTTGAAGTGTACCTATGATAAAAATGACAGACCTCTACATGCTTTGTAAGTAGGAAAACCTGCAAAATCGGCAGTGTATCAAATACTTGTTCTCCCCACTGTATATGGGATCCTGCCCACAGGGCTGTTTTAGTCTGTAAATCTCAGAAGGCAGAGGGGAGAAAAGAGAGAGTAGGATGTGGATGGAGTTTAAAACATGGCTGATGTCCATAAAGCTAAAAGTCCTGTACCTCTCCACCTCCCATTGACCTTTAGTTATTGGAACAGCAAGGTTTGATCCGTAACAAACGGCTCCATATTGACCCTTCTACAGTACGTCCATAGCCCAGGCCTCCCCAGAGCAGAGGAGAGGAGAAGCTGTGAGATTCCTAGTGTGTTGACCACTGGTCCCGTGATGATGTAACCGACCATCCCAGAGGACAAAGCCTGCAGACGAACAGTCCTACCCACAAAGAGTGGACAAAGACACACACATGCTCCCATAGAGACATGCATGAAGACACAGACACTCAGGAACCTGGTGCTTTCCCCATCCCTAGATATACTGGGTATAGCTTCTAATGGTTTTTCATAACAAAATACTGAAATTCATCCTCACATGCTTTTGAAGAAGATAATATTTAAGCAATAAGGCCAGAGGGGGTGTGGTATATGGCCAATATCACAAACACCTCAGGTGCCTTATTGCTATTATAAACTGGTTATCAACGTAATTAGATCAGTAAAAATAAATGTTTTGTCATACCCGTGGTGTACGGTCTGATATAACTCGGCTGTCAGCCAATCAGCGTTCAGGGCTCGAACCTGGATTATAAACTGGGTGGTTTGAGCCCTGAATGCTGATTGGCTGACAGACGGGGTATATCAGACCGTATACAGGGTTGGGAGGTAATGGATTACATATAAGGAGCCGTTACATGTAAGGGATTGCAAAAAAACGTTAACTGTAGTCTGTCAGAGACCACTATGATGACACACCAAATGGGTTTGATGGATCATGGGAAAAGAGCAGGAATAGGCTTTTGTAGGCTACAGTCCAAGCCATGTCTTCCAATGGTGCGACTGCTGTCGGCATCCAAAGATTATCCAACTTGACTAAACGCTTGGAGGTAAGGATGACAGCAGTGGTGTAGTCTACGGTGATACGGATATCACTTATTATTGATATCTACATAGTGCATTGATGTGAATCACACTGCTGCTCTCTCATTTAGCTATTTGCACCTTACAGATTATGGTTGTTGTGGATGGCTGTTCACAAATCTAAATGTGTATTTGAACCCAATAATGGTTGAATTCAAGAAGTTTAAACTGCCTATCAGTCTTTGTTTTAGAAACCAGTAGCCAGCCAGTGAAAAATGCGCTCTTGCAACAGCTGCATAGTGCGGATCCCAGCCTATGGAATAGAAGCGGGGCTTTTATTGCTCAATCTAATTCATGCTGATAAAAAAAAATCCATAGGCCTGATGGACACATGCTCAGACTCACACACTTATGATAGACTTAAAGGGGCAATCTGTAGTTGCTACATCCATTTTACTTGTAAATGATGTATATATCCATTGATTTAGAAATGCCTCATGAGCTTAGTTCAACTGTCACAATCCATGACAACCCAAAATATAAGCTTGTTTTACTCCAATGTTTGTAAACATTGCAAATGTAAACAAACACTGTATAACATGGTTAAAACAATACTTTTGATATCATTGATGGTCAGTCCTTGCATCCATAGCTCTGTCTATTAATCTGAGAGTGGTTACATTTCTCCAGGCCCATCCCTCAGCTTTTTACCAAAACAGAGGTGGGGCACCGATTTCGTTATTGTTTCATCAGTGGATTTGCCCCATGAGCGCAGCATTTATTTTTCAACACAAATCAATGAGCCCAATCTGTCCTCCATGACAACATCATAAACAACAGAGTAGAGCTGTATAATAAATCCTTCGTTTTGGTGTTATGCTCAGGTAAAACAATTTGGCTAATCTATACTTCCATATTTCCAAGTACTATTCTTGAAGATCAAGGGGTATAACATTTATTGGAATGACTGGAATTCTGATACACTTTGGTTTTTAATGTAAAGATATAATTGAATCGTATTATTATATGTAGTAGAAAGCGGTGGGTTAGTTGAAGCCTACATAACCAACCCATAAAGTAAAATTGAACGTCCATATATGGCCAGCTATGTAAACTTTAACATTAATTTATCCTGCAGTAGATCAATTGGTAACATACATTTTTGTCTTCTTCTAATGCCTCTTAAGGGGAAAGTAATCTAAAAGTAACTGAATGTAATCAGATTACGTTACTGAGTTGGGTAATCCAAAAGTTATGTTACTGATTACAATTTTGGACATGTAACAGATTACATTTAGGAAGTAATCTACCCAACCCTGACCGTATACCACGGGTATGACAAAACATTTATTTTTACTGCTCTAATTACGTTGGTAACCAGTTGATAATAGCAATAAGGCACCTCAGGGCTTTGTGGCATAAGGCCAATATACCATGGCTAAGGACTGAATCGTGCCTAAGAACAGCCCTTAGCCATGGTATATTGGCCATATATCACACCCCCTCGTGCTTATTGCTTAAATACAGTATGTCACAATAATTCTGTACATCACACAGTCTATGTTAGGAAATATAAATACTGTACAGGTATATGTTTTTCCCCAACTAAAACTCATGTATGAGCATTTGTGTTTCTCTTTTAATTATGAAAATTCAGACTGGGCATCATCTGGTTGAGCAGGAAGCACAAAGTGAATATTTAAATTGGTATTGAACGTGCCTTACAAAAACAGTCAGACATTGCTACTGCTTTTATGTTTAGTAGAATTTATTTGAGGTGAGTGATGGGCAGAGAGGCTTCAGAAGGTCCACACCTTTTTAAAGATGGATGTGGTCTATACACCCAAGCACACAGATCCTCAATGCTGCTCATTGTGAAGGCAGTGCACACACTGGGCTCAAAAAGAATAGGACATCGCAATAATACATATTTCATCAATCTAGACACTCAAACACTTCTTCCCAACAGAAAACATGGAGAATCCCTCAGTTAAGGGCCCATTGTGAGGATTGCATAGACACTTCATAACCAATGCATTATGCCTATATGAAGTACATAGTCACAAATTAATACTAACGTCAACAGCTGAAAATGAGAATGGGGTTACAGCATTGGATCGTTTATTCAATCACTTTCACAAAGATAACTGAAAAGCAAGCAGCAAATGAATGTACTGTATCTTTATTTAACGTAAAGAACAGCAAAACCTAGACAAAGGGAGGTTTAAAAGAACATTTCTGTATTGTCATCAGCCCCACAAACAAACTTTCACAACAGAGAGAAAAATGAACACTTTCAAAGTCAGGTTTCTACAAGAAAAAAACATCTCTGACAGATTGACGTCATCATTACACCATAGTCTTTAAAACAGCGAGAGGTGAAATAAACCTCCTTGCAGACACTCTGCCTTCAAAATGAACAATATGATCAAATCACATCAGATATGCTGGGTGCTGATCAGTTTTATAACTCTATATTTGATAATTGTATCCTTTAATACCGCAGGACAGAGCACAGTGCAACAGAAGCTTCCACAGAAGCTGCAGGTTTCCACACAGGTTAAATATGCAAAGCGCACTGATTCCTGAAACTAGGCTACAGTGATGAAAGTTGTCAAATGTGTTTGGCTTTATTAACTTTGGATTCACAGAGCTAGTGCAGCATCCACAGTGCAGCACACCAATTGAAACTCAGTACACTCAGAGAACAGTGGTTATGAATAAAAGTCGTATACTAAATGTATAAATATGATAAATATTTTAACGTAGCAGGCACAAGCAACCTAACCAATTTAAAGTCAAAACTATTCTAGGTTATAACCTCAAATATTCATGGAGCCATTTTTCACACATTCTAATTTTCTCTAATGCGGGCAGAGAAAAAAAAGAGAGAGGTTATTTGGCTCTAAATATAACGGACTACACAGTCCACCTCTTTATACCATTCAATAATAAACAGGAAGTGAACCACCATAGAATGACATTGATGTTCTGTTTGTCTTGTCTGACAAACTACTGTACGTGCACAGTTCCAAACTGTAGTATACGGCTCCTACTGCAGGATGCATGGTAGAGTCACTTGAATATCCTAAGCAATTGTCTGGTACAGCAAGTGGTCTAGCTGAGCATCTCAAGTGATGCAATATTGAATAGTGTTTTAGTCCTGACATTAAATCATTTACTAAGGCGAATGGGTCAGCTGTTGCAGCATCATATGGAAAATGTCCATCATCCCCACCTCGATGCATGTTAAACGGGTCAGGGTCTGTCTATACAAAATGTAATCTCCCACCCAACACGCCTGCTTTATCAAATTGTGTCCTAATCAACGCCCTTCAGACATTTTCAATGCCAAACTCAATCTCTCTGAGAGCAAAACATGAAACCATGCAATATCCTTGGGCACATGATTTCTTTAGTGTTTTTTTTTCTTCGAAAAGGTCATTTGGCACAGAAAATAATTTGACAATAATGGAGACATACTGTATGGCAGAGGCAAAAAATTGTTAAACGGTACGTATTTAGGCAGACATCTACATTCTGGTCCTATTGCCTACCAACTGGTCAAACACTGGCTGAATCAACGTTGTTTCAATGTCATTTGTCAACGTATTGTGATGTGTGATCAACGTGAAAAATACATTGGTAGTAATCAACCAGTACTGTTTTCATCTCATTTCAACCAGCATAGTAAACATTGAAATTAGGGCCAAACTTCAACTTAAATACATTGACTTAACCTGACTAACTGGTTATTACATCAATCTAATTTCAACATAATCATCAGAACTACGTAGCATATCAATTGAAATTGCATTGAAAATGTCACATAGAAATGTAAAAAATATTTTTCATACTATATATATTGGGTGGTTAAAATGATGTTGAATTTCATATTTGATTAGACAGATTTTATTTGAACTTGTTTCAATGTTGATAGCAAAATGGTATGTTTGAATCAACGTCATTGTTTCAACGTCATGCCATCAACCTAAATAATGAGGTATATTGGAATAAAATGTGAAGCCACAGTCTAACCATTCCTGCCTGAACAGTGACTCCTACTGGTACACCGGCACGTGTACAGATAGGGCTCTACCTGTGCAGAGCACATGCCCCTTTTCCAATCCAGTCTCCAAAGTGCCCTTTCCGGTGGTGGTATAATTTCCCCCCAAATTATCATTTTTAAGTCATTGTTGTTTCACCCCATCTGTTGGTTGCACCTGTTGATCTGCCCTGTACGGAGCTTGCACACCTCCGGATGAGCCTTTTTCCTAGTCTGCCCTGCACAGAGATTGTGCACCTGGTATCCAAACATGCATGGCTTGAGAGATGCGGTCACCGGTCGAGTGTGTGTAGCTAGCTACCTAGTTGTCAACGTGAAGCTAAGTATACCATTATTCGTCTATGGTTGATTGGATCTTTGTAAGTTTAGAAGTAGTTACCATTAGCCCTTTAAATAGGATGCTAAATTCATGACATTAATAATAAACGTTTACCTTTGGATATGGTCTTGTATATGTGTTATTCATAATATATACTATCCAAGTAGAAGATACTGTATATCTCCTTCAAATGTTGATATTTGGTTGCGTGGACAACTCAACATCCAGTTTGTCTTCAAATTAACGACTGAATATGTTGGATTCACTTCTCCATCTCAACCATAAATCTAAGTTAAAGATTGGCACTGGAATGAAATCAATCTTTAAATGCACTTTAAATACATCTTTAAATGTCCTTTAAATACATCTTTAAATGTCCTTTAAATACATCTTTAAATGTCCTTTAAATACATCTTTAAATAATCTTTAAATGTCCTTTAAATACATCTTTAAATGTCCTTTAAATACATCTTTAAATGTCCTTTAAATACATCTTTAAATAATCTTTAAATGTCCTTTAAATACATCTTTAAATAATCTTTAAATGTCCTTTAAATACATCTTTAAATGTCCTTTAAATACATCTTTAAATACATCTGTAAATGTCCTTTAAATACATCTTTAAATACATCTGTAAATGTCCTTTAAATACATCTTTAAATAATCTTTAAATGTCCTTTAAATACATCTTTAAATGTCCTTTGGGCACCTCACTCCGAATTTATTTTCACATACAGCTAGTGTAAAAAAAGCTAAAGGACTAACTTTCAACTAGTCTATGTTATTTAGGTAGTCTACACACATGAGTATAGAAGCTGATCAAGGTCTAAATGTGTTGACATGATAGCTCAGCTGAACAGAGCACGGCTTGTTGCTAAGCAGCATACATAGAGATGGGCATCTGGATGGTAGACTTGTTCCCACTGAACTGTATTACCTCTCAGACACCACTAGGAGGCACTGTTCAGGCAGACTGTGGCATCACGTTTTATTTCAATATACAGGTAGTTCTTTATTTTTGGTTAATTATGTTTATTCAAACATACCATTTTACTATTGAAACAAGGTCAAATAAAATATGTCTAATCAAATATGTAATTCAACATCATTTCAACCACTCAATATATTTAATATAGGATGAAAAATATTTTCAATGCAATTTCAATCTATACATAGTTCTGATGATTATGTTGAAATTACATTGATGTAACAACCTGTTAGTCAGATAAGTCAAAGTATTTAAGTTGAAGTTTTACCCTAATTTCAACGTTTACTTAAGCTGGTTGAAATGAGATCCAAAATTAAATCTCGAATCGGCTTCCTATATCGCAACAAAGCATCCTTCACTCATGCTGCCAAACATACCCTCGTAAAACTGACTATCCTACAGATCCTTGACTTCGGTGATGTCATCTATAAAATAGCCTCCAACACTCTACTCAACAAACTGGATGCAGTCTATCACAGTGCCATCCGTTTTGTCACCAAAGCCCCATACACTACCCACCATTGCGACCTGTACGCTCTCGTTGGTTGGCCCTCGCTTCATACTCGTCGCCAAACCCACTGGCTACAGGTTATCTACAAGTCTCTGCTAGGTAAAGCCCCGCCTTATCTCAGCTCACTGGTCACCATAGCAGCACCCACTCGTAGCACGCGCTCCAGCAGGTATATCTCACTGGTCACCCCCAAAGCCAATTCCTCCTTTGGTCGTCTTTCCTTCCAGTTCTCTGCTGCTGTTTACAGATGGGCTATGTACAGGTGCAGTGATCTGTGAGCTGCTCTGACAGCTGGTGCTTGAAGCTAGTGAGGGAGGTATGAGTCTCCAGCTTCAGAGATCTTTGCAGTTCGTTCCAGTCGAACGAACTGCAAAGATCTCTGAAGCTGGAGACTCATATCCTCCTTTGCACCCCAGTATCTCTCCTTGCACATTCATCTTCTGCACATCTACCATTCCAGTGTTAATTGCTATATTGTATTTACTTCGCCACCATGGCCTATTTATTGCCTTAACTCCCTTATCTTACCTCACTCACTGTATATAGACTTTTTGTTTTCTTTTGTTCTACTGTATTATTGACTGTATGTTTTGTTTATTCCATGTGTTGTTGTATGTGTCGAATTGCTATGCTTTATCTTGGCCAGGTCGCAGTTGCAAATGAGAACTTGTTCTCAACTAGCCTACCTGGTTAAATAAAGGTAAAAAAAAGAAGAAAAAAAAGAGAAAACAGTACTTTTTTCAAATACAATGTATTTTCCACGTCACAATACGTTGACAAATTACGTTGAAACAACGTTGATTCACCCAGTTTGTGCCCAGTGAATCATGACTATATTTCATCTGTGAGGTGATTCACAATGACCCCATACATTCTCCACTAAATGAAAAAGTGTGGACACTACTGAATCATGTCTATAAGCTGCATCTGCTGTCCTTGCATTTGTATGCAGTACCTCACAGAAATGACACTCCAAGTTTCAGGTGACTGTTCCTTGGTGCTATCAAGCATTGCAACACAGATTGTGCAGGCCGTGCCCTGTCCCCTATAGGATTTCCTCGTTCCGTCCTGCTACCTTTTTGCATTGAATCGCAGTGTCAACACCACAAACAAAATTACTAGCATGCGCTAGAGCACAGCCCATGTGGCAGAGGTAGCTACCAAGAGGCACAAGATTGATGTTTCAATGATCCACATGTCAAAACAAACCAAATTACTTGGGCGGATTTTTCTTGGGCAGATTTTGTCCCTAAACTTTTTTTTGGTCCACATACAATGTCCTTGAAATCCCAACTGTTATTTGTTATTGGCTAAGTGGCGAGTAGACAATATACAGAAATGGCTCTCCAACACCCAGGGTCCTGTCATCGAGAGACAGGGGAGAGACACTTCAACATGGGATTGCAACGACTAGCATGGCCAGTAAAGAGAGCTACTTCCAGAGTCCATAGTAAACTGGGAGCTCTCTTCGTGGAGGTCTCCACTCCCTCAGTGCAGTTAGAACGGAGAACAGAGTATAGTGTGTAGAGCAGCATCACTTGTAGACAAGGCATCTGCTTGTTCAGTTAGGTATGAAAAGGGCATGCAAGGTATTCATCTTGCTGAGAAGCCAAGATGTCAGACGCCAAGCATTACCAATGTTAGCCCAAAGCGCTCAGCCAATCAAGTTGCAGCAATCTGTTGTTTACCCTTTGTCTGAATGCAGGAAGCCTTCCCTGTAGCTCAGTTGGTAGAGCATGGTGTTTGCAACGCCAGGGTTGTGGGTTTGATTCCCACGGGGGGCCAGCACAGGAAAAAAATGTATGAAATGTATGCATTCACTACTGTAAGTCGCTCTGGATAAGAGCGTCTGCTGAATGACTAAAATGTAAAATGTAAAGTAGCACGGTGTTGGAAAATGGTGTTTCATAAAGTATGCACATTTCTCCATGTTTTTTTCCGCCTTCTTGTCATTAAATCAAGTTTGCAGCCTGAATGGAGAATGTATAAGGTACGAACCGGTCCACGAGGGATACGAGTGTATAGCCGGCTGCATACATTCCCTTTGGACGTTAAGATAAAACGACTCAACATCGCCATCTGCCGGCCTTTGGGCTACACCAACGTCAACCTCCCATAGCATTGATGGTGTTTTAGAGCTGAATGTACAGTAAGACTGCAATACTGATCAATATGAAACCTGACTTCATTATATTCCACAAACGCTCTTTTACAGTTGGATTCACAATATCTACAAAATTCACAAATTACTATTTTGTGTTATAATTAAAGTATTTGCCCTTAGTTTAAATATTGTATTCATGTGTCTATTTGTTTCTCTACTGCTTTCTACCCATTATACTGTATAGGCTATATCATATATAACATGTATATAATGTCTTATATTGCATGTGTTAATTAGCATAAATATATTTACTATGTATGTATTCATATATAAATATATTCCATATGTGATTTTATGATGATAAGTGTCCTTCCTGTAGCTATCAAACCCTGACCCTGCTAGAAGGACAACCCCCAGCTCCAACAGAGATGCAATACTACACAGTATCTTAGTTAGCAACTGAAACACTGATACTAAAGCCTTACAGTTCAATATGACAAACAGCATTACTGGAGGTTGCAGACTTCCACATGTACAGATTGTCATGCATATGTTTGATACATTGTACATGGTTTGTGTTTTTAACACACCTTCAGAGAAGTCACAATAAAAATAGTTCCCAATCTATCCATTTCAAAGGCGTTTCTCCTTTGAACGTAGTCTTGGTTTGAGAGATGGTTGAGAACATAGTTTGGGTTCTGGGAAAGTCATCTGCTTAACAATTACAGAACTCCCTGGAAACCCATGGGAAAAGTCCTGTGCAATGGCATTACTTTCACAGCAACTATTATCATCGCCATGATTTGAGCACAACATATTTTACCTTAACACTTTACGTCTGAGTATTTTGTCATTTGTATTACACTCGGCTGAACTACACTCCAATGTATTTTGTAACAAGTTACTTTTGAGAGCTGTAATATGTCTTTTCTAAATACAAAATACTTTTCTATACCATTCACAATGTTGTAGCCCCCTCTCCCCCTGAATTGGTATCAGAAGTCTGATGGCACTATGGTGTGATAAGTGCATCTGCTAAATTAACTAAATATAATTGTAAATGTAAAAATGGACAATTGCAAAGCATGCTGAGTATTATTATAATGAGCTCCATCCAACACAAGGATAATAATAATACCCAGTGTGCTTTGCAGTTCCGTTTGGCATGTTCATTTTCATAAATACATTTACATTTAGGTCATTTAGCAGACACTCTTATCCAGAGTGACTTACAGTCAGTGCATTCAACTAAGGTAGATAAACAACAACATATTACAATTATAGCAAGTAAAATGTTTCTGTAACCGTTACTGAGAATGTTATTGCTCTTCGGGCCAGCTACTTGCAAATATATTTCTGTATTTTAAAAAACAAAATACATGTATTTTAATTAAATACATTAAAAAAATCAAAGTATTTTGTAGTTTATTTTGATTAATTGATCTTTATGGTATTTTGAAAATGTATTATGCAATTGTATTTTAATTTTATTTTTGCCCATCCCTGTACACACAAATAAAACCAAATATATAGAATGGGAATGACAACATGGAAATGATCATCTTAAAAAATAAGTTGTATTTTTCTAAATGGGGCCTCAAACTTGTATCATAATCCCATGGAGAAAAGAAACAACACAAACAGGCACAAGGGTCAAAGCTTTCATCAGAAAACATCCATTAACTGAAAAGTCAAGAATATTTACTATAGATAGAACATGGTTGAATAAATTAACCAATGAATGCCTTACTGTACTAATGAACTGTTATCTATATTAGACTTCAGTCTGAGGTAATGATGTCCGAATACTATGACAGAGGCTGACCACTGTAAGCCAATTCAGTGGGGGAAAAAAGTATTTGATCCCCTGCTGATTTTGTACGTTTGCCCACTTACAAAGAAATGATCAGTCTATAATTTTAATGGTAGGTTTATTTGAACAGTGAGAGACAGAATAACAACAAAAAAAATCCAGAAAAACGCATGTCAAAAATGTTATAAAATGATTTGCATTTTAATGAGGGAAATAAGTATTTGACCCCTCTGCAAAACATGACTTAGTACTTGGTGGCAAAACCCTTGTTGGCAATCACAGAGGTTAGACGTTTCTTGTAGTTGGCCACCAGGTTTGCGCACATCTCAGGAGAGATTTTGTCCCACTCCTCTTTGCAGATCTTCTCAAAGTCATTATGGTTTGGAGGCTGACGTTTGGCAACTCGAACCTTCAGCTCCCTCCACAGATTTTCTATGGGATTAAGGTCTGGAGACTGGCTTGGCCAAACCAGGACCTTAATGTGCTTCTTCTTGAGCCACTCCTTTGTTGTCTTGACCGTGTGTTTTGGGTCATTGTCATGCTGGAATGCCCATCCATGACCCATTTTTAATGCCCTGGCTGAGGGAAGGAGGTTCTCACCCAAGATTTGACGGTGCATGGCCCCGTCCATCGTCCCTTTGATGCGGTGAAGTTGTCCTGTCCCCTTAGCAGAAAAACACCCCCAAAGCATAATGTTTCCACCTCCATGTTTGACGGTGGAGATGGTGTTCTTGGGGTCATAGGCAGCATTCCTCCTCCTCCAAACACGGCGAGTTGAGTTGATGCCAAAGAGCTCCATTTTGGTCTCATCTGACCACAACACTTTCACCAGTTGTCCTCTGAGTCATTCAGATGTTCATTGGCAAACATCAGACGGGCATGTATATGTATTCTTGAGCAGGGGGACCTTGCGAGCGCTGCAGGATTTCAGTCCTTCACGGCGTGTGTGTTACCAAATGTTTTCTTGGTGACTATGGTCCCAGCTGCCTTGAGATCATTGACAAGATCCTCCCGTGTAGTTCTGGGCTAATTCCTCACCGTTCTCATGATCATTGCAACTCCACGAGGTGAGATCTTGCGTGGAGCCCCAGGCCGAGGGATATTGACAGTTCTTTTGTGTTTCTTCCATCTGCGAATAATCACACCAAATGTTGTCACCTTCTCACCAAGCTGCTTGGCGATGGTCTTGTAGCCCATTCCAGCCTTGTGTAGGTCTACAATCTTGTCCCTGACATCCTTGGAGAGCTCTTTGGTCTTGGCCATGGTGGAGAGTTTGGAATCTGATTGATTGATTGCTTTTGTGGACAGGTGTCTTTTTTACAGGTAACAAGCTGCGGTTAGGAGCACTCCCTTTAAGAGTGTGCTCCTAATCTCAGCTCGTTACCTGTATAAAAGACACCTGGGAGCCAGAAATCTTTCTGATTGAGAGGGGGTCAAATACTTATTTCCCTCATTAAAATGCAAATCAATTTATAACATTTTTGACATGCGTTTTTCTGGATTGTTTTGTTGTTATTCTGTCTCTCACTGTTCAAATAAACCTACCATTAAAATTATAGACTGATCATTTCTTTGTCAGTGGGCAAACGTACAAAATCAGCAGGGGATCAAATACTTTTTCCCCCCACTGTACATGAGAATGTACATAGAGAATATTTTAGAATGCTGCATCAGTCACATTAGTATTACAGTTCATCCATGCTTTAGAGATTTTACCCTCGCTGACCATGTCCACCGGTGACCATGGGCTGTATGTGGAGGGAGAGATTTTACCCTCGCTGACCATGTCCACCGGTGACCATGGGCTGTATGTGGAGGGAGAGAAGGGGGAGCCTCCGCACACAGGCCCAAACCATATGGACACCAGTGTGCTTGTGTATATATGTGTGTGTGTGTTTGCGTGTGCCAAAAGCTTTATCTTAAAGATGTAGGTATTCAAAAAGGCACACTGCTTCTTTCTCTTTGAGCATACTCAGCCTGTTAAAACAATAAAAGTCACTGGACTGGAAAATGCACAGGCAGGCCCATAGGACACAAAAGCAATTCCAGATGATATTGCGTTGGGTCTGTTGAGATTCAGCGCTAGCAGAAGGGCAGACACTGAGGATTATTAATGATGTTCCAATGGAACTGTACAGGCTGCCCCTGGCTATAAGAGCCCACCATAGTGACAATAAGCCAATGGCTCTCCTTGCTGCATTCTGACGCAATTCAGAGTGAATGGTGTGTGTGTGTGTGTGTGTGTGTGTGTGTGTGTGTGTGTGTGTGTGTGTGTGTGTGTGTGTGTGTGTGTGTGTGTGTGTGTGTGTGTGTGTGTGTGTGTGTGTGTGTGTGTGTGTGTGTGTGTGTGTGTGTGTGTGTGTGTGTGTGTGTGTGTGTGATGCACCAGGACCTGATCCTCTGTAATGAGCTAACATGAAGGATTCAAACACATGCTCCCCCTTATCATGTCAGAGTGAAGAGAAAGCATGTCCAAAACACCATCCGGCTATTCTATCAAACAAATAATCAGGAAACAACAAATTAGCATTTATAGATTGACTATGTACATACAAATCTAAGAGAATGTTTGTCTTCGACCTATTGAGGCTTGCAAATATCAAAATGAAGTCCAAAACAATGATACAATAATATGTCGTGGATCTCATGGATTCCTTCCACCTCAGCCTAATAGTTTGTCGGGGTGACTCTAATTGTGGGTGGTGGACCTGGGGGAGGGGATGGCGCGCGGCTTGCTGTTGATGTACGTGGCCCAATAGACCAGGTTGAAGATGAAGAACAGCACAGGGAAGATGATGCGTGAGATCTTGTCCACTCTGCTGACGCGGTTGTAGGACTTTATGGCTTCCACGTAATTGTCGTCCATTTTAGGGACCTTGTGGCTGTGGTGGTGGTGGTGTGTAGCTGTGGTGGCACTCCTGGAGACGGTGGTTAAACCTGGGTCCTTTACCACGTTGATGGTGTAGGTAGTTCCGACAATGTTGAATGTGTTATTGGCCTTTTTGGAAAGGGAGGCAGATTCTCTTCTCTGTAAAGAGAAGAGAAACTGAGAGAATCAGGGCTGGATCATCAAACCTAACAAAGGCCTTGTTTTCAAAATGACAACATTACCTGGGACTGTTTTGACTGGGGGTGCAATGATGCTCAAGATGCATGATGGGAGCATTATGACATCCCTATTTTGCACCATTGGGAGCTAAGCTGAAAGAACTCAAGGCCCTAGTGTAGGGATTGGGGCTGTAGCCCTACCAGCCTAGACAAAAGGCCAGGGTCATAGAACATTACGCATCTACGCTCCAATAAGTGGCAAATCACATGAGCCTCCCTGACAAAATATGCATACATCACAGTAAGAACAGGAACACCCCAGGGCATGGCATACACAGGTCAGAGGTTTATGGGCAATATTATGGTTTCATTTCAGAGAGGCTTGTTATTTTCTGAACCACTGAAAGAAATGGGGCAGAGCAGAGTAGTGGGCAGGGTTTGTCTAGGCTGCTGGCACTGGAGAATTAGTGGTAGGATAAGAGCAGAGCAGGATGAATCAATGCACCTGTAAACAGGCCTGACAAACTACCCTCTGAGGACTGGGGCTGTACTGTATATAGGCCATAGATTAGGAATGAAGCCAAGGGGATATAAAACAGATGGGTTGGGAACAGTTTTAGGTCTCAAAATCCTACCTCAGGAAATTCTTAGATACTTTTTCATATGTCAGAAATACACCTACAGCTGAGACATTCATATGCTGTATTACATTAGTATGGCCAGGCTTGCATCAACAAGGTGTTGATTCATGTATTAATTGGGTAAATGGGATATAACAACCAGGGTTCTATGATGTATTTTTGTCTTAAACCACAGCATCAAGGAGAACTGGCCGATCCAATTGGACAAGCAGGCCAGTCAGGGGGGCTAACACAGAGGGTAATGGTTTACATTTCACCTCAGATGTACAAGGTGAATGGAGGCTACAGAATGCACAGAGGATACAAGTGGCACATGAACAATAGCGCTCCATCCGTTCCAAAACAACAACAGACTACCAGAGGGTCTTCAAACCAGAATAAAGTAGCATTAATGATGTTCAACAGAGAAAGAGTATGCTGTCTGTCTGTCTGTCTGTCTGTCTGTCTGTCTGTCTGTCTGTCTGTCTGTCTGTCTGTCTGTCTGTCTGTCTGTCTGTCTGTCTGTCTGTCTGTCTGTCTGTCTGTCTGTCTGTCTGTCTGTCTGTCTGTCTGTCTGTCTGTCTGTCTGTCTGTCTGTCTGTCTGTCTGTCTGTGATCCTGCCTGGGCTGGACCAGGGCTCTGTTTTCCCAGGCTGGACCAGGGCTCTGTTTTCCCGGGCTGGACCAGGGCTCTATTTGGCGGGCTGGACCAGGGCTCTGTTTGCCCGGGCTGGACCAGGGCTCTGTTTGCCCGGGCTGGACCAGGGCTCTGTTTGCCGGGCTGGACCAGGGCTCTATTTGCCCGGGCTGGACCAGGGCTCTATTTGCCCGGGCTGGACCAGGGCTCTGTTTGCCGGGCTGGACCAGGGCTCTGTTTGCCGGGCTGGACCAGGGGACCAGGGCTCTGTTAGCCGGGCTGGACCAGGGCTCTGTTTGCCCGGGCTGGACCAGGGGACCAGGGCTCTGTTTGCCCGGGCTGGACCAGGGCTCTGTTTGCCGGGCTGGACCAGGGCTCTGTTTGCCGGGCTGGGCATGCACTCTGGCTCTATCTCATGCCAATATCAGTGGAGAGGGAGTCTTTTAGTGGTGACGACTGCTGCCCCCTGGACGCCCTGAGGCTTTCACAGGGTATTGATTCCTCCTGATCCAACAACACCCCGGGCCCCTTATATCACAGCTTAGATCAGCATGAGTAAGGGATAACTATTAACAAGCGTCTCATGACCTTTACCACAGCTACCTAAGCTCATTTATCCCCGGCATCAGGTCTGCTCTCAGCCTACCACCCTGACATACAAGACCCTGCTAGTACACACCTGCCAATCAGCTTAGTGGCGAGGGACTCCATAATATCATTTTGAGTTACGTAGTCTGAGATACAGGCAGAGGCAGCCATAGCATGGGGCTTTGTTTAGAAAGTAATGTTCTGCAAAACATTGTGTGGCACTATACACAAGAGTACACCAAAATTGCTTGAGGGCAGACTAACTTTGTGTGATTATATTAATGCTTTCGGCTAGCTTGGGGCGTGAAGACTCCTTAGTGTGTTTGCGTGTGTGTGTGTGTGTGTGTGTGTGTGTGTGAGTGTATATGAGTGCCCCTTGGCCCTGAGTGGGGAGTGTTGGGAGACATTGCCTGTGCATTTGTATGTGTATGTGAGGGTGTGAGGGTGTTTGGGTACAAGGCTGAAAGTGTCTTGATGTGAGTGTATGCAGGGGTAACAGAGTCGGTTGGGTCTTACAGTGTCTCACTGGGTCTGTGTTCGGAGAGTAGGTGCCTTATGGGTTATGGTTAAGAGTACCAATACATGTCTCTGTGCTCTGTGTGTGTACTGTACGTGTCTGTACGTGCATGTACGTGTCTGTACGTGCAGCCTTTGTGCTTGGATGTGACAGCACATCTTGGGGCTATAAGTGTGTCCCAGTGTGTGTGTGTGAGTGTGTGACAAATGTTTTTGGAGTTAAGAGTAGACGTGTGTGCACGGACATGGTTTGGGGGAAAAGTGTCTATCTGTGTGTGTCCGTGTTTGCATGTGCGTGTGTGAGAGTACAGTATACTGTAGGTGTATGTATATGTGTGTGTATTTGTGTGTGTCCGTGCAGGTGGCCTGGCTTGCTGGGAACGATGACAGCTGTAGAGGTGGCTGGTCCCCACATAGACCTGACTGCAGTGTGTGTTACAGACTGTCTGTCAGCCAGCATGAATTAAACATGCTTTCAAATCCCTAATCAAGGTCAGCTCTGCTTCTCCCCTGCGCTAATGCCCTAAAATGTTATCATGTCATGGAAATCCAACCCAATATATGTTTTGTAATTCAATCCGTTCTTATCAGTCAATAATCACAGAAAGCTGACTAACTTGTCTGTGCCTGTACCCCTGACTATCACGCCCTGGGTCTCCAGTGGCGAGTGGAAGAGAGGAGAGAGAAACCTCATTAGGTTGCATGAATGGTGCTGCTGCTACTGCCGACCAGGCCCACATGGCTGGCATGTCTAACAGGACACATCGGACTAAAAAGGGCAACGTTGAGAGTCAGAGGAGCTCCACAGCCACTGAGGTAAATTACCTAACATCGACCCTCCTCTGGCTCCTCACTCCCAGCATCAACTGAGACACAGTCTCTCACAGCCTCTCAGAGGCTCTCCTCAGGGTCCCATGCCAATAGGGTCACCATCTGGCCCCATCAGGAGAAGGCTGCAGCCACAGCCTCTGATGAACAGAGTGCTACTCCCAACAGGACACTCAGCCAAGAGTCCTTTCCCTCTCTCCGAGGAACGGCCTTTTGATTACACTCACTTTATACACACATCTTCCCCTGTGACGCTCTTAAACGAGGATAAAGAATACAGAGTTTCATCCAGCACCTCTCCTGAAGCTTTTATCAGTGAGGGACTGTGATGGGTGTGCTATCGCTCCCCGAGTGACCCCTACCCTCACGTATCCATCACCACAAACTGCCTGCTCAGCACAGCCCAGAGAACACAGGACAGACATCCTGCTGCTGCTGCTGCCTTTAAGACAAAGCAACAAAGACAAATCTTCCTCCACTTACTGCATTGTAATTCACATAACCATCTGTCCCTCAGTGACTACAGAAAGGTTTCATGTCAGCAATTCGCCATGGTGTCAATCATCCAGTCAACTTACAAAGAACTTAAGAGTGTTTAACTGATGGTAGTCCTTCATACTCAGCATATTATAAAATGGATTTGTGACACTGTAAACATCTGTTGCAGTGACTGAAAGTCTGAGATATTTCTACAAATATTGACTTGGGTTGACACAGAAGCACATTAAATAGTAGACTTTAGACTTGTAAATCGAGTCTCAGATATTCCACTTTAAAAACTTACCAGGAGTTCACCATTTACTTTCAAAGGGCTATTTTGGGATTTTGGCAAGAGTCAGATGAACAAATGGATACCATTTTCATGTCTCTGCATCCAGTATGAACAAAGTTAGAGGTAGTTTCAGGAGCCAATACTATCGAGCATTAGCGCAATGACAGGAAGGCTTTGGTATCTACTAGCATGCTAGCAGTTACCAGAGTTCCAGTCATTGCACTAACGCCAGTTAGCAATTGAGCTATGCTAGTTCTCAACTTCCTTGAAACTGTACACAGAGACAAAAAAAATGGGAAGTAGATAAAGGGCTTTATTGCCAAAATCCTGAAATATCCCTTTAATATCCTCACAGCTGTTCACATGAAACACATCCCCTGATTGCACCCAAACATTCCTAACTTTTCTAGCATCAAAATGCCTACTGGCATTTTTGCGGACCCTGAGTGTCAAAATCACAATGTTTAATGAGATCCTCATATAACCCCATGCCTTAATTATCACTATCTCACACTGTCTCTCACTGTCTCTCTCAGTGTCTCTGTGTGTGTGTGAGGTACACTGGGGTTTATGTGCTGTATGTGTCTCTGTGTATGAGAGACAGTGTGTCTATGTATGATACACACAGTTTTAATTTGTACAGTGCATTCGGAAAGTATTCAGACCCCTTGACTTTTTCAACATTTTGTTACCTTACAGCCTTATTCTAAAATGGATTAAATAGTTATTTTCTTCTTCTCGTCAATCCACACACAATACCCCATAATGACAAAGCAAAAACAGGTTTGTAGAATTTTTTGCAAATGTATAAAACAATTCTAAGTATTGAGACCCGTTACTCAGTACTTTGTTGAAGCACCTTTGGCAGTGATTACAGCCTCGAGTATTCTTGGGTATGACGCTACAAGCTTGGCACACATGCATTTGGGGAGTTTCTCTCATGTCAGGTTGGATGGGGAGCGTCGCTGCACAGCTATTTTCAGGTCTCTCCAGAGATGTTCGATCGGGTTCAAGTCCGGGCTCTGGCTGGGCCACTCAAGGAATTTCAGAAACTTGTCCCAAAGCCACTCCTGCGTTGTCTTGGCTGTGTACTTAGGGTTGTTGTCCTGTTGGAAGGTGAACCTTCGCCACAGTCTGAGGTCTTGAGTGCTCTGGAGCAGGTTTTCATTAAAGATCTCTCTGTGCTTTGCTCCGTTCATATTTTCCTCGATCCTGACTAGTCTCCCAGTCCCTGTCGCTGAAAAACATCCCCACAGCATGATGCTGCCACCACCATGCTTCACTGTAGTGATGGTGTCAGGTTTCCTCCAGACGTGATGCTTGGCATTCAGGCCAAAGAGTTCAATCTTGGTTTCATCAGACCAGAGAATCTTGTTTCTCATGGTCTGAGAGTCCTTTAGGTACCTTTTGGCAAACTCCAAGCAGGCTGTCATGTGCCTTTTACTGAGGAGTGGCTTCCTTCTGGCCACTCTACCATAAAGGCCTGATTAGTGGAGTGCTGCAAAGATGGTTTTTCTTCTGGAAGGTTCTCCCATCTCCACAGAGGACCTCTGTCAGAGTGACCAATGGGTTCTTGGTCACCTCCCTGAACAAGGCCCTTCTCCCCCAATTGCTCAGTTTGACCCGGCCGCAAGCTCTAGGAAGTCTTGGTGGTTCCAAACTTCTTCCTTTTAAGAATGATGGAGGCCACTGTGTTCTTAGGGACCTTCAATGCTGCAGACATTTTTTGGGACCCTTCCCCAGATCTGTGCATCGACACAATCCTGATTCTGAACTCTACGAACAATTCCTTCCACCTCATGGCTTGGTTTTTGCTCTGACATGCACTGTCAACTGTGGGACATTATATAGACAGGTGTGTGCCTTTCCAAATCATGTCCAATCAATTTACCACAGGTGGACTCCAATCAAGTCGTAGAAACATCTCAAGCATGATCAATGGAAACAGGATGCACCTGAACAAAATTTTTAGTCTCATAGCAAAAGGTCTGAATACTTATGTAAATATAATTTTTTTGTGCATACATTTCTAAAAACTTGTTTTCACTGTGTCATTATGGGGTATTGTCCATTTTAGAATAAGGCTGTAACGTAACATAATGTTGAAAAAGTGAAGGGGTCTGAATACTTTCTCAATGCCCTGTATGTGTGTGATATACAATGTTTTTTCTGTGCTCAGGATACCTGCTCTGGGAGTTGTCCTCCCCCACCCCTGCTGCTCACTCTGTTGTGTCCAGGACAGAGATCCTCCTCTGTGGGGTTGTTAATGAATAAATAAAGTGTCTCTTTACAGATTACCCAGGGCTGCCTTTGCCAGCAGGCTGGGATAAGACCTTCTGTCAGTGTTTCTCCTCATTCCCACTACAATACAATATGAGAGCTCTGACCAGCTTCCCTTGCCGCATCTCTGAGCAATTAGCTCTGAATACGCTCATTTTTCAGGAGGTTATCAGTAGAGGATAGATAGAGAGCATATAATCTAGAATGAGCAAAACGCCACTCCACTCTAGAGAGGGAGAGAGTGAGAGAGAGAGCAACCCGAGAAGCGAGCCAAGGAGGAGACAAATACACTATCTAGCAGATTAATGAGGATGGAGACAGTTGTGATTAGCTACAAAGCACACAAAGAGGGAGCAGGGCTTTTACGGGATGTGTGAGCAGTTACATTATCCTGTTTTAACCTTTGAAGTACTGAAACTACCTCCATGTACTGTAGGTATACCATAGCTACAGAACTCACCCTCATCTCCTGGGCCTCCTTCTTGCCGTCCCATGCCCAGCTGCGCTTGGTGAAGTAGTTGACTGTGGCAAACTCTATCAGGGCAGAGAAGACAAAGGCATAGCATACCGCCATGAACCAGTCCATAGCTGTGGCATAGGCCACCTTGGGCAGGGAGTTCCTGGCACTGATACTCAGGGTTGTCATGGTCAGCACTGTTGTGACCCCTGGGTACAAAAATAAGAGAAGCAAAGGGAAAGAGAGAGTGTATTAATTGACAAACATACTTTGTACACACACACGTACAGTACACACAGACACAATTGGGCTGAACAACAGTAAACATAACGGTGTGTCATGGAAAGAAAAAGCATCATCCTTGAATATTCAGTACATGGTGTCACAGGGTGTCCTGACATACTTCAGAAAGTATTCATACCCCGTGACTTATTCCACATTTTGTTGTATTACAGCCTGAATTCAAAAAAGTTCTCACCCACCTCACACAAAACCCCATAATGACAAAGTTATTATAAAATGCTGCACATTTATTGAAAATTAAATACAGAAATATCTAATTGACATTCGCTACATGACCAAAAGTATGTGGGCACCTGCTCGTCGATCATCTCATTCCAAAATCATGGGCATTAATATGGAATTGGTCCCCCCTTTGCTGCTATAACAGCCTCTACTCTTCTGGGAAAGCTTTCCACCAGATGTTGGAACATTGCTGTGTGGACATTCTTCCATTCAGCCACAAGAGCATTAGTGAGGTCGGGCACTGATGTTGGGAAATTAGGCCTGGCTCACAGTCGGCGTTCCAATTAATCCCAAAGGTGTTCGATGGGGTTGAGGTCAGGGCTCTGTGCAGGCCAGTCAAGTTCTTCCACACCGATCTCGACAAACCATTTCTGTATGGAACTCACTTTGTGCACGGGGGCATTGTCATGCTGAAACAGGAAATGTCCTTCCCCAAACTGTTGCCACAAAGTTGGCAGCACAGAATCATCTAGAATGTCATTGTATGCAGTAGCGTTAAGATTTCCCTTCACTGGAACTAAGGGGCCTAGCCCGAACCTTGAAAAACAACCCAGAACATTATTCCTCCTCCACCAAACTTTACAGTTAGCAATATGCATTCGGGCAGGTAGCGTTCTCCTGACATCTGCCAAATCCATATTTGTCCGTCAGACTGCCAGATGGTGAAGTGTGATTAATCACTCCAGAGAATACGTTTCCACTGCTCCAGAGTCCAATGACGGCTAGCTTTACACCGCTCCAGCCGAAGCTTCGCATTGTGCATGGTGATCTTAGGCTTGTGTGCGGCTGCTCTGCCATGGAAACCCATTCCAGATGAACAGTTCTTGTGCTGATGTTGCTTCCAGAGGCAGTTTGGAACTTGGTAGTGGGTGTTGCAACCAAGGACAGACTATTTTTACGAGCTGCGCGCTTCAGCACTCGGCCGACCCATTCTGTGAGCTTGTGTGGCCTACCACTTCACAGCTGAGCCGTTGTTGCTCCTAGACGTTTCCACTTCATAATAACACAACGAACTGACTTGTTGGAAAGGTGGCATCCTATGACACTGCCACATTGAAAGTCACTGAGCTCTTCAGTAAGGCCATTCTACTACCAATGTTGAGCTATGGAGATTGCATGTCTGTGTGCTCGATTTTATACACCTGTCAGCAACGGGTGTAGCTGAAATAGCTGAATCCACTAATTTGAAGGGATGTCCACATACTTTTGAATATATAGTGTATATTTAAAAGCCAGGGCAATGCATGGGGGAGGGAGGAAAGATGGTCTTGAGAGAATGGCTTGTAGGCCTCTCCAGGTCTCGCACCAACTGTGAAATTTGGTGGAGGATCGTTGATGATCTCGGGGTGCTTCAGCAAGGCTGGAATCGGGCAGATTTGTCTTTGTGAAGGATGCATGAATCAAGCCACGTACAAGGTTGTCCTGGAAGAAAACTTGCTTCCTTCTGCTCTGACAATGTTCCCCAACTCTGAGGATTAGTTTTTCCAGCAGGACAATACTCCATGCCACACAGCCAGGTCAATCAAGGTGTGGACGGAGGACCACCAGATCAAGACTCTGTCATGGCCAGCCCAATCTCCAGACCTGAACCCCATTGAAAACCTCTGGAATGTGATCAAGAGGAAGATGGATGGTCACAAGCCATCAAACAAGGCCGAGCTGCTTGAATTATTGCGCCAGGAGTGGCATAAAGTCACACAACATCAATGTGAAAGACTGGTGGAGAGAATGCCAAGATGCATGAAAGCTGTGATTGAAAATCAGGGTTATTCTACCAAATATTGATTTCTGAACTCTTCCTAAGTTAAAACATTAGTATTGTGTTTTTTTTTTATTAATATGAACTTATGTATTATTATCTTTGCATTATTCGAGGTCTGACAACACTGCATCTTTTTTGTTATTTTGACCAGTTGTCATTTTCTGCAAATAAATGCTCTAAATGACAATATTTTTATTTGGAATTTGGGAGAAATGTTGTCAGTAGTTTATAGAATAAAACTCAAATGTTAATTTTACCCAAACACATACCTATAAATAGTAAAACAAGAGAAACGGATTATTTTGCAGTGGTCTCTCAATTTTTTCCAGAGCTGTATATATGTATTTTTACGTTTTTATAAAAGTACAGACACAGAGTTTCAAACTGGTATATCATAGACTGCAGTTGGGGGGGAAGTTATGATGCTTTGAAAGTTGCTAAACATGTTTTCCCACTTAGGAGACAAGTAGGATTGTCCTCCAGAAAGTAGTCTTGAACTTTCTCCCACTGAGCTTTGTTGATAACGCCAGCTAAATTCAGGGCTGTAGCAACATTTTTACAGTTCTCCATAGCTATATCCTTCAAAAAATTATAAAAACCTGATTGTAAAAATGTTTTTATTCCCAATTCAGATTGCAGAGTTAGTGTTTGAGATGCAGCTACAATCTAACCTCTCCATCCCTGGCTCCAGAGCTGCCTAACATCTGTCCATGCCCCTTACTACACCGGCTCCCTAAGTCTCACAGAGCCGCGGATTGGAGTCGCCCCACAGGAGAGCTCCGCTGAGCTTGTCTGATGATACACAATAATCCCTGTATTGATACAGTACAGGCGGCTAGGCAGTCCCCTGCCATCTGTCTGCAGAACTTGGAACAACCACTTCATAGGGGGAAGAGGAGCCATGGGTGGATGGGAGAGAGAAGGGGCTGCTTTGGAACAGATGCAGCAGCCTGGCAGAGTGGTGCTGCAATTGATATGGAAACCCTGCTGGCTGATCACCTCATGGAAATGTGAGGAGCGCACACTGTGACCTGCAGCTGGAAAGGGATGCCAAATACCACACAATGCCCATGATGGTGGGTAGGAGAGAAGCCTACCAGGGGCCGTAGGCGTTAAGTAATTGGACAGACCTCCTCCATTGACCACATCCATTGTGTTGGAGGCTGTATTGACCACCTCCATCATGTCTGACAGTGTGACACAGCCATCATATCCACAATGAGATTTAATGTAACTTTCCTGGCATTGTTTGACACTTAAAAGCTTTGGGGAAAAATCATCTGCCACCACGGATGTCATTACACAGGCAATCAAAATGTTGAAACAGAAACACTGAGACCAAGATACTGATTTGATTTGTCCATCTAGACCAGCAGCTAGAAGACATATCACAGAAGCATTCCAAATGTGGCTGTGCAATACACTTACTGTGTGTCAGGCCCAATGTAGATTTGAATTACAATACAGGAAAAGATTTTAGAGGATAAATCAATTGCTGGGTGAAATGTGAATCTTTTATAGGTCATTGTGCCTACTGGCCTTTGTATTCTACGTCTCAGGGAATTTAAAAAACGAAATGAGAGGAGAGCAGAGAATGGGTGTCCATCAAAGCCGATATAAGCAATCATTCCACTTCAGCTGTTCCCACTTGCCGCATCTGTTAGAAGAAAATATAGGCTCAGAAAATGGACATTGTGCAGCTGAAGAGGTCAACTCATATGACCACCTCCTAAATAAGAAATGTGAACTTATGGTCTTACTGTTGATTTATGCAGAAGATATAACTAGCCCCATTACTATGTTTTTTAGGTGACTACATTTAAAAACTGTTATAATCGGTAGCATTGAGACTGCCCTGTACTGCTTATACTTAATGTGCATCGTCAATGAGTAAAATATAGCATCATTTAATATTAGTCAGTGCTAAAGTTGTAGAAAATATTGACAATTGGCAAATCCAATCTCCCCATATTAAAAAAGATCAGGCAATTAAAAAAGATCAATGGGCGAATGTCCATTGTCACTGGAGATTGTATTGTGTCCACTGTGTAATACGTCCGCTCAAACCATTAATTATACATTACACTTGGGTGAATGAGAAAATGACAAACCGGATTTTCCACCCAAAAAATATCAGGTCATTTCAGTCAGATTCTCCAACCAGGCCACCCGCTAGGGAACAAATTATTGATTAAATATCATCTTTCGAACAGTGCCCGGGAGCTGCTCATACTCATAAATGTAGGTTGGAGAATTGGCTGCTCTTTATACGAGACAAGTCACCAGTTTTTCCTAAAACATTTAGACCGTTTTAAAGCCCTGTGGATGGCTCAGAGAGCAGGAGGTTATCAGGGGCTGGTTTTGAAGAACAGTTAAAGTGACTGTCCAGTCAGGGAGGATAGTCTCAATCTGAAACCTCCTCCCAGCTAACAGCAGGACACCTGTTTACCTGGACCAGTCCTGTGCCCTGAGGCCATTCTCACTTCCATTAACTCCACACCTGTCCTTTAAACAATTTTGTGCCTTTGTGCACTTCCATTACAAGTGAGAGTTGGCTCATTTTGAGTAGACAACAAACACACATACTGCTTGCTGTTTGCTGAATGGTTCTCAATGTCCTTGGCCTTGTTTCAACTGAACCTCCATTAGAAAACACATGATATGTTGTTCTTGAAAGGGTTGACAGACTAACAGCTTCTTACTGTGACTTTTCTTGGGAATGAAAGGCCTTTGTTTTACAAGGAAGTCAGTCATAGAGCTGAGGTGAAGGCCCCTCCTTCATGAGAGGAATATGGGACTGCGAGAATGGAGAATCCGAGGCGAGGGGACTGTGCCAGAGAAATATACCTGATCATTTTCACATGGCTGTAAGTATGTGAACTCCTCTTTTTTTGTTGCACCTTACATGCAAAGCAAATCAAACCAAATCATAGTGGCTAGCCAGTGTATTTCTCCACTGTGCTTCACTGCATTCCCTGCCCTGCTCTGCTCTCAAACACTAATTAGCCGCCAAACAGGGGGAGGCACTTTGGGTTGCCATGACACAGTCCTCATGGCAGGCTGAGAGGTGAAGCCGTGGGTCTCCATAAACGAGGAGAGAGGAGGGGGAACAATGTGCCGCATGCTCTTATTTTGGAGTGTGGGGTAAACTGATTAGAAGAAACACCTGCTGGCTGACCTCTTTACACGAGAGGCACTAGGTAGTGAGATTAATGTTTTTCAATGACTCCATTTGTCCAATTATTCATGTTTCCAGATCTGTTAGTCACAGTATAAAGAGCTAGTGGCCGGGTGTCATGCACAAGATCAGCTGTGGTGAAACCTGTCAAATATCAAAGCTGTATGATTTACACACATACATTTGTAGGTGTGTTAGTGACTCGTGTTCGTGTGGGTCTGTGCATTAAAGTTGCATATGCTAGCTGTAACAACAAACAAAATGTCTTTGCCAAATCTTCTGCATAATTTGAAGTCAAAGTGTCATACTACAAGCCTACAATAATACCGGATGTGTCAGCAGACCATAATATATTTCATTTTCTTGGTGTTTCTTGAGCTTCAGTTACCGTTTGAAAGTTTTAGGCCTAGATTGGGAAATGTTTTCTCCAACTGAAGGTTTGAATGTTTTCATTATTTACCTCGACATTGCTTTGGAGGGCTGAGCACAACTTGTCTGTTACTATCATTTCCCCGAAGCGTGAATAGGCTGCCATTTCTTTCTAGTCTACCAACTCAATTTGGCAGAGCTCATGTTTCATTCTGCTCCATCACAGAGGAAGCAGGATCTCACCCTTCCTAAGTCTCCATAGCGATGTTGGCAGGATCAGCTGTGCTTTGCACCTGATACGTCTGCCCTACAAAAAGTGTTGACAAAGCCAGACACCTTGCCAAAGTCAGCAAGAGCTCAATAAGCAATAATGTCTTAAAACTTGGCTGGCTTAAACTTTCTGCAAGGCACGTTCAATATCCCGACGCGAGAGATGCAACTGCAACATTTCTTTGTATCACTCTGTCCCTGGAGGTGAACAGCCTCACTTTCTCCAAGTTAATTCCTTTCCAAGTTTGCTGGCGCTAATCTTTAATTAATTAGGTGGTTTTGCGGTGGCCAAGTTAATTACAGGTCAATCCTGTGATCCAAGAACAGTTTTAAACCCAAATGAATCACTGTCCAAGACCCAACAGAGCCAACATGGGCACCAAGCTGCTTTTTACACTTCGCTGTGTGAACCACAACTTCTCAAAGATGAACTTTTTCTACCCCTCCCCTGGCACTCCAATTTACTGATTGCAGCTGATGATGTGAACGAAAGCAGCTCCACAAATGCGGAAGCTGCCGTTGCTGAACACTTGTTTTGATGTAGCTTCATAATTTAAACAATAGCACTCCAAACTGTCGGAATGGTTCAGTTACTTGTTAAGTGCATTTCGGGGTTAAGGAGGTAGGGGAAGTCACTCAACGAATACGGTTAAGGAGATAGGGGAAGTCACTCAACGAATACGGTTAAGGAGATAGGGGAAGTCACTCAACGAATACGGTTAAGGAGATAGGGGAAGTCACTCAACGAATACGGTTAAGGAGATAGGGGAAGTCACTCAACGAATACGGTTAAGGAGATAGGGGAAGTCACTCAACGAATACGGTTAAGGAGATAGGGGAAGTCACTCAACGAATACGGTTAAGGAGATAGGGGAAGTCACTCAACGAATACGGTTAAGGAGATAGGGGAAGTCACTCAACGAATACGGTTAAGGAGATAGGGGAAGACACTCACCGAATACGGTTAAGGAGATAGGGGAAGTCACTCAACGAATACGGTTAAGGAGATAGGGGAAGTCACTCAACGAATACGGTTAAGGAGATAGGGGAAGACACTCACCGAATACAGTGCGGGCGGGAACCGACTCTCTGTTTAGCCAGAAGGAGACCTGAGACAGGATGACAGTCATGATGCACGGGAGGTAGGTTTGAATCACAAAATAGCCAATTTTCCTTTTCAAATGGAAATACGTTGTCATCACTACATATTCTCCTGAGGGGGGAGAGAGAGAGGGAGACACAGAGAGAGAGAGGGAGAGACACAGAGAGAGAGAGAGAGAGATGCAGAGGACATGAATTATTAATACAGCTCATGTTCAGTCCAGATAAACACAAGCACCCTGCTGAAATATTCAGAACCATATTTATGAAAGTAAATACAGTTGAATACATGCTAGCACAGCACTGGGAACATTTTAATACAGTGGCATGCATGCTAGCAAAGGGAAGCCGAGTGTGGGAAGCCGAGTGTCTGTTTGTGAGAGTGGATGTTAACTGATCGCTTGTGTACCACAGTGTCTGGTTGTTAATCGCCTCATCAAAAACCAGGCTTCCCTAAACGTGAAGCCTGGGGAAGTCCATGGTAGAAAAATAGCTAAATAGGGGTAGGAACCTATGTATGCCGATTTTGTATATAGAGCACACTTCTGGCAAAACAGAATTCAGTTTTCCTCCAGATTTTCTGCCATCTTCTGCAACGTTACAAACTAGCATAGGTAACAACTCTCTGCAAAATGTCTCCTACCCGGTTTGAAAACAGTAACGAACATTACACGCAGCACCAACGGCCATGTGGGGGAGGGATCTTGAAACGCAACATCCAATCAAAGACTAGGTTGTTAAAGACAAAGATTGGTTTTCCCACCACTGTTGGTCCGGATTAGATCTGTTGCCCTCGGCAGCAGTAATAAAGAGCTAGTGTGTGTGTGATAGAGATGAGAGTAGCACACCTACTGTACCTGTGTGGGTTCAGCTCCTAAGGAAGAGAAATATGTGATACAGTATGACAGGCTATTAAATATGTCATCTCACGACTACTGTGTTTTAAAAACATTGCCTTGATCCGCAGCCACCAATGTGCTGAGAACCTTTCCTGGATGACAGATGCACTCCTACAGTACATGCAGAGTAGAGGTGACACATGGACACTATATTTATTGACATGGGAAGAGAGGAAAACTAAATAGTGCTAAAAGAACCGATATTCCCTGAAGCCTGTATGTCCAGTATGTACCACAAATACTGAGAAAACCCCGTGGTACAACATTCATTGTGGTGTCTCAGATTGATCTCACATTCAGTGGTTGAAGGCAGTGATGTGAGTCAGTAATGTGAGTCAGTGATGTGCCACTAATGTGAGTCAGTATGAGGCGTCTCTGTGGTGTCACAGTGAATGTACACAAAGGACTGTTCCAACATAACCTACTCTATCGGAGCTGTGTACAGGGTACAACCCTCCTCAGTCCCTATCTTCCTCACCCTGCCTGCCTCTATCACTGCAGCCATGAAACCAGACTGAGACAGTGACAGTAGTAAAACAAAGGGACCTAATGCATCACAGTGACTAAGTAGAGGTTAGTCATTATCTGTCTCTCACAGGGACCTGCCTTTTAGAGAGCAGGCCACTTAAATGACTTCCCTGATTTGAATAGCAGTCTGTGCCTGGTAAAAACAGGTTGACACTCCCCTAAGAGAAGAAAGACAAAACTGTCAAAATTGTGGGTGTTGTAGATAAAGGGATTTCACAGCTGCTATGGAAATCAGAATTTAAGATCAAATGAATGGCTGATCAACTGTGCTGGCTGACAGAATTTCCTATAATTTAGTGCCAATTCAAATGGACTCCAGACCAGAGCTCAATCAGAGGAAAAGTGGAGTTCTCCCTCCTGCTCCAAGGCTCCTTATCTTTCTACTACTGCGGAATTGTTATCTTACCGCTGAAAAAGTTGAACATTTTTGCTCTTGGTTACCATTTAAAATACTTGCTAAAACTGTGCAGATGAAATGTGTGTTCAATCTGAAATCAGGGTGCCTGTGTCTTCTTAGATTAAATACCATGTAAATGGGAGTCGCCACAAAGATCAGTTTTCTTCATCTACCCTGAATTTTTTTATTTTGTTCACAGACGAAGTGTTGGATAACAGGAGAGTTTGTCAGTCTCTCTCCACCAGCCTATAAGAAAGCCACTGCATTCAGTGATCAGCGGGCACCTCCTTCCCCCAAACTCAGAAAGTCTTCCTTTCAGTGGTGAGACCTCACTGACCCCAATAACACTAGCAGAGACCAATCGATGAGGCAGCCACTTGCACAGCAACTCAGATAAATTACTTAACAAAAAGACACAAATGGAATCTGTAAGTATATGCCAACGGTGTACAAAGGAAAATGGAAAAGGGAGAGAAATTAATTCATCCAAATTGTCATGCACGCCAGGAGCTGAAAAGAGAGACTTTCTTGAGAAATTCAAAGCAGATGTTCCATTAGTTATAACCTTTGTTCTGATGTTGTCTCAGTGTCAATGCCTTGATCATATGGCATAATAGAACTTGTGCTGGAACTGCATGTTACTATGAAAGTGGCAGACCGGTTGTAAGGGTACCTGTGCTGGAACTCATGGATTCTTTTCCAATATCGTGGCCTAGTAGATCATACTGGTTTAGCCTTGAACCATCCTTCGCTACGACTACAGATTCCTCATCCCCTTTGGTCCAGATATAGACAACCTCATTGTTGGTATACGCATCTGAGAGAGAGAGAGAGAGAGAGAGAGAGAGAGAGAGAGAAAAGAGGGAGGGAGGGAGCGAGAGAGAAAGAGCGAGGGTAGGGAGGGGAAGGGGGTGCAGATAGACAGATATACACACACACACACACACACACACACACACACACACAGGTAGAGGCAGAGACAAAGAATGACAGTACTAAATGGCAGTTTCCAATGAGTGAATAACACTAAGCACTCTTTTCCATAATTCAGCAGTGCTACCATTGGCTGATTCTGATGATGGCAACAAACAAAGGTTATAAAAGGGGGGGGGGGGGGGGGGGGGGCATTGATCTGAATAAATGCATGTCAATGAGAGTTTAATAAAAGCAGGCAGTGTTTTGATTAGTTTATACATTTGGCACCTTGACCTCAAGGTACATCCGCATGAGGAATAATGTCATAAATAGGCTTTAAAAACCACAAGGTCAAACTTAGGGAAAGGAGCTTAAAAAGCATTAAAGAAACACACACACACACACACACATTACAGTAGAAGAGACCCCCAGCTGAGCCCAAGAACATAATTCACACATCAGCCTGAGGTTTGCTAATTACATTTTGATAGCCACAGAGAAGTTATAGTTTTATTCTCATGGGAGACCATTAATTATAATAGTTAATTCATCTACTTGTATGTGTCTTCATCTATTACAATTGTAATTGGTAATGAAAGGTATCATTCTGTCATCGTGTGTGTCCTCTATGGCTCTGTCTGTTTGTAAAGGAGCTACTCGGTGTGGGCAGACTCCCAGCTTCGCTCAGCAGAGAAGGTCAACTATGTCAAACACTTCCATTGTTATTCAAGGCTTTGCATTCTTTCACTACAATCTTTCATATCTCTCTGGATGCACAGTACATGTAGAATTTCATGGCTGCATCATGTCAAGAATACAAGTCTCCATAACCAGTTGCAAGGATAATGCAGCATACCTAAATATCGCCGCTCAATACAATCCTAAAGAAAACAACATGACGAGGGCGCCATGACAGGAAACGATAGAAATTGAAATGAGTAAAACTGCATGTAAATGTTGTAGTTAAATCTGCATGGCAACCTGTCTGGCTCTGAGATCCGCTTTATGCAGAATAATAGCATCATATATCTTCAGCCAATACATTTTTTTTTATCAGGACAGACAAAACAAACCCGATGTTCAGAATGTGAAAATATGAAAGGTTCAGAGCTCGAAGGGAGGGAGAATAAAAGGTATGTACCCTGAACAAAAATATAAATGCAACATGTAAAGTGTTGGTCCCATGTTTCATGAGCTAAAATAAAAGATCCCAGAAATGTTCCATACACATGCAAAGCTTATTTCTCTAAAATGTTGTGCACAAATTTGTTTACATCCCTGTTAGTGAGCATTTCTCCATTGCCAAGATAATCCATCCACCTGACAGGTGTGGTATATCAATTAGCTAATTAAAAAGCATGATCATTACACAGGTGCACCTTGTGCTGGGGACAATAAAGGGCCACTCTAAAATGTACACTTTTGTCACACAACACAATGCCACAGATGTCTCAACTTTTGAGGGAGAGTGCAATTGGCATGCCAACTGCAGGAATGTCCACCAGAGCTTTTGCCAGAGAATTTAATGGTTATTTCTGTACCATAAGCTGCCTCCAACATCATTTTGGAGAATTTGGCAGTACGTCCAACCATGGACCATGTGTATGGCCTCGTGTGGGCAAGCAGTTTGCTGATGTCATTGTTTTGAACAGAGTGCCCCACAGTGGCGGTGGGGTTATGGTATGGGCAAGCAAAAGCTACGGACAACGAACACAATTACATTTTATCGATGGCAATTTAAATGCAGAGATACCATGACGAGATCCTGAGGCCCATTGTCATGCCATTAATACGCCACCATCACCTCATGTTTCAGCATGATAATGCACAGCCCCAAGTCACAAGGATCTGTACACAATTCCAGGAAGCTGAAAATGTCACAGTTCTTCCATGGCCTGCTTACTCACCAGACATGTCACCCATTGAGCATGTTTGGGATGCTCTGGATCGACGTGTATGACAGCGTGTTCCAGTTCCAGCCAATATCCAGAAACTTCGCACAGCCATTAAAGAGGAATGGGACAACATTCAACAGGCCACAATCAACAGCCTGATCAACTCTATGTGAAGGAGATGTGTCGCGCTGCATGAGGCAAATGGTGGTCACACCAGATACTGACTGGTTTTCTGATCCACCTCTGTACCTTATTTTTAAGGTATCTGTGACCAATAGATGCATATCTGTATTCCCAGTCATGTGAAATCCATAGATCAGGGCCTAATTAATTAATTTAAATTGACTGATTAATCTGAAGAGATTAACTGCTTCTCTTCTACTTTTTATGAGAAAAATTACTGTGATGAAAATTCCAGATTGTCTGCATAATCAAATAACATTCACCTCAGACACCCATACATACCCCACAAGACATGCCACCAGGGGTCTCTTCACGGTCCCCAGGTCCAAAACAAATTCAAGGCAATGCTCAGTATTATAGAGAGCCATGATCGCATGGAACTCCTTAATCTCCAATTCCTCAAGCAAACAGCTTAATTACCTTCTAAAAACGGATTAAACAACATCTCATAGAAAGTCAGCGACTGCGAGGGGACACAGAAAAACATTCTTTTTTTCTTGTATTTTTTTTGTATTAGGGCTGTCCCCAAATAAAATCTTCATCCTGCTCTTTCGAATATGTTTCAACTTATTTTTCCATATATAGAAACACACAACCCTATGCAGACACAACAACTACATATGGACTGAGTGTGTCTGATGCTTTAACCCTTGTGTAGTCTTAACATTCTATATACTCCCCATGTCCTAAGGGTCAAAAATGACATGCCTTCACTAAACACCTAAAATAAAGCAGCTTAATTGAATTTTAAAACCCACATTTATTTTGCATGAAGAAACAACCTGTCGTTCATCACAAACTTGGTGAATATCTGGGTTTTCCCTCTTCACAATGCAGAAAGACTGCATTTAATCAGTGGACACCACTCGTTTTTATTACAATGCACCTGTCATAATTGTTTTCTTTACTAAAGTAGAGGTTTATTATTACTATTTATTATTATTGCTGAAGATACTGCATAGGTTTAAACATTTTTGTTGTTGTTGTTGCAAGAGTTAGCACTTGTATAGCCTAAGAAAGTAGCAGAAATGTCCAGAAAGTAGTTTTGAATGCATTTTACTGAAGGGAAACAATGACAGTCTTGACATTTTTTGGCAACATAGTGATATATTTGTATATACTGTACAATGAGGAATTAAACTACAAAATACTAGTCTTCTCCATTTTTTGAACCATTGCCCCCACCCATAAGGTGTATAAACAACAACAATAAATAAGAATAAAATAAGATAATAGATACAAAACAAAAACGTGAAGAACATAAATCAACTCCAATTAGCACATGTAGGACAGTATGCAAGTGTGTGTGCATGGACTTTGCAGATGTATTTCTCACATGTGCAGCACAAAGAATTTGTTTGTTTTACACTTTGGGGGGCAGAATTGGCATCTCCTCCTCTTGCCTGCCCCAGCTGCAGCCTCAGGTGGATCAGGACAAGATTCAGCCCCTGAACAGCTTTCACAAGCGCTGCAGAGGCTGCTGTGTAGTGGAGGCGCTCCTTTCTTTGAATGTGTGGGGTTACAAGTGCCTTTCCCAGCTGCTCCAGGAACACCCTCCTCTTGTTCTGCTTATTAGGCATCCAGGTACAGTTGAAGCTGGAAGTTAACATACACTTAAGCTGGAGTCATTAAAACTCATTTTTCAACCACTCCACAAATTCCTTGTTAACAAACTATAGTTTTGGCAAGTCGGTTAGGACATCTACAATGTGCATGACACAAGTAATTTTTACAACAATTGTTTACAGACAGATTATTTCACAATTCCAGTTGGTCAGAAGTTTACATTTACTAAATTGACTGTGCTTTTAAACAGTTTAGAAAATTCCAGAAAATTATGTCATGGCTTTAGAAGCTTCTGATAGGCTAAGTTAGATCATTTGAGTCAATTGGAGGTGAACCTGTGGATGTATTTCAAGGCCTACCTTCAAACTCAGTGCCTCTTTGCTTGACATCTAAATATATCAGCAAAGACATCTGTACAAACAATTGTACGCAAGTATAAACACCATGGGACCACGCAGCCGTCATATCGCTCAGGAAGGAGACGCATTCCGTCTCCTAGAGATGAACTTACTTTGGTGCGAAAAGTGCAAATCAATCCCAGAACAACAGCAAAGGACCTTGGGCAGATGCTGGAGGAAACAGGTACAAAAGTATCTATATCCACAGTAAAAAGAGTCCTATATCGACATAACCTGAAAGGCCGCAAGGAAGAAGCCACTGCTCCAAAACCGCCATAAAAAAGCCAGACTACGGTTTTCAACTGCACATGGTGACAAAGATCATACTTTTTGGAGAAATGTATTTTGCTCTGATGAAATAAAGGAAGAAGCCACTGCTCATGGTGACAAAGATCATACTTTTTGGAGAAATGTATTTTGCTCTGATGAAATAAAGGAAGAAGCCACTGCTCCAAAACCGCCATAAAAAAGCCAGACTACGGTTTTCAACTGCACATGGTGACAAAGATCATACTTTTTGGAGAAATGTATTTTGCTCTGATGAAATAAAAATAGAACTGTTTGGCCATAATGACCATCGTTATGGTTGGAGGAAAAGGGTCAGGCTTGCGAGCTGAAGAACACCATCCCAACTGTGAAGCACGGGGGTGGCAGCATCATGTTGTGGGGGTGCTTTGCTGCAGGAGGGACTGGAGCACTTAACACAAAATAGATGGCATCATGAGGAGGAAAATGATGTGGATATATTGAAGCAACATCTCAAGACATCAGTCAGGAAGTTAAAGCTTGGTCGCAAATGGGTCTTCCAAATGGACAGTGACCCCAAGCATACTTCCGAAGTTGTGGCAAAATTATTTAAGGACAACAAAGTCAAGGTATTGGAGTGGCCATCACAAAGCCCTGACCTCAATCCCATAAAAAAATTGTGGGCAGAACTGAAAAGGCGTGTGCGAGCAAGGAGGCCTACAAACCTGACTCAGTTACACCAAAATTCACCCAACTTATTGTGGGAAGCTTGTGGAAGACCCAAGTTAAACAATTTAAAGGTTTGCTACCAAATACTAATTGAGTGTATGTAAACTTCTGACCCACTGGGAATGTGATGAAAGAAATAAAAGCTGAAATAAATCATTCTCTCTACTATTATTCTGACATTTCACATTCTTAAAATAAAGTGGTGATCCTAGCTGACCTAAGACAGGGAATTTTTACTAGGATTAAATGTCAGGAATTGTGAAAAACTGAGTTTAAATGTATTTGGCTAAGGTGTATGTAAACTTCCGACTTCAACTGTAGGGTTGATCTTCTCGTTCCATATCACAAAGGCATTGTATGAGCACACATCAATGATGTTATGGAAGATGTCCAGGGGCCAGGGGTCATCCTTCTGCAGCTGTAAGTTCCAATCACCTTGTCCAGGTTGTCCACACCTCCTTTGTTGTGGTTGTAATCCAGGATGATGGCTGGCTTCCTGTCCTCATGATCACTGATCTCAGCCGTTTTGTGCAGTGTGCTCAGGGGGACCACATTCTTGTTCCTCTTTGGGAGGTAAGAAACTAGAGTGGTGGTGGGGGTGAAGGCAAACTTTTATGAGAAGGCCTCTCTCCCCCTTGTTGCGAGGAGTGCAGGGGGAGATCAGGCTTGTTCTGTCTAACTGTGCCAACCATGGTGATCTTCCTCTTCAGTAGCTGCTGGCTGAGTTCATAAGAGGTGAAGAAATTGTCACACGTGACATTGTGCCTCCTCAGTCCATCTGTCACATCAAGCACAACCAGCATCCCCTGGTTCTTCTCCAGGCCTCCACTGGTCGGCTTCCCTGTGCAGACTTGCATCTTCCAAGCGTAGCTGGATTGTGCGTCACAGGCCACCCATATCTTGATGCCATACTTTGCAGGCTTGCTGGGCATATACTGCCGGAAAGGACAACGACCATTTGACAAAAGAGATTGCTATCAGTAATTAGTATCAGTGTCACAGAAAACAATCACAAATATCAATGATATTACAGCAATACATAATAAAATTAACAGTGAAAATCACTTACATTACAGATATGAAAATAAAAATGTACCTCTGAATGGAACCAGTTGCTCATCCACTGTTACTTCAGGCCCAGGGTTGCAGAGGTATGGCAGACGCCTCACCCACTTCTCCCAGACCTCCCAAACTGGCCGCCAGTTTGTCTCTCACATGTCTTGCAGGTCTTGACTCACGGTTATCAAATCATAGCATTCTTGAGAAAGTGTGAAAGACTTTCAATGGCATCGTGGCATGGAAAATCACCCTTCTACTCTCTGCATCACAGAGACTACATGTAGCCTCGCCTTGAGACCTATACACACCCGCTAAGATTAGCAGCCCTATGTAGGCACCCAGGTCAATCTCATCCATCCTTTTCCAGTTGTCTCCATATTTACGGAAATCATCCAAATTTGTCATCTCCAGGATGATTTTTTCATTGGCTGGTGTGATGTACATGTATAAAGTTGAGGCAATGTCCTGGGCATGGGCAACTGCATGTCTTGTGGGCCCTGGGATCATCCTTATGACATTTTGTGCTGCCATCCTGCCCTGGTTGTCATATGGTGACAAGGACCATGTTATTTTGATGTTGTCTCTCTTTCAGCTTGGGGGATTTCTTCTTCATCTGAAGATGATGCATCGTGCTCTGGGTTGTATTGTTCCCCATCTTCTTCTTCAAATACCACCTCCTCTTCTAAATCATTGTTCTCTTGTTCCTCCTGGACATCTGAAAAAAATCTAATCTACAACCTGTTGGGCACTGAAACGTGCACTCATGGCTTCAGCAAAGAGAGAACTGGGGGGACTGTCATCTGCAGCACCTTTATAGCCTCTGACTGCATTCCCCATTAGTACACAATGCTTTCAAGAAATGTTTATTATGTCTGACATTTTGTTTATTTTGTCAGAAATTGTTTTTATTCTGTGAACTTGAGTCGTGTGTGTGGGGTCGTGGTGGGGTCGTGGTGGGGAGATGCTGCACATGCACAAGACAGTTTTAGTTTTGTCTGAGTTCAATCAGTAGCACACATAATCTCAATTTCTCATTTTGTGTGTGTGTGTGTGTGTGTGTGTGTGTGTGTGTGTGTGTGTGTGTGTGTGTGTGTGTGTGTGTGTGTGTGTGTGTGTGTGTGTGTGTGTGTGTGTGTGTGTGTGTTTGTGTGTGTGTGTGTGTGTGTGTTTTTGTGGCGTGTAAATTATTTTATAACTGCCAGGTCAAAAATGACCCTAAGACAATCTTTGTACCCTGGTGGTGTACAGCTTTCATGGAAATACAAACTATGGCGATGTTTCACTTTTTCTAATGTTGGGGTCACTCTAGGAAAAGTCAAATTTAAAATGTAAAAAATATAATTTAGGTTTTTTTCTCTGCTGTTAAACATAATGGTGGGTCATTTTTGACCCTAAAGACAACACAGGGGTTAAGCACACTGTTTGATTAAATAATTAAGACAAACAAATGACTCAAGAAAGAGCCTGATGGTCACACTGTGTTAAAAAGCAAGTGCCTGTGTGGCTGGCACACTTGTCTCTCTCTCCTCCCTACTGCAGTGAAAAGGCACCACAGCAAGTGTTTATTGTGCTGTCCGTGCTGAAGCTGCCACATCATTACAGCCATTTAGTTTCTTACTGGTTCCTGACTGAAAAGTTCTGTTACCAAAATCCCTCATTTGTTTAGGAAGAACATTCCTCATTCCCTCAACCCTTGCTCTCTTTACGTGAAACATGTAAGCATCGCATGCATGTGACCAATAGGGCCTGACCTATAGCCTAATCACATAAATAAAGTCAGAACACAATAATGTCAACAGCAAAATGGATACACAGGACGTGAAAAAAGAAACTCAAAATGGGGGTATGTTTACTGGTTGCTCGGGAGGTAAAGAGGAAGTCAGATCTGTGGAAGACATTTGACTTAGTGGTGGAAACTACTGGGGATCCAGATAAAGGAGGGTATACTGTAGGAGCAAGCATTTTCTGAGTATTATGTGGGCCAAACACTTGCTGTTAGATTACAAAACTATATATTTTTTCTGACCATTTGGAACAGTGTAAACAACCCTAAATAAACAAGTGTAACAGAGAGTGAGTTTTTTTTATATATAAAGCCTTTATTACAGCAGACTAAAAACAGTTGCATGCATTCCTGAATTGTGGTTTATTTATTGTTTAGGCTCATTATTCAAAGCTTTGTTATTTCATTTTAAAACTAAAATGCTTGATTGCATTTCAAACCATAAATGTCTCATATGCTGTGTGATGGCATGAAGGAATGAATGATTGATTGATACAGTAGCCTATATATTGAAATACAGGCCTAAGTAAGTTACGGTATTGACTAAACAGGATGTGCTCTTAGGCCTACAGCTCGATGGCGGTTATACAAGGATACTATACAAAACCTACTAATGATAACGACATCACGTATTATTATAATGATGATCATAATAATAATTGTAATAATATCAATAAGAACGAGATCAAGAAAAAGGGAGGGTATAGGAGCAGGAGCAAGAGCTGCGAGCATAGTATGTGTGACAAACAGGTGCTGTTAGATACTTTTTCTGCCTGTTTGGAACAGAGTAAACAACACTGAATAATGTTAAGCAATACCTGTCTGTTCTAACTGAAGAAAAGTGTAAAGCCTTTATTACAGCATAGCAAAGATTAAAAACAGCCAAATCTGTGCAGTTGCTTTGTCTGACATTTTGCAGTTGCATGAGGCTTGGTGCTCACAGAATCAGTAGGCTATTAAACAAACATTCAAACAGGCAACAGAAGCAAGATCTGTTTAATTTCTGTGGATATATATTGATGATTTATAAAGTCAGGCACATTTAACAGTTAGGCTATTGATTGTAGACCTAATTAAGTTGGGGTTTGCTTTCTTAGACAATTAGGCTAATCCCTATTCGCACGGGACTAGTATTACTAGAGAACGTTTGTTATGTAATTATTACCACAGAATATCCGTTATTCCAGAGGACGATTCGGAGGGGATTCGTTTTTTCCAAACTGCCCCTGCAATTCTTTATTTTTTCTATAATTTCACAGTTATGACGTAAGCCTGGAGTTTTTTTTTCTAGGCGTGAAGATATTTCAACAAGTCCAGACGATAACAGGCTACACTGATGGCTCGAGCTTGGTTCCCAAGTTTCTAAACCATACCAAACCCTATTTGGTATAGTGTCACCATAATATTTGAATTGAGGAAGTGTGATCATAATCATTAGGATATTCAGATGTGAACTAAACAGTGCACTTGCACTTGAGATGCGTTTTAAGGCTTTGGATGCGAAAGTGAACTTATCATTTCCAAACGTTTAGGTCAGTTGTATGCTGCTTTGCGATCTATTAACAGCAAGGGTTACATTAAATAGGCACAATATTTTTTACTGCCGCATTCGGCAATATTAAATTCATACGCACAAAACATATGAACAAAAGCATTCACTGTGAAAGTTCATGTCACGACTCCCACCGAAGGTGGCTCCCCCTCCTGCTCAGGTGGCGCTCGGCGGTCGTCGTCACCGGCCTACTAGCTGCCACTGATTCCCTTTTGTTTTCCCCCTTTCCATTATTGTTTGCACCTGTTATGTGTTGGGTTGATTAGCGGGGCTATATTAGCCAGTAGGCCCGCCTGCTCTTTGTGCGGGATTGTTTCTCTGTATGTATTTTTCTTGTGTACACGCTGATGGTGTTTTTGCGCTAGTATGTGGTTTTACGCCGACTGTGTTTGTCCCCTGTGTTTGGGGCACTTTGTTTTGTGTGCGCTCAGATCGCTGTTTGGGGTGGCTTGTGTTTTCGCTGTTGGGCTCATTAAAAGCCATTACCCTATATCGCTGCTTCCTGCGTTTGATTCCTCACCTACAACGCCCAAGCCTTACAGAATCCAGCACCACTATGGAGTCAGCAGGAGCAGCTGCCAACCCCCTTCCCTCGATGGAGGAACGCGTGCTCCATCACACCTCAGTCCTCCTCGGATTGGATCCGCGATGGACCAAATGATGGAGAGGATGGACCGATGGGAGAGGAGTGGTCTCCTCTCTCCACCTCCGGCTCCCCCGACTCAGCCACCTCCTCCTCCCACTGCGTCTGGCTCCGGCGCGCTGCGTCTTGCGCTCCCGAGGGAGTATGATGGAGCGGCGGCTGGGTGCCAGGGATTTCTGCTCCAGCTCGAGCTGTACCTGGCCACCGTAAGACCTGCTCCCTCGGGGGAGGAGAGTGTGAGTGTCCTCGTTTCCTGCCTGACGGGACGAGCTCTGGAGTGGGCCAACGCAGTCTGGAATGGTCCGGACTCGGCGAGGGATCACTATCCGGAGTTGAGCAGCTGTTCCACCTCAGGCAGGAGACGAGGAGCGCGCAGGACTTCACGCTGGAGTTCAGGACCTTGGCCGCTGGGGCGGGGTGGAACGACATGACCCTGATAGACCATTACAGGTGTAGTCTCCGGGCGGACGTCCGAAGGGAGCTAGCTTGTCGGGACACCGCTCTCTCTCTCTCAACGAGCTTATCGACATGTCTATCCAACTGGACAATCTGCTGGCTGCCCACGGCGTTCAGAAAGGGTCCTGTCCGTTCCACCTTCATGCACTCCCGCCCCTACTCCGATGGAGTTAGGGGGAGCCGTGCCGAGGGGTACCGGAGGAGGTGGCTCCTCCTGCACCAGCTGTGGTCGGAGAGGACACACAGCTGACCGGTGCTGGAGGAGTCAGTCTGGGAGTCGAGAAGGCAGGCAGAACACTTCTCGGTCACCCCAGGTGAGTCAGCACCATACTCACCCAGAACCCCCTGTTGGTCACATGTTCGTATTAATTTTGTTTTCTGATTTTTCTCCCTCTTCCCAGCATAAGGCATAAGTCGATCCAGGCGCAGCTGGGAACTTTATGGATCACGGACTCGCCATCAAGCTGTGCATTCCGCTTGTGCCGATAGATCCCCCCTTCCCCGTGCACTCCCTAGATAGCCGGTCATTAGGGTCAGGGCTGGTCAGGGAGGCCACGGTTCCACTGGACATGGTAAAGCAGGGGAATCATAAGGAACGGATTAGTCTCTTCCTTATTGATTCACATGCGTTTCCGGTGGTGCTGGTGGTTCCCTGGCTGGCTGATCACAATCCCCAGATTTCGTGGAAACAGGGGGTTCTTCAGGGGTGGGGAGAGGAGTGTTCAGGGAGGTGTATAGGAGTTTCCATAGGTGCTATGTCGGTGGAGAGTCCAGACCAGGTTTCCACCGTGCGCATTCCCCTTGAATACGCCGATTTGGCGATTGCTTTTTGTAAGAAGAGGGCGACCAAATTACCAACTCATCGACAGGGAGATTGTGCGATAGATCTCCAGGTTAACGCTGCACTTCCCAAGAGTCACGTGTACCCATTGTCACCGGAGGAGACGGTGGCTATGGAGACATATGTCAATCAAAACAGTTATTGTTTTCTTGCTCAAACCGCGAGCAACATCTGTCAAACTCAGACATTTCTCTCAAACACAGGGATGTCAATTTGCACATGACTAGTATTATGGGAGGACCTTGGAGTTCACCAAAAAACAGTCTGTTATTCTGGCTGAAATTGTTACTCTCCTGCCATGTACAAATGACTGACATGGCAGATTTGGACGGGACTAGAATTACAGATATGGTGTTTTGTGCTTGTTCACATACAGAGGTGCTCAAATTTGTTGGTACCCCTCCACAAAAAGTGAAGAATGCACAATTTTCTCTGAAATAACTTGAAACTGACAAAAGTAATTGGCATCCACCATTGTTTATTCCATATTTAATAGAAATCAGACTTTGCTTTTGCTTTTTTATTCAACATAATATTGTAAATAATAAAACAAATGAAAATGGCATTGACAAAAATTATGGGACCCTTAATCTAATATTTTGTTGCACAACCTTTAGAGGCAATCACTGCAATCAAAATTATCTGTATCTCTCAATGAGACTTCTGCACCTGTTAACAGATAGTTTAGCAAACTCTTCCTGAGCAAACTGCTCCAGCTGTCTCAGGGTACCTTCTGCACCTGTTAACAGGTAGTTTGGCCCACTCTTCCTGAGCAAACTGCTCCAGCTGTCTCAGGTTTGATGGGTGTCTTCTCCAGACTGCAAGTTTCAGCTCTTTCCATTGATGTTCGATTCAGATCAGGACTCATAGAAGGCTACTTCAGAATAGTCCAATGTTTTGTTCTTATCCATTCTTGGGTGCTTTTAGCTGTGTGTTTTGGGTCATTATCCTGTTGGAGGACCCATGACCTGTGACTGAGACAGAGCTTTCTGACACTTGACAGTACGTTTCGCTCCAGAATGCCTTGATAGTCTTGAGATTGAATTGTGCCCTGCACAGATTCAAGGGACCCTGTGCCAGGCGCAGCAAAGCAGCCCCAAAACATAACCGAGCCTCCTCCATGTTTCACTGTAGGTATGGTGTTCTTTTCTTGGAAAGCTGAATTTTTTTGTCTGTGAACATAGAGCTGTAGCTGTGACTTCCTAAAAAGCTCCAGTTTTGACTCATCTGTCCAAAGGACATTCTCCCAGAAGGATTGTGGCTTGTCAATATGCATTTTAGCAAATTCACCTTGGAGTTCCGCTTGTGTCTATTTGGCTGTTATCCTTTTTTATTTTTCTACCATTCACACTATCCTTCTGTTCAATCTGGGGTTGATTTTCCTCTTGCGGCCGCGCCCAGGGAGGTTGTCTACAGTTCCTTGGACCTTAAACTTCTTAATAATATTTGCAACTGTTGTCACAGGAACATCAAGCTGCTTGGAGATGGTCTTGTAGCCTTTACCTTTACCATGCTTGTCTATTATTTTCTAACTGATCTCCTCAAACAAATCTCTCCTTTTCTTTCTCTGGTCCATGTTCAGTGTGGTGCACACAATGATACCAAACAGCACAGTGACTACTTTTCTCCATTTAAATAGACTGAATGACTGATTACAAGATTGGAGGCATATGTGATACTAATTAAAGAAACTAATTAGTTTGAAATATCACTATAATCCAATTATTTATTATCTTTTCTAAAAGGGTACCAACAAATGTGTCCAAGCCATTTTAGAATCTCTTTGTAGAATAAGGAATAATTTATCTCTTTTCACAGCTTCTTTGCTTTATTCTATGACATACCAAAGGCATGCAAGTATACATGATAAAATAGCTTTTAATTTCATGACTTTTCAGAAGGATTGAAGCATTATTTCAATGAGCTGTAAGGGTACCAACAAATTTGAGCAAGTCTGTAATTACGTTACCGGACCACCCCCAGTAAAACTAATCCCATTCGAATAGGGCTTAAGGCAAGGGCAGTTTCGTCGTCTCTGCTGCTGCTGCCTCCGCTGCATTGTTCTCAATCTCAATATGCTGGTTCATTTTGCTATTATGCACATAGCAACATAGGGAAAGGCGCCAATTCTATGGTGAAATTCTTATTTTTACATAATATAACCATATACAATTTCAGTATCACATGTCTTACAGTGATGGACTGTGCCATCCCCGTAGCCTCCGCAATGGATTAGTCCAAAGAGACAGGTACGAATCAGACAGGTGTCTTATGCACCATGAAAAAAAATACAAATATTGTGGCTGCTTGACTAAATCAATCTCGGTCAACCAACAGCCTATCGACCAAACAATTGACCAGTCAACTAAATGGGGTCAGCCCTAGTTTGTATCATTTTTTGGTTGTATAATTTGTATATTGTTGTATTTAACATTTCTGTGTTACTGTCCATGTCTATCAGTGTATCAGTGTTTTGTTACTTGTCATGTTTTGTGTTTCTTCTGGACACTAGGAAGAGTAGCTGCTGCTTCCGCTAAATCTAATTGGGATCCAAATAGACAAATAAAAATAAAATGTATAATAGCGGTGAGTGGGGACGTGCTGCAAGTGCTGTTACACGGCAGGCTTCAACAAAGGCCACTAATTACATGCCAACCATGTGCCGTTGTGCTAAGGAGACGATTGTTCTTGGGCTTTGCAGCGGATATCCATTGACATACAGTTGAAGTCGGAAGTTTACATACACCTTCGCCTAATACATTTAAACTCAGTTTTTCACAATTCCTGACATTTAATCAGAGTAAAAATCCCCTGTCTTAGGTCAGTTAGGATCACCACTTTATTTTAAGAATGTGAAATGTCAGAATAATAGTAGAGAGAATGATTTATTTCAACTTTTATTTCTTTCATCACATTCCCAGTGGGTCAGAAGTTTACATACACTCAATTAGTATTTGGTAGCATTACCTTTAAATTGTTTAACTTGGTCAAACGTTTCGGGTAGCCTTCCACAAGCTTCCCACAATAAGTTGGGTGAATTTTGGCCCATTCCTCCTGACAGAGCTGGTTTAACTGAGTCAGGTTTGTAAGCTTCCTTGCTCGCACACGCTTTTTCAGTTCTGCCCACAAATCTTTCTATGGGATTGAGGTCAGGGCTTTGTGATGGCCACTCCAAAACCTTGACTTTGTTGTCCCTAAGCCATTTTGCCACAACTTTGGAAGTATGCCTGAGGTCATTGTCCACTTGGAAGACCCATTTGCGACCAAGCTTTAACTTCCTGTAAGATGTCCTGAGATTTTGCTTCAATATATCCACATAATTTTACTTCCTCATGATGCCATCTGTTTTGTGAAATGCACCAGTCCCTCCTGCAGCAAAGCACCCCCACAACATGATGCTGCCACCCCCGTGCTTCACAGTTGGGATGGTGTTCTTCGGCTTGCAAGCCTCCCCCTTTTCCTCCAAACATAACGATGGTCATTATAGCCAAACAGTTCTATTTTTGTTTCATCAGAGCAAAGGACATTTCTCCAAAAAGTATGATCTTTGTCCCCATGTGCAGTTGCAAACCGTAGTCTGGCTTTTTTATGGCGGTTTTGGAGCAGTGGCTTCTTCCTTGCTGAGCGGCCTTTCAGGTTATGTCCATATAGGACTCGTTTTACTGTGGATACAGATACTTTTGTACCTGTTTCCTCCTGCATCTTCACAAGGTCCTTTGCTGTTGTCTGGGATTGATTTGCACTTTTCGCACCAAAGTACGTTCATCTCTAGGAGACAGAACGCGTCTCCTTCCTGAGCGGTATGACGGCTGCGTGGTCCTATGGTGTTTAAACTTGCGCACTATTGTTTGTACAGATGAACGTGGTACCTTCAGGTGTTTGGAAATTGATCCCAAGGATGAACCAGACTTGTGGAGGTCTACGATTTTTTGGCTGATTTCTTTTGATTTTCCCATGATGTCAAGCAAAGAGGCACTGAGTTTGAAGGTAGGCCTTGAAATACATCCACAGGTACACCTCCAATTGACTCAAATGATGTCAATTATCCTATCAGAAGCTTCTAAAGCCATGACATTATTTTCTGGAATTTTACAAGCTGTTTAAAGGCACAGTCAATTTAGTGTATGTAAACTTCTAACCCACTGGAATTGTGATACAGTGAATTCTAAGTGAAATAATCTGTCTGTAAACAATTGTTGGAAAAATTACTTGTGTCATGCACAAAGTAGATATCCTAACCGACTTGCCAAAACTATAGTTCGTAAACAAGAAATTTGTGGAGTGGTTGAAAAACGAGTTATATTGACTCCAACCTAAGTGTATGTAAACTTCCAACTTCAACTGTACATACAGATTAGAGTAGGAGCTGCGCCGAAGGGAGCATTGTGACAGTCTGCCAATAAGAGACCTGCTTGCTGAATGAAAAAACGACCCCGAAAGGACTCCTTTTGTTGTATTGGCCACATCACTCTGACGTTTAATATTGGCAGAGTTGTTATTATCTAGGATCATTAACTTATAAAATAAGCTCTCCCTGGTCTATACGCGGTGAAACATATGAGTCTCTGGTTGAGGAGGAGAGTGACAGGGATGGAGATAGAACTGATGGAAAGGCCTCTATTATACTTTAACGTTACATGCAATTCACACGGTCCATGGCAAGTTGGCGAATAACAATGGACCATTGCTTTACATGTAGATGTCCGATTTGATCTATGACCTCCATTTCTGTGATGTCAGCTATGTGGACCTGATACAGATGTATATCTCGAGAGACTTACAGCTTCCAAACTTCAGAGGACAGGCGTGTGTATCCATGGGGAAATCCTCCAAGTGCATGGGACACTCAGCATGGATGGTCAGCCTGGTCAGAGAGGGAGAAAAACAACAAAGACATGTTAGTGACAGGCCTTAAACACTCCATGACACCTGTCACATGGCACCAACACATTCTGTACGTTAAAGCTTTATGTGTTGAGACATCCTTTTAATTTGCCAGATCCTGTTCAGTATCATTCTAAAGGGCAAAGCAGTGGCTCGCCCACTTCAATAACTTTTACTGCACACCATTCTGCACCATTCTTAGTCTCTCTACCTGTCACGCAGAGCTTCAGTAGAAACATGAATGACAGGGCCTTAGTCATTTTCCTCTGTATTTGAATACAGTAAGCATACACCACGCCTCCTTCGGGTCACCCAAGGTTGTCCTGCCCCCAATGGCAGGGGAATAGGAGCGGCAGGTAGCCTAGAGGTTAGAGTGTTGGGCCAGTGACCAAAAGATTGCTAGTTTGAATCCCCGAGTTGACAAAGGGAAAAATTGTTGATGTGCCCTTGAGCAAGGCACTTAACCCTAATTGCCCTAGAGTTGCCTCTCAAGGGGAGTTGGGATATGCAAAAAACACATTTCCAATTCACACAGGCATATTTATATGTGTGAAACAGGACAAAAATAAGCACCAACCTAGATAATTAATATTATGGTTTGCCAGAGATAATCTGCTGTTCTGAGACTTCCCTGACATTTGGGTTTTGTTGAAAGGAGAATAGAGTAGGGGGGGGGGGGGTGATGTGAGTGAGGGGAACAGTCAGCATGTGCAGTCACATACTGTAGTGCGTCTGGCCATCAATGTGCCTGTTGAGGGCTACTACAGTATGTCTTGGTTGCCAGTGATTTGTCCGTTTTCTGATAAGGGAATTTATATGTTTAAGGTAATGACTAAAGAATTCCACCCTGAAATGTAATTATTAGATTATGTAACATGTATAATGAATAATTAGACTGATAAACTTAAGTCCAATAAGGTTTGGTCGAGACAAGTAAGGGAGAGAAATGTGTGTGTGTGACTAAGAAAATACAGAGGACAATTAAACTATTCATGACCTGACCTGGTTAGAACTCTAAGAAACTTACGACAGGAAAGGGAGTCCTGTCAAGGTCCCTCTAATCTCGGGAGGATAGAACTGCCAGCCTGGTATTGATAAACGAGGAATGAGGACTGTGGGGAAAGATACATCCCACCTACTGTTTGTATGTCTGTGTGTGCGTGGAAGTAGGTGGGGTTGAGAGAACCAAACCTTTTGCAGAAGCTGAGTCTTTGCCTAATTATTATTAAACCCAGGGTCTTACAAACCTCGGGGATTGGTCAAAGTTTAAATAATTGTTAGTTATCACCTCTGGGATTGAAACTTCTCATGACATTTTCCCATCAGCATAGCTCAAAACTCCCACTCCCTCCCCCCACTACTAAGGCCAGGGCCAGCCAGCCAGACAGCTCTGCAGACCTGTGGAGCAGCCAGACAGTCAGCTATGTGGTCTCCTGTCGCCTCCTCATCCAGTTGATTAGATATTGACGCGCTGATCCTCGGCACATCACCTACTCCACTACTGATGGAGGGAGCTCTGCAAATCAAGCAGCAGTGATGGGAGGAGACTGGCATCTGCCTGGGAGATCACATCTCACAACAGACAACGACAGAACCAGTACTGTTCCATTCTCCTTACTAAGTCCATTTTACCATTCCACATGACATGAATAATGGTGGACAATGAACATTACTTCAGAATGGCATGTCAATGACACTGTCTGGGTCCATAGTTCATTCTACCGGGACTATGAGCATTATGGGACCTCATCGTCACTAAGAATCAGAAAAGACTTCTTCCTGAGCAATGACATAAGTATAGGCATTTGTATAGAAATGTACAGGTAACTGCCCAAATAAAGGAAACACCAACATAAAGTGTCTTAATAGGACATTGGGCCACCACAAGCCAGAACAGCTTCAATGCACCTTGGAACAGATTATACAAGTGTCTGGAACTCTATTGGAAGAACGTGATTCCATCATTTGGTGTTTTGTTGATGGTGGTGGAAAACACTGTCTTAGGCGCTGCTGCAGAATCTCCCATAAGTGTTCAATTGGGTTGAGATCTGGTGACTGAGACAGCCATGGCATATGGTTCACATCGTTTTCATGCTCATCAAACCATTCAGTGACCACTCGTGCCCTGTGGATGGAAGCATTGTAACCCTAAGGTGGCATAGCCATGGTAGCCAGAATAATGGCCTGCCCAGCATTTCTATATATGACCCTAAGCATGATGGGATGTTAATTGCTTAATTAACTCAGGAACCACACCTGTGTGGAAGCACCTGCTTTCAATATACAGTTGAAGTCGGAAGTTTACATACACTTAGGTTGGAATCATTAAAACGTTTTTCAACCACTCCACAAATGTCTTGTTAACAAACTATAGTTTTGGCAAGTCGGTTAGGACATCTACTTTGTGCATGACACAAGTAATTTTTCCAACAATTGTTTACAGACAGATTATCTCACTTATAATTCACTGTATCACAATTCCAGTGGGTCAGAAGTTTACATACACTAAATTGACTTTGCCTAAACAGCTTGGAAAATTCCAGAAGATGATGTCATGGCTTTAGAAGCTTCTAATAGGCTAATTGACATTATTTGAGTCAATTGGAGGTGTACCTGTGGATGTATTTCAAGGCCTACCTTCAAACTCATTGTCTCTTTGCTTGACATCATGGGAAAATCAAAATAAATCAGCCAAGACATCAGAAAATAAATCATAGACCTCCACAAGTCTGGTTCATCCTTGGGAGCAATTTCCAAACGCCTGAAGGTACAACGTTCATCTGAACAAACAATAGTACGCAAGTATAAACACCATGGGACCACGCAGCCGTCATACTGCTCAGGAAGGAGACGCGTTCTGTCTCCTAGAGATGAACATACTTTAGTGCGAAAAGTGCAAATCAATTCCAGAACAACAGCAAAGGACCTTATGAAGATGCTGTAGGAAACAGGTACAAAAGTGTCTATATCCACAGTAAAATGAGTCCTATATCGACATAACCTGAAAGGCTGCTCAGCAAGGAAGAAGCCACTGCTCCAAAACCGCCATAAAAAAAGCCAGACTACGGTTTGCAATTGCACATGGGGACAAAGATGGTGCTATTTGGAGAAATGTTCTCTGGTCTGATGAAACAAAAGTAGAACTGTTTGGCCATAATGACCATCATTATGTTTGGAGGAAAAAGGGGGAGGCTTGCAAGCCGAAGAACACCATCCCAACTGTGAAGCACGGGGGTGGCAGCATCATGTTGTGGGGTGCTTTGCTGCAGGAGGGACTGGTGCACTTCACAAAATAGATGGCATCATGAGGAGGAAAATTATGTGGATATATTGAAGCAACATCTCAAGATATCAGACAGGAAGTTAAAGCTTGGTCGCAAATGGATCTTCCAAATGGACAATGACCCCAAGCATACTTCTAAAGTTGTGGCAAAATGGCTTAAGGACAACATTGGAGTGAGCATCACAAAGCCCTGACCTCAATCCTATAGAAAATTTGTGGGCAGAACTGAAAAAGTGTGTGCGAGCAAGGAGGCCTACAAACCTGACTCAGTTACACCAGCTCTGTCAGGAAGAATGGGCCAAAATTCACCCAACCTATTGTGGGAAACTGACCTAAAACAAGGAATTTTTACCAGGATTAAATGTCAGGAATTGTGAAAAACTGAGTTTAAATGTATTTGGCTAAGGTGTATCCCTCATTTGCTCAAGTGATTCCTTTATTTTGGCAGTTACCTATAGTATATATGGAATTGAGATATTCTTGTTTTGTACTGTCATTTGTTTTTGGAATACAATATACAGAAATGCATTCTGGGAAATAGTAACCATGAGAATAACAACAACATATTTTTTCACCACCTCCATTATGGTAGCAATAGATCAACACAGCACAGCTCCAATGTATTCCCCAACATTGTTAAAACCATAAAACCCATTGATTTCTATTTTGTGTCCTCTTCACTTTCACTAAAATGCAGCAGTTCAAGCTTTCAATTAACCCCATGACCAAAGAAACTCAAAGCCTGCATGGTAAGATTAAATACATCTTTACACTAGAGTCTAGTTGAACACTGCTGTGATGTTGAGCAATGGCCCTTACCCCCTGCCATCAAGATGTCAGCAATATTTCACAAAGTCTACATAGTACCACCACTCTTAAGTGTTTAATGAGATAAAGCATTTTACCTTCTGGGTAATCTTCAACCCTAATGGTTATGATGTTCTTGGCCTTGCAAAATAACTGCACTTGGAGGAAGATGAACACTATTGCTGACATTAATTAATATCCTTCCTGTGTGCGCGTGTGTGTGTGTGTGTGTGTGTGTGTGTGTGTGTGTGTGTGTGTGTGTGTGTGTGTGTGTGTGTGTGTGTGTGTGTGTGTGTGTGTGTGTGTGTGTGTGCGCGTGTGTGTGTGCGTGTGTGTGCCTGTCAGCCCGGGGAACCACAGCAAAAATGGCCTCACGGGGCCAACCCCTCCTTCTCCGGGTGCCGCCTCCTCCTCCCGAAAAAACAGCTGCATCGATCGCAGTGCCATCGCCAGAGCCTGTAGTACCTTGTCTCTGTCGGAGCTGCAGGGGGGCCTTGGAAGGAGCTGTGTGTTCCACTCCACCTACCTCAACCCCCCTTTATTTTAAACTTCTCCTCCATACCTCACCAGCTCCTGAAAACTTCTCCTATTATACACTGTAATCTGTCCGGTGGAGTAGATGAGTCTGTATTGATGGAACTCGATTGCATTTCTAGCTAGTGGTCTGTTTGGCTGATTCCCAGCTTCTGGAGGACTTTCAGACTCTGCCTGTCAGCCTGTCAATCTATCACTTCCGCTCTCTTTGTAATAATAAGGTTTCACCTTGACATATACACCTCACAGAGAACAAATGGTCAAGTCACATGCTGACACTGGACCTTCGTCTGGCGCTGAGAGACATACACCTCCGCCTCTTCCTCCTCCGTGTGATGAGTGAGAAATCTACTGTCAGGTCCAGGGTGGATCGTTCATCACACTCTGGATCATGATCAATGAGTCTCCCTCTCCTGGTTGGGAATCCCTGGTGAGAACATACGCTACTTTAATGATGACACCTCCTCCTAAATTGGGGGAGAACCGTACCCCACCTACTCCATCTCCCCTTAAGGAAGACACCCTTGGGAGAGGAGGAGGAGGGGGGTTGACAAGAAAGAGGTGGAATATAAACGAGCTGTGAAGTTATATGGAAGGCTGTCATCTGTCAAGGTGACATTCAACCAGTCAAATGCAGCAGAATGGAGAATTGACCTTTTATCAAGGTCAACATATCCTAAATATTCTGCCCCTGAGTATACATAACCAGAGTGTAATTTCTGCTGAAGCCATTACATTTTTACAGTTCTACTCTACTCTAAAGCTGCAGTCAAGGCTCACAATATTACTATCCAAACAAGTATTTTTTTTTTTACCACAGTGCTATTCCTTGGGTTCTGATGCCTGGTGCTGGGGTGTGTCTAGATCACAAGCTCTCACAGTTATAACAACACACGGCAATTAGCTAAAAGAGAAAATCTCCGTAATTACCGTTATCAACAATGACTTGCAGAAACGCTCTGAATCGCACAGTACTACTCTCGTACCACACAATTAATGTACTGCTACATTAGGCGACATCATATTATGGAATATGCATACTGAAATAGAGGTAGCTGTAAAGCATTATGGTGGTAACTATGGTGGTAACTAACATACAAGCCCGACTGCGAACACAGAATCCAGTCTCAGCAAGGGTAGGGTAGGTAGGCCTAATGGCCGGCTAGCTCAAAGAGCTCCTATGTATTGTGTTGGTGTGCGTCAGGGCCTGGTTGCCTAGAAACCTGAGATAGGGCTGTATTTTTTGTCCACTCGAGCAACATGATTGTCCTTTACTATTGTGCTTCATTGAAAACATAAATGCTCTGCTCTCTCTGCCATGATTACCCTTCTTTATTGGAGACCAGAGGAAGAACACAATAAGACTTTATTAACCATTCAATTCTCAGGAAATGTTATTGCAATTCATGCCCTTGAACATGTTGTATACTGGAGAACATATAAAACACATTTTGTACAGTTATACAACCAGATGTCTAAAAGAGGAAACCATTTTCTTCTGGCCAGTGGTATAACAAGTTCATGCTGACATGACTTGCAGGGACATGAAGCCCTGAATGAACAGAGTCTATTCCGTAACTATTGTCAGCTCTGGTGAACTGCAAGTGTTCACATCAGCCCCCTTCACAACCAACTACTTCTGAACAAGAGCAAAAGGCCAGAGCAAAAGGCCACCCAAAATAGCTCTCTGTATCAGTGTTTAGAAAAGAGATTCAAACTAGAGATGACTTCAGATTCACAGTATTCTGTTGAACTACAGTAGAGTTTCTGGATGGTATTAAGACAAAGCTTTACAAGTATCATTGGCTCAGCTGGTACGTTTCCTCACATAAATTACACAGTGAGGTAAAAAGATGATATTGAGAGCAGAGAAAACATCCCAGCCTCCCTCTTACAGGACATAACCATGTCCTGTAAGTTAATACTTAAAAGATGGCGCCAACAGACATGGTCGCCATGTTTCTATCTCCTTGCCAACTTTGCAGTAATTCTTTTTTGTTGTTATTATTTCTTACATTATTTGCTCAGAACGTTTCTTGCATTATTACCTACAGCCGAAAACAACTTTTGGATATTAGATCGGAGGTCACTCACCAGCATTTAGACAATAAATTTGACTTTCCTGAAATGGGTCCTTTATTTGAACTCACCCAGGCAATTCCATTCATCCCGGGGGCTGCTCCAAGACGCCGTCACCGGAGAAGAGGAATAAGGTCTGGGCTCCTAGTCAGACTCAGGAGGCATGCATACCATCCACCGGTTCAGAGTATTTTATTCGCTAACACTCAGTCTCTGGACAATAAAGTAGACTAGCCAGGGCGAGGATCTCCTTCCAGAGAGACATCAGGGACTGTATCATACTTTGCTTTACGGAATCTTGTCTTCATTCAGCCAGCGGGGTTCTCCGTCCTTTGCATGGACAGAAACTCTCCGGGAAAAGGAAAGGTGGAGGTGTATGTTTCATGATAAATTACTCATGGTGTGATTGTGGTAGCGTATAGGAACTCAAGTCCTTTTGTTCTCCCGATCTGGATTACCTCACCATAAAATGCAGACCGCAATACCTCCCTAGAGAATTTTCTCAAGGAGCTACACAGGACTTTGTGCAAACTGGAAACCGCATATCCTGAGGTTGCAATTATTGTAGCTGGGGACTTTAATAAAGAAAATCGGAGGAAAACACGACCAGAATTCTATCAACACATCTCCTGTTCTACTCGCACATCGAGAACTCTGGACCACCAAAAACTGTGGATAGATGGGAGCATCCGCACAATACTGAAATCGCAAAGTGTCACATTTAACCTCTGCAAAGTGACTGGGAACATGGACGTGTACAAACAGACCAGCTATGCCCTCCGTAAGGCAGTCAAAGAGGCAAATCGACAGTACAGGGACAAAGTGAGTCGTAATTCAACGGCTCAGACAAGAGACGACCGTAGGTGCCAGAGACTCCAGACAATCACAGATTATAAAGGGAAAGCCAGCCACGTCGTGGACACCAATGCCTCGCTCCCAGACAAGTTAAACACCTTCTTCGCACGCTTCGAGGAAAACACAGAGCCGCCGACGCGGGCCACCGCCCCTCACAAATTGAGGCTGTCCTGAGGGCAAAAAGGGGTGCAACTCAATATTAGGAAGGCGTTGCTAATGTTTTGTACAGTCAGTGTATGTGTATGTGAGTTAACAATACAATTTGAATTGATTTAAACCAACGGCAACAAAAACAACAGAAGAGATCAGAACAAAAAGCTCCTTCATGATCTTTTTAGTATCTTGAGAATGTAAAATCAGGCTGAGCTGAGCTCAAGCACATGCCACCCTAATTATGAGGTGGCCGAGCAGCTAACAAAGCGTGAAATGTCCCGTTACAATATGTGTCAGTCACCGCTGTGGCCAAATGAGTGGCGAAGTGGGAACCAACCCTCCCCATCCCATGTCCTCCATGCCCAGCGCTCCCCTCCCTGAATGGCCTCATTAGCCCCTACCAATATCCCACTAAATGTCCGGAGGTGTGTCAATCAGAAGGCAGGCTGGAACACAGTAGAGACAGTTGAATTTGACTGTATTTCCATCTGTGTCAAGGTTACACATTCAAGCAGCAAAGCTATACTGCAGCAGCTAAGCCAAAGCCTCCTGTCACTATTCCTCTCTATGTAGCCCTTTCCTGCAGTCAATTGGCCAAATCACCCCCTAGTGGCCTCATGGGTGGAATGTTAGTAATATTTTTCATATTTTCATAATTAATAAACATTTTTTATAATCCGCAGAAAATTTGGCGTTTCTATGTCAAACGGTTTTGTTATATTTCAGTCTTCTGTGATGTATATAAAGTGTAATATTAGGATGCAAACTCAAAATGGAGTACGTTTCAACTCTATATCGGACATGGTCTAGGTGTCTTCTTTTTTAAGCCCATAACTATGTGTGTGAGGTGTATAGTTATGTTTCAAAGTAGATTTGTTAAAGACTACCAAGAATCACTCTGTGTGACCCTGATTTAGCCCACTGAAGTAAAGGTTAAATGCTCTACCTGGCTCTTTGGCTGCAGTATTGTCGCATCACGTCTCAATGAACATGCCCTTGTACAGGTTCACAAACAGTTAGTGGGTCCTTGTGTGTTTCTGAGTCCATTGCTCCTATTGGTGATGATGACTATGAAACATAAATAGGATGCATGGGCTCCATGCTTCAGTGTACAAACATCATTAAAATGGACCCCTGGGCTCCAATTAGACAACACTCCTAGGAGGAGGATCCTATGGCAGCAGCGTTTAATATTATTTCGCCATTTTTCAGGACTTAAAAAAGCCACTGAGAATCTGTTTTATGGACCCAGAGACGCTTGACATCAGTTAGAGTACGAGAAAGTAATTCAACCTGAATCGGTGTGAAAACAAAAGATGAACTACCGTATTTACCCAGCGCAAAAACTCCTAATCCAATCACATGCAGCAAACACAGAGGAGAGAAGGTCAGACAGAAAATAATATTTTTATTTGTATGGCCCTAAACTCCACGCTGAAATCAATAAAGTACTTTCTTTCTTCTCAGCATATGTATGCTTATTATAGGCACTGTTAAAAGGAGAATTCTAGCAGCCAGAGGATTGCCTTAAAAGCCGTCAGTAAAAAGGCACTTTAAATGTCTATTAAACAATTGTCTCCCCCGGGACAAGAGTAGATACAAAAATCATTACTAGGAAGCCAGCTGACTCAGCGATATCTGGCACTACATGATTGTGTTGTCAGTCGTTCACAAGGATGCACACAAATTGTTTCGGAGGAGAAAACACATCACAATTATCAGCAGTGTTTGTATTTCAATTCCAACATTGTTTGTTTAGTTAGAGGCAATTATTTTTTGTATTTCTCCCTCTCTCATCTCATATGATATACTCATTATAATTATGCACAATACAGGAGAAGAAAACATGGAAGATTTCATTAGTTTTACGCATTAATCTAGGTTCAGACACAAGTACTACCATTGTTCCTAATGAGACAACCAGTGGAATTTATTGTTTACAGTACTTAAAGTAAGTATTAAGACATATCTATGGCTAAAATGGGATATATGCTCGGAGCTACGCTATAGGCCCCAGTCTCTGGTTATGCACCACTTCATTCCCTACAATACTTTTCTGATCATGCAATTTCTGTACATTATTTAAACCATGCGCTGAATCTTTGTACTTGAACTTTTACTTTTAATGACTCACCCTTTCTGAACCCTTTCTGATCCCTTTCTGATCCCTTTCTGAACCCTTTCTGAACCATTTCTGAACCCTTTCTGAACCCTTGTACTCAGTAGAGAAGGAGCAGATGGTAGGAAGGCCGGAGTGATAATGCCTGTTCCAAACCCCCGTCCCCGCAAGGCTACCGCTTCATACTGCTGACCCTGGTGGGGTGTCAATTGCAAGTGGCTAAATCAACAGGGATAACTGCAAAGTGTGGAGCTGGCATGCACTGAGAGAGGCAACAAACAGTACCCGCCCTCCAATTCCATCTGACATTCCAAGGCAGCGCTGTAGAGGTAACCGTAGGACTTCCATGTGCAACAGTTACTCACAGGCAGTAATTAATAGCAACAGTTGAAGTCAGAAGTTTACATACACTTAGGTTGGAGTCATTAAAACTCGTTTTTCAACCACTCCACATAATTTCTTGTTAACATACTATAGTTTTGGCAAGTCGGTTAGGACATCTGCTTTGTGTATGACACAGGTAATTTTTCCAACAATTGTTTTACAGACAGATTATTTCACTTATAATTCACTGTATCACAATTCCAGTGGGTCAGAAGTTTACATACACTAAGTTGACAGTGCCTTTAAACATCTTGGAAAATTCCAGAAAATGATGTCATGGCTTTAGAAGCTTCTGATAGGCTAATTGACATCATTTGAGTCAATTGGAGGTGTACTTGTGGATGAATTTCAAGGCCTAACTTCCTAACATCATGGGAAAATCAAAAGAAATCAGCCAAGACTTCAGAAAAAAATCGTAGACCTCCACAAGTCTGGTTCATCCTTCAGAGCAATTTCAAAATGCCTGAAGGTACCACGTTCATCTATACAAACAATAGTACGCAAGTATAAACACCATGGGACCATGCAGCTGTCATACCGCTCAGGAAGGAGACGCGTTCTGTCTCCTAGAGATGAATGTACTTTGGTGCGAAAAGTGCAAATCAATCCCAAAACAACAGCAAAGGACCTTGTGAAGATGCTGGAGGAAACAGGTTCAAAAGTATCTATATCCACAGTCAAACGAGTCGTACATCGACATAACCTGGAAGGCCGCTCAGTAAGGAAGAAGCCACTGCTCCAAATCCGCCATAAAAAAGCCAGACTACTGTTTGCAACTGCACATGGGGACAAAGATCGTACTTTTTGGAGAAATGTCCTTTGGTCTGATGAAACAAAAATATAACTGTTTGGCCATAATGACCATCGTTATGTTTGGAGGAAAAAGGGAGACGCTTGCAAGCCGAAGAACACCATCCCAACCGTGAAGCACGGGGGTGCTTTGCTGTAGGAGGGACTGGTGCACTTCACAAAATAGATGGCATCATGAAGAGGAAAATTATGTGGATATATTGAAGCAACAGCTCAAGACATCAGTCAGGAAGTTAAAGCTTGGTCGCAAATGGGTCTTCCAAATGGACAATGACCCCAAACATACTTCCAAAGTTGTGGCAAAATGACTTAAGGACAACAAAGTCAAGGTATTGGAGTGGCCATCATAAAGCCCTGACCTCAATCCTATAGAAAATTTGTGGGCAGAACTGAAAAGTGTGAGCGAGCAAGGAGGTCTACAAACCTGACTCAGTTGTCATCAGGAATGGGCCAAAATTCACCCAACTTATTGTGGGAAGCTTGTGGAAGGCTACCCAAAAAGTTTGATCCAAGTTAAACAGTTTAAAGGCAATGCTACCAAATACTAATTGAGTGTATGTAAACTTCTGACCCGCTGGGAATGTGATGAAAGAAATAAAAGCTGAAATAAATCATTCTCTCTACTATTATTCTGACATTTCACATTCTTAAAATAAAGTGGTGATCCTAACTGACCTAAAACAGGGAATTGTTACTAGGATTAAATGTCAGGAATTGTGAAAACCTGAGTTTAAATGTATTTGGCTAAGGTGCATGTAAAGTTCTGACTTCAACTGTATATCTATATACGTGTATTACGTCAGCAAGCTTAAATGACTAGAAATCCATGCCTGCCCTTAGACTATCTAACCCCTCATCTGCCCCTACGGTTGTCTTAACACCTCTTCTGTCTGGTCTGAGATGGTGAAGACATAACTATTGGCTCTGTGACAGGGCTTTGCCAACAGGCACCCAAACCGAGTGCCTGTTATAGCTCTGAACGTGCAATTAAATCCTAACCGCTGCTGCCCCCATATCGAGTGCTGGGCCAGGGCCAGGGGAGGGCTGAGGGGCTGTGGAGGGGACAGAGACAGAGACAGGGACAGGTAGTAAGAGCCAGGCTGAACAGGGCTCCTGGGCATACCACCACAGGGCTAATCCCAGGCTAACAAACTACAGTGGCTAGCTGCCTGAGCTGGATGGGAATGTCACCGGGAGGTCAAGGGGAACTTAAAAGAACCTAGAGAGTACGGGAGGGAGGGAGGTACAGTATATAGGGAGGGGGCTGTACGAATCTCATGTAATGTATCCATTAAGTGTTGATAGGGCTCTATAATGTAGTGTCATATTTTTTTTTAATTCACAGTAAAATATTGAGGAAAAATGTAAAAGCACAGAGAATGATGGTAATTACATTATACTCTCAGGAAATTCTGTCCTTCAGCGTTTTAAATAAGAATTTGAGAGGAGGCATTAGGTGCAAAATATATTGACGATGGTCATTAAATACTTGAAGAAGGCAGATGAACGAGTGACTGTACTTTTTCATTTAGTAAGAAATCCACAGAACTCGATCTGCATATGTCAAGAAACTCCTAAGGAAAAAGTACTCCTTGAAACAGTGAGAGGGCCCTAGATGAAGTGTCAGTCCCCCAGAGGGAGCGTAATCCATCCAGTCAACATGGAACATACACTACCATTCAAAGGTTTGGACACACCTAATCATTCAAGGGTTTTTCTTTATTTTTACTATTTTCTACAGTGTAGAATAATAGTGAATACATCAAAACTATGAATTATCATATATGGAATCATGTAGTAACCAAAAAGGGGTTCAACAAATATTTTTCACCCTTTGCCTTGATGACAGCTTTGCACAAGCTTGTCATTCTCTCAACCAGCTTCATGAGGTAGTCACCTGCAATGCATTTCAATTAACAGGTGTGCCTTGTTAAATTTGTAGAATTTATTTCCTTCGTTTGTGCCAATCAGTTGTGTTGTGACAAGGTAGGGGTGGTATACAGAAGATAGCCCTATTTAGTAAAAGACTAAGTCCATATTATGGCAAGAACAGCTCAAATAAGCAAAGAGAAATGACAGTCCATCATTACTTCAAGATATGAAGGTCAGTCAATCCGGAACGTTTCAAGAACTTTTAAAGTTTCTTCAAGTGCAGTCGCAAAAACCATCAAGCGCTAGGATGAAACTGGCTCTCATGAGGACCGCCACAGGAAAGGAAGACCCAGAGTTACCTCTGCTTCAGAGGATAAGTTCATTACATTTACATTTTAGTCATTTAGCAGATGCTCTTATCCAGAGCGAATTACAGTAGTGAATGCATACATTTCATTTCATGCATTTTTTTTTTTTTTTTTTGTACTGGCCCCCCGTGGGAATGAAACCCACAACCCTGGCGTTGCACACACCATGCTGGCGTTGCAAACACCATGCTCTACCGACTGAGCCACAGGGAAGACATTAGAGTTACCAGTCTCAGATTGCAGCCCAAATAAATCCTTCACAGAGTTCAAGTAACAGACACATCTCAACATCAACTGTTCAGAGGAGACTGCGTGAATCAGGCCTTCATGGTCTAATTGCTGCAAAGAAACCACTACTAAAGGACACCGATAAGAAGAAGAGACTTGCTTGGGCCAAGAAACACGAGCAATGGATATTAGACCAGTGGAAATATGTCCTTTGGTCTGATGACTCCAAACGTTTGATTTTTGGTTCCAACCGCTGTGTCTTTGTGAGACACAGAGTAGGTGATTGATCTCCGCATGTGTGATTCCCACCCTGAAGCATGGAGGAGGAGGTGTGATGGTGTGGGGGTGCTTTGCAGGTGACACTGTCATGTGATTGATTTAGAATTCAAGGCACACTTAACCAGCATGGCTACCACAGCATTCTACAGCGACACGCCATCCCATCCCATCTAGTTTGCGCTTAGTGGGACTATCAATTTGTTTTTGAACAGGAGAATGACCTAACACACCTCCAGGCTGTGTAAGGGCTATTTAACCAAGAACGAGAGTTATGGAGTGCTGCATCAGATGACCTGGCCTCCACAATCACCCGACCTCAACCCAATGGAGATGGTTTGGGATGAGTTGGACCGCAAAGTGAAGGAAAAGCAGACAACAAGTGCTTAGCATACTATGTGGGAACTCCTTCAAGACTGTTGGAAAATCATTCCAGGTGAAGCTGGTTGAGAAAATGCCAAGAGTGTCCAAAGCTGTCATCAAGGCAAAGGATGGCTACTTTGAAGAATCTCAAATATAAAATCTAATTTGATTTGTTTAACAGTTTTTTGGTTAGTACATGATTCCATGTGTTATTTCATAGTTTTGATGTATTCACTATTATTCTATATTGTAGAAAATAGTCAAAATCTAGAAAAACCCTTGAATGAGTAGGTGTGTCCAAACTTTTGTCTGGTACTGTATGTGATACCTGCAGCATGTGGGCTGTAAGTATGGAGCTCCCTCAAGCACATCCATTACACGTGCACATCTGCAGAAACGTGACAATGGCGATTGGCTGCTCATGGGGTTGCAGCTGCATCGTTATCGTCTCCTCTCTACTTTTTGTAAGTTCGAACAACAAAATAAAGAATGCATGATAGTGATAAATTACAAAAAGGAACCGACACATATTTTAGCCCCATCAAAACCATCATCGTCAACATCATCATCATTAAAATGGACATTATCCTTGGAAAAAATGACAAGGGCCTTAGACTGATCATCTAAATAGACGAATGTGCCTTAATTGTAGTTATGCACACATTCATTGCTTCACTACATGATTACAGATTGGAACAGTGAGATGTCTGGGACAGATGAGACAGTACTGGAGGACGAAGAGGTCATGGTGGGTGTGTGATGGGGGGGGGGGGGGGGGGGGTGTAAATGGAGACACAGCTCTCCTCTCTACTGCTGGCTAGTGGGAGGGTCAGAGCTCACCTATTTACTTCATTTTCACACTGCACCATCCCATCCCCAATAGACAACATATAGACAGACAGGTCATAAAGGCAGCAGTGTTGACTGCCTCCAGCCAATACCTGTCCTTGTGGAGCCAATCTGGGCTGAATCAGGCCAGTGACGGCCTGGCTGTGTGGGAAGGCTGAAGCCAACCTCATAACAAGCACTGTGACTTTGGCCCGGCCTTTGATGAGACTGCACCACGCTGTCCGTTTCACCAAACAAAACCACAATCAGTGTATCTGTTGTTCTTCTTGTGTCTTGGCATATTGATCCCCCCTCTAATCTCTCTCTCTCTCAGTGCGCTGCCTGCCCCTGCCTCTACTGCTGAAATGCTTACTGCTGCAGAATCTGCCTGTTTCGTTTTAGAAGCTCTAGTACTGGTTGTGGCAGGACAATGATGAAATGCTACTATGGAAATAGGAAAAACTGTAGAAAGTATAACCCAAAGTAGGATTCAGTTTCAGAAAACTGTGGTTGGGACATTCACTTCATTCACTAGACTGATTAAAACAGGACAATCTTCAAGATGTGTGTCATAATGGCATCATAAAAGTGAAAGGACACTAACAAGGTATTGGCTGAACTCAATATATATGGCTTTGACTTGACCTTAGGAGGAAGATAACAAAGTTAATTAAGACAACGTAACAATTACATGCAGAAGCAGTTGAAAAGAAACAAATTCATTTGACCAGTGGTGTGGTGGAGCGAAAATGACGAAGTGAATGTTAGCTGTACAGAAAGTTTGCCAATTAAGCGGAAAATAAACACAATCGTGGTGAATTTCAGCTAACTACTCAGAAAACACATAGTATAACTGTTTTACTATCATTCTATTCATTGAAAAGTTTTTCAAATGACCTACAGCCACTTTATTTCTTGATTTCCCGACCGCTGGTCACAATTTTAATGCTAATCCCGTAGGATCAACAATGGTGCTGGTCCAATGAATTTGTTTATTTTTGAACGCTGCCACGTGGAATTATTATTTTGTCTTAAACCTGTATTTTTTTGGGACCTAACCTGACCTAGCCTGAACTTGACAATGCCCATAGGACTTGGCAAGAGAGTACAAACAGACTGGCACTCAGGCTACGCTTGACCTGCCATACTAGTTTAACGAATTACAAATGACCAAACAATGGCATGACAGAAGATCTGAGAGTACACAGTATAGACCAACCACTCCAAAAAATAAACAACAACTAAGAACTGAAGTTTGGCAACAAACCAGATGGAAATGCAGAACTTTATAGTACTTCTCATTTCACCAGGGTCTTATGTGAAGACAGGAAGGGAGCTCTTTGTTTTCTGTCATAGCTAAGAGGATGCATTTGAGTCAGATGAGCTCACAGGGCTGGATGCTATCGAAGTGTAATCTATCTTTTGTATCAGTCACATTAACCGCAGGCAGTTTCTGCACACAGTACTCTTTAATTCATGAAAACATAATGAACTCTCCATAAAATGCTGTTGGAGACAACTGCAGCCTGTCTTTAACACATAACTGGTAGCACTGTGGAGGGCAAGGCACTCTATGAAAAAAAAACTGCTTCTGAGAAACAGCAATATCCAGTCCAGGATCTATTATTCAACCCCCTCTCTCTGCTTTCACAATGCCAACACACAATGCCGCCACTAAACAGCTACAATACACTGCAATACAGGGACAAATGATGACATCACACGCTTTAGAAGGCTTTCTGAAAGATTGCATGAGTCAAAACGGCACTTTTCAACCCGCTAAGTAAACATATTATACAACTTAAGTGTTTCATTATGTTGTAAAGCATAAGGGTTCTGGTTTGGTAGTGGCACCGGATCAGATGTAGATTCAATAGCACGACTGCGTGTGCTAAGATAGGGAAAGGGGGATACCTAGTCAGTTGTACAACTGAATGCATTCAACTGAAATGTGTCTTCCGCATTTAACCCAACCTCTCTGAATCAGAGCGTGCATATGCAAGACTCACTGACACGTACGGTGGACATGGTAAAGATGGGGACACCTCTAACAACACACTGAACATTTTCAGGGAAAATCATGCTTGAATAGTGTAAGAATATAAGTAGCAGTATTGCAAGAATGTATGATGCTATTTCCTTGTTTTGTTTTGTTTTTCTAAAAGGCAAGATACACTGAGCTCTTTCCATGACGTAGACTGACCAGGTGGATCCAGGTGAAAGCTATGATCCCTTATTGATGTCACCTGTTAAATTCACTTCAATCAGTGTAGATGAAGGGGAGGAGACAGGTTAAAGAAGGATTTTTAAGCCTTTTAGACAATTGAGACATGGATTGTGTATGTGTTCCATTCAAAATATTTCAAGGGGGTATGGTAGTAGGTGCCAGGTGCACCGTTTTGAATGTGTCAAGAACTGCAACGCTGCTGGGGTTTTTCACGCTCAACAGTTTCCTGTGTGTATCAAGATGGTTCACCAGGCAAAGGACATCCAGCCAACTTTACACAACTGTGGGGAGCATTGGAGTCAACATGGGCCAGTATCCCTGTGGAATGCTTGACACCTTTTAGAGTCCATGCCCTGACAAATTGAGGCTGTTCTGAGGGCAAAAGGGGGTGAAACTCAATATTAGGAAAGTGTTCTTAACGTTTAGTACACTCAGTGTACAGTGAGGGAAAAAAGTATTTGATCCCCTGCTGATTTTGTACGTTTGCCCACTGACAAAGAAATGATCAGTCTATAATTTTAATGGTAGGTTTATTTGAACAGTGAGAGACAGAATAACAACAAAAAAATCCAGAAAAAATGCATGTCAAAAATGTTATAAATTGATTTGCATTTTAATAAAGGAAATAAGTATTTGACCCCCTCTCAATCAGAAAGATTTCTGGCTCCCAGGTGTCTTTTATACAGGTAACGAGCTGAGATTAGGAGCACACTCTTAAAGGGAGTGCTCCTAATCTCAGTTTGTTACCTGTATAAAAGACACCTGTCCACAGAAGCAATCAATCAGATTCCAAACTCTCCACCATGGCCAAGACCAAAGAGCTCTCCAAGGATGTCAGGGACAAGATTGTAGACCTACACAAGGCTGGAATGGGCTACAAGACCATCGCCAAGCAGCTTGGTGAGAAGGTGACAACAGTTGGTGCGATTATTTGCAAATGGAAGAAACACAAAAGAACTGTCAATCTCCCTCGGCCTGGGTTCTCCATGCAAGATCTCACCTCGTGGAGTTGCAATGATCATGAGAACGGTGAGGAATCAGCCCAGAACTACACGGGAGGATCTTGTCAATGATCTCAAGGCAGCTGGGACCATAGTCACCAAGAAAACATTTGGTAACACACACGCCGTGAAGGACTGAAATCCCGCAGCGCTCGCAAGGTCCCCCTGCTCAAGAATACATATACATGCCCGTCTGATGTTTGCCAATGAACATCTAAATGACTCAGAGGACAACTGGTGAAAGTGTTGTGGTCAGATGAGACCAAAAATGGAGCTCTTTGGCATCAACTCAACTCGCCGTGTTTGGAGGAGGAGGAATGCTGCCTATGACCCCAAGAACACCATCCCCACCGTCAAACATGGAGGTGGAAACATTATGCTTTGGGGGTGTTTTTCTGCTAAGGGGAGAGGACAACTTCACTGCATCAAAGGGACGATGGACGGGGCCGTGTATCATCAAATCTTGGGTGAGAACCTCCTTCCCTCAGCCAGGGCATTAAAAATGGGTCGTGGATGGGTATTCCAGCATGACAATGACCCAAAACACACGGCCAAGGCAACAAAGGAGTGGCTCAAGAAGAAGCACATTAAGGTCCTGGAGTGGCCTAGCCAGTCTCCAGACCTTAATACCATAGAAAATCTGTGGAGGGAGCTGAAGGTTCGAGTTGCCAAACGTCAGCCTCCAAACCTTAATGACTTGGAGAAGATCTGCAAAGAGGAGTGGGACAAAATCCCTCCTGAGATGTGTGCAAAGCTGGTGGCCAACTACAAGAAATGTCTGACCTCTGTGATTGCCAACAAGGGTTTTGCCACCAAGTACTAAGTCATGTTTTGCAGAGGGGTCAAATACTTATTTCCCTCATTAAAATGCAAATCAATTTATAACATTTTTGACATGTGTTTTTCTGGATTTTTTTGTTGTTATTCTGTCTCTCACTGTTCAAATAAACCTACCATTAAAATTATAGACTGATCATTTCTTTGTCAGTGGGCAAACGTACAAAATTCCCTCACTGTATATAGCATATTGGCTCTATAAACTCTGTGATGCATGAAATAGTAATCTCCAAAAACCTTCCCAATGAAATGTTGACTGCAAAGTAGGTCTACCTGGCAGACGATATCATGGTGGTTTGTGTCAATTGGGTGCATACTCTGCCATCACATATGCAGTGCAGAAACCTGACAGAAACATTGCTAGCCTAACACAAATGTACTGTGACTAAAACTCGGCTGGGACATGCTTTCAATGGTGTTCTCAAACATCTGACACCAATATATTGGATTAGGGGGGTACCCTGACTGGGACTCCAACCCTGGTCCCTGTGACTGTCAAACCAAAGCCATTATACTGTCACAATCCTCGCTATATGAGTCATGGTACAATTCCTACCAAGTGGGTTAACCCTATTGGCACAATGCACAGGGCATTTGCCTTTCACGCCAGTGACCTGGATTCACTTCCTTGTCCTGCCATTTGCTACACTGGTGTCAGAAGTGGGAATACCAAAAGGCTAAAATCTTTTGGTGAGGTCCCTTGGTTTTTTAATGGTTTGTATTTTTTTGCAGGCTACATTATTATATCTTTTTTTTTAAATATGCAGGCTAATGAATATTGCATTATTGTTTACAAGTGAGTACAATTCTACTCTAGGCTGGAAACTGCAGTGAAAATGTAATTTGAATAATGGCGCAAAAGCTCTGTTATTGTCACGTCCTGACCAGTATAGAGTATATTTGGTTATTGTATTTTGGTCAGGACGTGGCAGAGGGTAGTTGATGTATGTATTATGGGGTTTGTCACTGGTCTATGTCTGTGTTTCTATGTCTAGTTGATTGGGGTTGGACTCTCAATTCATCGACAGTTGTGACAGTTATTTGAATGTTTCATTCCATTTGGATCAGTTGTGGGTCTGCACTCGACAGATGATAAGGTGTAGAATGCCACAGTACAGGACAGTCTGGCTGTAATTTTACTTCTGATACTGATGCACTGACTGTTGCCAATCATCATTCGCCCAAGTCATCCTATATAATGTGGCCACACAGCAGGTACAGTTATTCAGGAAAGCTTAATGCGAACCTCCTACCTCCTTTCCGATATGAGCGACTATTCCTCGACCTCGAACGTAACGCTTCAATATAGCCTAAATATGTGTAATTTAACATTTTAAATGTATTATGCATTTTATAGTATGTGTGGAATAAACAAAACCAGTCACAATGTTTTAATTTGATTAAGCTCCTGTAAAAGTCTCCTGTAGGCTACCTGCGCACGTTAATCTACTTCACTCCAATACCAGCATCAATACCAGCATCAATTCAATAAATGGATTTTATTATTATTATTATTTAACTAGGCAAGTCAGTTAAGAACACATTCTTATTTACAATGACAGTCTACCGGTCTACCGCCTTGCTCAGGTGCAGTCAACAGATTTTTACTTTGTCAGCTCAGGGATTCGATCCAGCAACCTTTCATTTTTTTCAGTACTGGCCAACGCTCTAACCACTAGGCTACCTGCCACCCCATGGAATGAAAAGAGACATTTGTTAGAAAACACCAAAAGGTTTAATGACATTCAGAGCTTGTCAAGCCACGTCTTAGATACTTAGTAGGGAGGGATGAATTTTCTGTTTGTCGAGATTGACATACTCTATTTATCTATTCTATTTGATTGTGGTGTTGAAAACGTAAACCATGATGAAGCTTTCGAAGTCGGTAATCGGTATGCAGTTATGTGTTGGTTGTGTGTGGTGGATTGGTACAGAAACCTGTAGGTGGAACATTTGTTGCATATATTTTATATGATTATAAATATAGCATCAAAATGTAAAAAATCGGATTTCCCCCTAGCTGATCATTGTTTGCAGCTGGCTCTGATCATAGTGTAATGGCAGGGAGAGTGAGCTCATCCGTGGTGTTCGGCGAAGTGGCCAGGTCGATTTGGTCAAGGCAATATCCACGTTTATAAACACATGGTTGCTACAATTATTTTTATTTGTGGTGATAATCCCTATTTGGCAGTTCGATTTATGGAGGGGGGAGGGTGTGACATTTGTTTTTACAGTACAAAGGGAGGGTCATGTGAAAATATTTTGATTGTCGGAGGGGAACACGTTTCGAGTTGGAACACGTTTCGTAGTGTCCCTAAATTGCCTGCCCTTGGCGTTTCCTAAAACATCGGAAATGATTTTAAATCAATAATGAAATGAATACTAACAATGAAATGAATAATACAATGAAATTAATACGGTGTACTGATGTCCACGTGTAATAGCCCCAGAAACTATTTATAAAATAGTATTTCTGTATCTTGTTTGCCTTAATGCAGTGTCTAGAATAGCCAAAAAGCCCTTGATAGCAACTTGTCTTGCAACACGCTACTTTTGCTTGCAAATGAAGAAGTGACAGGCCCTTTAATAATCAATCCAAATCCAAATGTTATTCTTAGCCTCAGGAGAATCACAGTCACATCAAATGAACTCATAATAAGGGACCCAGCTGGGAAAATAATGCCGTTCCATGACTCTTTCAATGTGAAAACTGCAGCATTAAATTCACAGGTAAATGAACTACCCCAATAAGAGCTATCCTAATTATCAGCTAGAGTCCCTATGGACTACTGTCATTACTATATGAAGAGCCCTGCTTCTATTCAGATTTTAAGGGTTATACAGTGCATTCGGAAAGTATTTGTTACGTTACAGCCTTATTCTAAAATGAATGACATTATTTTTGTTCCTCGTCAATCTACACACAATACCCCATAATGAGAAACAATATTATCTGGTCTGATGAAACCAAGATTGAACTCTTTGGCCTGAATGCCAAGCGTCGCGTCTGGAGGAAACCTGGAACCATCCCTACGGTGAAGCATGGTTGTGGCAGAATCATGCTGTGGGGATGTTTTTCAGCGGCAGGGACTGGGAGACTGGTCAGGATCGAGGGAAAGTAGAACGGAGCAAAGTACAGAGAGATCCTTAATGAAAACCTGCTCCAGAGCGCTCAGGACCTCAGACTGGGGCGAAGGTTCACATTCCAACAGGACAACGACCCTAAGCACACAGCCAAGACAAAGCAGGAATAACTTCTCTGGAGAGACCTGAAAATAGCTGTGCAGTGACGCTCCCCATCCAACCTGACAGAGCTTGAGAGGATCTGCAGAGAAGAATGGGTGAAACTCCCCAAATACAAGTGTGCCAAGCTTGTAGCGTCATACCCAAGAAGACTCGAGGCTGTAATCGCTGCCAAAGGTGCTTCAACAAAGTACAGAATAAAGGGTCTCAATACTTATGTAAATGTGATATTTCAGATGTTTTGTTATTTTATTAAATTGCAAAAAAAATAAAAAATTATATATATATATATATATATATATATATATATATATATATGTTTTTGCTTTGACATTATGGGGTATTGTGTGTAGATTGATGAGAGATCTTTTAAAAAAAATCAATTTTAGAATAAGGCTGTAGTGTAACAAAATGTGGAAAAAGTCAAGGGGTCCAAATAATTTCCGAATGCACTGTATATCAAGAAATTCAGAAGCAATACTTGATGAGGAGACAGAGTGGCGGCAGTTAAGTGCTAAAACATTTCTTGCTGCTACAGGTTTCTTAAATAAGCAATACAATTTTACTCAAGCTTGTTGAGGATGTCCAAACAGCTACATAGTACACAGTAGACTGGCTGAGTGGTTACTGATTGTCAGGACAAAGAGTACTTTGAACATCATAGTTACAATCCTCTGAACAAAAGAGTGTGGCTAGAGGAGCTTAGTTACACCATGGCTGCCTCCATGAAGCATGTGCTGTGTCAGACTGGATTCAGGGAGAGACCACTCAGTCCCCTGGCAGTCAGACACATTGCTCTGGATAGCTCCTGGCCCAGACATCCACTATTCAATTATCACCTTCATTCATCAAAGCACCTCTGTGCGCAGGTCATTCCACTAGCTGGCCTCAGGCCTACTTGCCCACCTCAAACTCCTGTCGCCCACCTCAGACTCCCCTAACTCAGATAACATTACACAAGATGGAGACCATGCCCTCTCTGCTAGCCAGCCAATACCAAATGTGCATTGTCAGGAGATTTTTTTGTGTGAGTAACGGGATGAGTGTGGTGGTGGCGGTGTTTGGTCAGACAGTGGTGGTGGGTGGTAGTGGAGTATGCAGTGGGCCAACATCATTTTGAAAGTATCCAATCTTGGTACTATGGGTGAATAAAGGGTAATGGCTCACCTCATAGTGTAAAGCAGGGTACCGTTGTCCACCAGTCGTAGAAGTTTGTTGGGCGTGGTCATGTTGTGGGCCACAGATTTCTTCCCGTTGTGGAAGAAGGTGTCCGGAGTCCAGATCTTACTGGCCAGGAGGTTGTTAAGAGGCAGGACCTGCATGGGCCCGTCGAACTTCAGCCTCTCATCCCTCCAGCTCTGACGGAAGAACACATCGATGGTGTACTCCTGGGAAAAGACGGAGAGAATAAGTCTGTTTATAAGGTAAGAATTTACAATCAAATATGAATCTAATACTCAGCATCTCCCGTAAGAGCTGCAAATGGAAAGACTGTTCGCTGTCCTGGTAGGTACAGTATATTGTCAGTATATTGTCAGTTATGGCCTTGACTAGCAGAGAGTTGAGTTCCCTCCCAACAACACGCACAGACGTCAATAATGCATCATGCATTTTATTTGAAGGGGAAAACAGCCTTGTCAATGCGGGATCCTCGAGGCGTCCTTCAGAGTTCATACTCCAATGATTGCGTTTTCACAGCTGTCGCCGGCGGGATAAAACATGCCTTTTCCAAGAGTTATCTCTCTGACCATATTGCCAAACACGTAACAAGGGACAGAGTCCCCGATAAACCTCTCTAAGTTCAGAGAGTAATCTCGTGCCGTTAGTGGCTGCTGGTGAAGTAGGGGAGTGGCCTCACACTTCTATTCCTCAGATGTTTCTTCCATTCTGATAGGATTTTCCATAGGTATTAAAATGTCATAAACTAATCGCCTATAATCTCAGCTTCATTTAGACTTTGGCTGTTTTACGAAATGGTCACCAGCATATTTAGAACGAATGGTGTAGTGATGTTTTTCATTGAAAATTCATGTCATAATGAACAGGACGATGAACAAACAGGAACATCAAATAATAGTAATCAAGTGTACACCAAGACATACACCCAGGCCACAATAATGCCTGTCAGCAACAATGTAGCAATCTGTCCCCTGCCAGCCACTACAGGAATGGCACATATTATATACGTTTCCATCAAGGACCCTGAAATAAACCATCAACAATTCATGGAACAAAATAAGTGCATGAAATGCACAGAAACATATTAACCAATAAGAGTCTAAGCCCGGTCTAAGCTGGGGCAGGGGTACTACCAAGCTATATGGAATTGTTTTAAGAACGTAATTCCAAGTTACCAAGTTTGTTATGAAGTGTTTAACGTATATATGAGAGATATAAGAAAGATCAGGAAAAATGTGTTATTTTTTTATATGTATTTAACTCTTATTTTCCGGCACTAAACAGTCTAAGCCCTGTCTAACCCGGAGCGGGTGGAGTGTCTACTAATCTATATGGAACTGTTTTAAGAAGGTCATACCAAGGATCATTTTGCTATTTGATTTAGAATTTTAAGACCCCTTCAAGTATAAAACAAATATTTAAAAAGAATTTGACGAGAAAAAATGTATTTGGCCTTCCTGCTATTAGCCCATACAAACGCATTGGATAACAAATCAAAATCCAATCAAATTTTATTGGTCACATACACATATTTAGCAGATGTTATTGCGGGTGTATCGAAATGCTTGTGTTAGCTCCAACAGTGCAGTAGTATCTAACAATTCACAACAACACAAACAAATGTAAAGGTAAAATAATGGAATTAAGAAATTCATATCATGGAACAACAGATAGTCCCCCCAAAATATCTAAAAGAAGTTTGTTCTGAAATGTCTATCCTACAGTTGAAGTGGAAGTTTACATACACCGCCAAATACATTTAAACTCAGTTTTTCACAATTCCTCACATTTAATCAGAGTAAAAATGTCCTTTCTTAGGTCAGTTAGACAACTTCATTTTAAGAATGGGAAATGTCAGAATAATAGTAGAGAGAATGATTTATTTCAGCTTTTAGTTATTTCTTTCACATTCCCAGAGGGTCAGAGTTTACATACACTCAATTAGTATTTGGTAGCATTGCCTTTAAATTGTTTAACTTGGATCAAACTTTTCGGGTAGCCTTCCACAAGCTTCCCACAATAAGTTGGGTGAATTTTGGCCCATTCCTCCTGACAGAGCTGGTGTAACTGAGTCAGGTTTGTAGGCTCCTTGCTCGCACATGCTTTTCAATTCTGCCCACAACTTTTCTATGGGATTGAGGTCAGGGCTTTGTGATGGCCACTCCAATACCTTGACTTTGTTGTCCTTAAGCCATTTTGCCATAACTTTGGAAGTATGCTTGGAGTCATTGTCCATTTGGAAGACCCATTTGCAACCAAGCTTTAACTTCCTGACAGATGTCTTGAGATGTTGCTTCAATATATCCACATAATTTTACTTCCTCATAACGCCATCTATTTTGTGAAGTGCACCAGTCCCTCCTGCAGCAAAGCACCTCCACAACATGATGCTGCCACCCCCGTGCTTCATGGTTGGGATGGTGTTCTTCGGCTTGCAAGCCTCCCCCTTTTTCCTCCAAACATAACGATGGTCATAATGGCCAAACAGTTCTATTTTTGTTTCATCAGACCAGAGGACATTTCTCCAAAAAGTACGATCTTTGTCCCCATGTGCAGTTGTAAACCGTAGTCTGGCTTTTTTATGGTGGTTTTGAAGAAGTGGCTTCTTCCTTGCTGAGCAGCCTTTCAGGTTATGTCGACACAGGACTCGTTTGACTGTGGTACGTTAATCACTAAAGTACGTTAATCTCTAGGAGACAGAACACGTCTCCTTCTAGAGCGGTATGACGGCTGCGTGGTCCCATGGTGTTTATACTTGCGTACTATTGTTTGTACAGATGAACGTGGTACCTTCAGGCGTTTGAAAATTGCCCCCAAGGATGAACCAGACTTGTGGAGGTCTACGATTTTTTTCGGAGGTCTTGACTGATTTCTTTTGATTTTCCCATGATGTCAAGCAAAGAGACAATGAGTTTGAAGGTAGGCCTTGAAATACATCCACAGGTACACCTCCAATTGACTCAAATGATGTCAATTAGCCTATCAGAAGCTTCTAAAGCCATGACATCATTTTATGGAATTTTCCAAGATGTTTAAAGGCACAGTCAACTTAGTGTATGTAAGCTTCTGACCCACTAGAATTGTGATACAGTGAATTATAAGTGAAATAGTCTGACTGTAAACAATTGTTTGAAAAATTACTTGTGTCATGCACAAAGTAGATGTCCTAACCGACCTGCCAAAACTATAGTTTGTTAACAAGAAATTTGTAGAGTGGTTAAAAAATGACTCCAACCTAAGTGTATGTAAACTTCCGACTTCAACTGTATATCTGAGATATATAAGAAAGATCAGAAAACATGTTTATTTTTTTACTAAACAGTCTCCATATATACAGTACTTCCATTAACTTTTTTTGACTGGTACCGGGAGACCTTCAGAGGAGTATTGTGAGGCCTGTGGGCGTCCTAGAGAAAAACATGTACGTGTTCATGAGGGTCTCACCTTTACACGGAGGGGTCATATTAGTGTGTAGCCCAAACTGTTCGGACGCTATAGACAGAAGTTGGCAGATCGGCTGTACCGACTTCAGTGGAGTCCCACGCTTGTGGAGGTCGTAGAGCAAAATGGAGAACACCATCATGTTCGTGAGAGTCTCATCTTTCCATAGAGGGATCATAATAGTTCAGACACTACTGACGTTTTTGTGAGAAGACCCATTTTTGGGATGTCTCATGGTCTGACAAACACCGCTATAGCACTGTCACCTTTCACTGCAGATGTGGAAGTGTTACATAGGCAGATGTGGAAGTGTTACATAGGCAGATGTGGAAGTGTGACATAGGCATATGTGGAAGTGTGACATAGGCAGATGTGGAAGTGTGACATAGGCAGATGTGGAAGTGTGACATAGGCAGATGTGGTGGATTGAGATGCATCCAATGCAAAAAAATAGATACTGTATCTCTAGCTTAAATTGACAGATTTTTTTATTATGATAATTAGATTACCACCTGGGCGTGAACATCGACCTTAGGGTGTTAAGGTAATAGTCATCATATTCCTAAATATACTTAAATTATAACTGTATGCCATGATTTTACACCGTGGTCACGTTGCTATTCCCCCTGCGATTTAGCAACATGCATTACCCAAAAACACAGGACATAGCTTTGGCTGACACACCAGAGCTACAGTAAGTAAGTTCTAACCATTACTAATGCAGAAATACCTATCTGTTGACCAACATGACATCTGTAGGGGAAATATTCATACACAAAAAGCATGATTAATAGAGTGAAACTAGCAGGAGCAACAAACAAATGTCATTGAATAAGGATGCCTCATTTGGTAAGTTTGCCATATTGTAGCTAGCACAGAATAGTTTATTAGGTACACCCATCTACTATGGGGTCGGTCCCCCTTTGCCTCCAAAACAGCCTGAATTCTTAAGGGCATGGAAACATTGCCCAATTGGTATCAAGGAACCCGATGTGACACCAGGCAGGATGGGGCCATGGACTCATGCTGCTTACACTAAATCCTGACTCTGCCATCAGCATGACACAACAGGAACTGGGATTCGTCGGACCAGGCAATGTTTTTCCACTCCTCAATTGTTCTGTGTTGGTGATGACGTGCCCACTGGAGCCACTTCTTCTTGTTTTTAGCTGATTGGAGTGGAACCTGGTGTGGTGGTCTGCTGCAATAGCCCATCCATGACAAGGACCAATTAATTGCGCGTTCCGAGATGCCGTTCCGCATACCGCTGTTGTATTACGCCGTTATTTGCCTGTTTGCGGCCCGCCTGTAAGCTTGCACAATTCTTGCCATTCTCCTTCGACCTCTCATCAACAAGCTGCTTTCACCACAGGACTGCCACTGACTGGTACGACAAACAAAAAACATACATTCTCTGGAAAACAGACACTGTCGTGCGTCAAAAGCCCAGGAGGCTGGCAGTTTTTTATATTCTGGAATCGTCAAGCCTGGCATCAACGGTCATACCACGCTCAAAGTTGCTTAGGTCACTTGTTTTGCCCATTCTAATGTTCAATCGATCAGTAACTGAATGCCTCGATGCCTGTCTGCCTGCTTTATATAGCAAGCCACTGCCACGTGACCATTTTCGTGAACGGAGCGGTGTACCTAATATATTGTCTACTGAGTGGAGATGAATCCAATTCTATCCAAGACCCTGACAATTCTAAAACCCGAAAAAAGACATTGCGTTGATTTATGGGCATGACGCGTCATGTCACACCCATAGTTTAAAACTTAGTGCCGAAAAAAAGACTTGTGTATTCATCTGAATACAAACTTCTAACAACCCCCTAACTTCAGCTGTATGTTGAATAATCACTGTGTGCACCAATATCACATTATCTGCTTTGTGTCTTTTGAAAATGACCTACTTTCAATAAGCATGATATAAATCTTCAGGATGTATTCCATTGTTTTCATCCTGCCTTATATTGAAGCATTGGCTGCTTACATGTTGTACAATATTAGGGAAAGGGGAATACATCGTCAGTTGTACAACTGAATGCATTCAACTGAAATGTGTCTCCCCCATTTAACCCAACCCCCTGAATCAGAGAGGTGCAGGGGGCTGCTTTAATTGACATCCATGTATTCAGCACCCAGGGAACAGTGGGTTAACTGCCTTGCTCAGAGGCAGAACAACAGATTTTTACCTTATCAACTCGGGATTTGATCCAGCAACCTTTTGGTTACTGGCCCAACACTCTAACCACTAGGCTACCTGCTGAGAGACAGTCTTTACAGTGACAGTGTGTAATCTAGCTCAAAATGGCTGATTTAGGCAGGCCCCGTGCCTCACATGTACATAGATGATGTATTGTTTAAAAATTGTTGTGTTAGACTGAGTGTTCAAAACATTAGGAACACCGGGTCTTTCCATGACAATGACTGACCATGTGAATCTAGGTGAGAGCTATGATCCCTTATTGATGTCACCTGTTAAATCCCTGTTACCGAGGGGTGGAAACTCAGGATACAAGACAACGGAGGACCCTGATTCAGCTAAAATAAATCTCTATAAATCTGGAACAGTATTGGTACAGGGCAACCCCAAACAGTTTCAGCTGGACTTTCACCTAATCAAAGAATTAGCTCAGCAGGAGAAGCTCTCCCTTGAGAAAGATACCCCCACCAGACCAGACCTCTTCATTATATAACCCCAAGGACGAGCAACCCCAAGCGGAAAGTCAGCCTCCCAGCACAGAGTACTACTCCCCTCATTGAAATGAAGGATACATTTACCGAGCTGGAGGTAAGGCAGTTGGAGCTGGAACAACAGGTGATTACACTCCAGTCAGCACAGACCCAGACAACAGTCCAGCACAACAAAAAACCCTTAACCAGACCCGGAGAGCTGGAGGTGGAGAGAGACATATCTGCACTCTGGACTGTAGTGAGACAACATCTACAGGAGAAAGAGCAGGAGCAGGAGAAGAACAGAGCACTAGAGGAGAGGTTCAGACTGCTGGAGGAGAGGGTGAGGGGGATGGAGGAGAGGTTCAGACTGCTGGAGGAGAGGGTGAGGGGGATGGAGGAGAGGATCAGACTGCTGGAGGAGAGGGTGAGGGGGATAGAGGAGAGGATCAGACTGCTGGAGGAGAGGGTGAGGGGGATGGAGGAGAGGATCAGACTGCTGGAGGAGAGGGTGAGGGGGATGGAGGAGAGGTTCAGACTGCTGGAGGAGAAGGTGAGGGGGATGGAGGAGAGGATCAGACTGCTGGAGGAGAGGGTGAGGGGGATGGAGGGAGAGGATCAGACTGCTGGAGGAGAGGGTGAGGGGGATGGAGGGAGAGGATCAGACTGCTGGAGGAGAGGGTGAGGGGGATGGAGGGAGAGGATCAGACTGCTGGAGGAGAGGGTGAGGGGGATGGAGGAGAGGGTGAGGGGGATGGAGGAGAGGATCAGACTGCTGGAGGAGAGGGTGAGGGGGATGGAGGAGAGGATCAGACTGCTGGAGGAGAGGGTGAGGGGGATGGAGGGAGAGGATCAGACTGCTGGAGGAGAAGGTGAGGGGATGGAGGAGAGGATCAGACTGCTGGAGAAGAGGTTGAGGGGGGATGGAGGAGAGGATCAGACTGCTGGAGGAGAGGGTGAGGGGGATGGAGGGAGAGGATCAGACTGCTGGAGGAGAGGGTGAGGGGGATGGAGGGAGAGGATCAGACTGCTGGAGGAGAGGGTGAGGGGGATGGAGGGAGAGGATCAGACTGCTGGAGGAGAGGGTGAGGGGGATGGAGGAGAGGGTGAGGGGGATGGAGGAGAGGATCAGACTGCTGGAGGAGAGGGTGAGGGGGATGGAGGAGAGGATCAGACTGCTGGAGGAGAGGGTGAGGGGGATGGAGGAGAGGGTGAGGGGGATGGAGGAGAGGATCAGACTGCTGGAGGAGAGGGTGAGGGGGATGGAGGAGAGGATCAGACTGCTGGAGGAGAGGTTGAGGGGGATGGAGGAGAGGATCAGACTGCTGGAGGAGAGGGTGAGGGGGATGGAGGGAGAGGATCAGACTGCTGGAGGAGAGGGTGAGGGGGATGGTGGAGAGAATCAGACTGCTGGAGGAGAGGGTGAGGGGGATGGAGGAGAGGATCAGACTGCTGGAGGAGAGGGTGAGGGGGATAGAGGAGAGGATCAGACTGCTGGAGGAGAGGGTGAGGGGGATGGAGGGAGAGGATCAGACTGCTGGAGGAGAGGGTGAGGAGGATGGAGGGAGAGGATCAGACTGCTGGAGGAGAGGGTGAGGAGGATGGAGGGAGAGGATCAGACTGCTGGAGGAGAGGGTGAGGGGGATGGAGGGAGAGGATCAGACTGCTGGAGGAGAGGGTGAGGGGGATGGAGGGAGAGGATCAGACTGCTGGAGGAGAGGGTGAGGAGGATGGAGGGAGAGGATCAGACTGCTGGAGGAGAGGGTGAGGAGGATGGAGGGAGAGGATCAGACTGCTGGAGGAGAGGGTGAGGGGGATGGAGGGAGAGGATCAGACTGCTGGAGGAGAGGGTGAGGAGGATGGAGGGAGAGGATCAGACTGCTGGAGGAGAGGGTGAGGGGGATGGAGGGAGAGGATCAGACTGCTGGAGGAGAGGGTGAGGAGGATGGAGGGAGAGGATCAGACTGCTGGAGGAGAGGGTGAGGAGGATGGAGGGAGAGGATCAGACTGCTGGAGGAGAGGGTGAGGGGGATGGAGGGAGAGGATCAGACTGCTGGAGGAGAGGGTGAGGGGGATGGAGAAGAGGATCAGACTGCTGGAGGAGAGGGTGAGGGGGATGGAGGAGAGGATCAGACTGCTGGAGGAGAGGTTGAGGGGGATGGAGGGAGAGGATCAGACTGCTGGAGGAGAGGGTGAGGAGGATGGAGGGAGAGGATCAGACTGCTGGAGGAGAGGGTGAGGGGGATGGAGGAGAGGATCAGACTGCTGGAGGAGAGGGTGAGGGGGATGGAGGAGAGGATCAGACTGCTGGAGGAGAGGGTGAGGGGGATGGAGGGAGAGGATCAGACTGCTGGAGGAGAAGGTGAGGGGGATGGAGGAGAGGATCAGACTGCTGGAGAAGAGGTTGAGGGGGGATGGAGGAGAGGATCAGACTGCTGGAGGAGAGGTTGAGGGGGATGGAGGGAGAGGATCAGACTGCTGGAGGAGAGGTTGAGGGGGATGGAGGGAGAGGATCAGACTGCTGGAGGAGAGGTTGAGGGGGATGGCGTGTGACAGAGAACAACCCACTAGAGAGGTGGCCACCCCCACAGAGAAGCCAGCAGAACAGCCCACCTCAGCTCCCGACAAAAGTCTTGACACCACAGCAGAACAGGCCACCCCAGACCCTGACCATAGCCTCAACATCACAGCAGGACAGACAAATGAATAACCCCAAGCCCAGGGGATCTCACCCCCTCTGAGCACCCCCCCGTTAGCCACCCTGATAGCCCTCCTGACAACCCCCCCACACCCACTGAGGACATACACAAGACACATATTGTACTCCTTATGGACTCAAATGGGAAATATATACAACAACAAACATTTTTTTTTACCAAACACAGTTTGTCTAAACTCTGGTGTCCAAACACCCAGCGCTCCCTAGACCTTCTATCTGAGGACCAACTAGGGTCACCCAGCCACATAATAATACACACAGGCACAAACGACCTGAGAGCCCAACAGGAAAGGGTGGCCACAGCACTCAAGGGAGTGATTGAAAAAGCTTCTTCTACTTTCCTCAACGCACAAGTGGTTATCTCCACCCTGCTACCACAAAAAGCGAGTAAACGCAAGTATTTGGCCTCAAAACCAAATGTTTACCTGGTCCACCACTCTACCCTGGACTTGAACCCCCTCTATGACCAGGTCCACCTATAGAAGGCAGCAGTGGCCACCTTCGCCCGGACCCTAAAGGACATCGCTCTCAAACACAGCTCCAACACTTCACACAGGAGCAACAGATCAATAGACACCCCACCCAGACCAACGGGACACTCTTCCAGACCAGCGAGACCCTCTCCCAGACCTGCAGGACACTCTCCCAGACCAGCGAGACCCTCTCCCAGACCAGCGGGACATTCTCCCAGACCAGCGAGACCCTCTCCCAGACCAGCGGGACACTCTCCCAGACCAGCGGGACACTCTCCCAGACCAGCGGGACACTCTCCCAGACCAGCGAGACCCTCTCCCAGACCAGCGGGACCCTCTCCCAGACCAGCGAGACACTCTCCCAGACCAGCGGGACACTCTCCCAGACCAGCGGGACACTCTCCCAGACCAGCGGGACACTCTCCCAGACCAGCGAGACACTCTCTCAGACCAGCGGGACACTCTCCCAGACCAGCGAGACACTCTCCCAGACCAGCGAGATACTCTCCCAGACCAGCGAGACACTCTCCCAGACCAGCGAGACCCTCTCCCAGACCAGCGAGACACTCTCCCAGACCAGCGAGACACTCTCCCAGACCAGCGAGACCCTCTCCCAGACCAGCGAGACCCTCTCCCAGACCAGCGGGACCCTCTCCCAGACCAGCGGGACCCTCTCCCAGACCAGCGAGACACTCTCCCAGACCAGCGGGACACTCTCCCAGACCAGCGAGACACTCTCCCAGACCAGCGAGACACTCTCCCAGACCAGCGGGACCCTCTCCCAGACCAGCGAGACACTCTCCCAGACCAGCGGGACCCTCCCGCAAAGCCTTCACTATCTCATGCTGGAATATCCAAGGCCTGAGGTCATCTGCCTTTGGCCTAAACAGCAGGAACCTGGACTTCAAAGAAATCGTAAATACAGACATTGTCATCCTACAAGAAACATGGTATAGAGGAGACGGACCCACTGGTTGCCCTCTAGGTTACAGAGAGCTGGTTGTCCCATCCACCAAACTACCAGGTGTGAAACAGGGAAGGGACTCAGGGGGTATGCTATTTTGGTATAGAGCAGACCTAACTCACTCCATTAAATTAGTAAAAACAGGAACACTTTACATTTGGCTAGAAATTCAAAAGGAAATGATCTTAACAGAGAAAAATGTCCTCCTGTGTGCTACCTATATCCCTCCACTAGAATCCCCATACTTTAATGAAGACAGTTTCTCCATCCTGGAGGGGGAAATCAATCATTTCCAGGCCCAGACAATGTACTAGTCTGTGGCGAACTAAATGCCAGAACCGGACAAGAACCCGACACCCTCAGCACACAGGGGGACAAACACCTGCCTGGAGGTGACAGCATTCCCTCCCCCATATGCCCCCCTAGGCACAACTATGTCAACATAACCAAGAAAAACGGGTCACAACTCCTGCAGCTCTGTCACACGCTGGGTATGTACATAGTCAATGATAGGCTTCGAGGGGACTCCTACGGTAGGTACACCTATAGCTCATCTTTTGGCAGTAGTACTGTAGACTACTTTATCAATGACCTCAACCCAGAGTCTCTCAGAGCGTTCACAGTCAGCCCACTGACACCCCTTTCAGATCACAACAAAATCACAGTCTACTTGAACCGAGCAATAGTCAATCATGAGGCATCAAAGCCAAAGGAACTGAGTAATATTAAGAAATGCAGCACCAAGATATTCTGCACAGACTCTGCCAGACCTGGGCCCTGACAGTAAATCTCAGTAAGACCAAAATAATGGTGTTCCAAAAAAGGTCCAGTCGCCAGGACCACAAATACAAATTCCATCTAGACACCATTGCCCTAGAGCACACAAAAACTATATATACCTCGGCCTAAACATCAGCACCACAGGTTACTTCCACAAAGCTGTGAACTATTGGAGAGACAAGGCAAGAAGGGCCTTCTATGCCATCAAAAGGAACATAAAATTCGACATACCAATTAGGATCTGGCTAAAAATACTTGAATCAGTTTATGGTTGTGAGGTCTGGGGTCCACTCACCAACAAAGAATTCACAAAATGGGACAAACACCAAATTGAGACTGCATGCAGAATTCTGCAAAAATATCCTCTATGTACAACGTAAAAAACCAAATAATGCATGCAGAGCAGAATTAGGCCGATACCCGCTAATTATCAAAATCCAGAAAAGAGTCGTTAAATTCTACAACCACCGAAAATGAAGCGATTCCCAAACCTTCCGTAACAAAGCCATCACCTATGATGAACCTGGAGAAGAGCCCCCTAAGCAAGCTGGTCCTGGGGCTCTGTTCACAAACACAAACAGACCCTACAGAGCCCCAGGGCATCAACACAATTAGACTCAACCAAATCATGAGAAAACAAAAAGATAATTACTTGATACATTGGAAAGAATTAACAAAAAAAACTGAGCAAACTAGAATGCTATTTGGCCTTAAACAAAGAGTACACAGTGGCAGAATACCTGTGACTGACCCAACTTAAGGAAAGCTTTGACTATGTACAGACTCAGTGAGCATAGCCTTTTCATTGAGAAAGGCCGCCATAGGCAGACCTGGCTCTCAAGAGAAGACAGGCTATGTGCACACTGCCCACAAAATGAGGTGGAAACTGAGCTGCACTTCCTAACCTCCTGCCAAATGTATGACCATATTAGAGACACATATTTCCCTCAGATTACACACATCCACAAACAATTAGAAAACAAACCCGATTTTGATAAACTCCCATATCTACTGGGTGAAATACCACAGTGTGCCATCACAGCAGCAAGATATGTGACCTGTTGCCACAAGAAAAGGGCACCATTGTAAATACAACCCATATTTATGTTTATTTATTTTCCCTTTTGTACTTTAACCATTTGCACATCGTTACAACACTGTACATACATAATACGACATTTGTAATGTCTTTATTCTTTTGGAACTTCTGTGAGGGTAATGTTTACTGTTCATTTTTATTTTTTATTCCACTTTTATATATTATCTACTTCCCTTGCTTTGGCAATGTTAACATATGTTTCCCATGCCAATAAAGCCCTTTGAATTTAATTTAATTGAGAGAGAGCGAGAGAGAAGAAGGGGAGCAGAAATAGAGAGGGGGGGGGCACACACTCCACTCCTCCCTAGCTTGAGGGAGAGATCTGGATGGCCCAAAGGTAGATGTAAGAGACAGAAGAATGTGAGGCTGTGATTACTCATAGTCTTGACAATGATAATTGAAGATAAGAGATTGAGGATTAAACCTTTTAAAATGGGCTAATTCTGTCTAGCCAAATGCTCTCAGCTATATACAGTACACACTGTACACAAAGTACACAAACAAACGCACAAACAAAATGACAGAAGAATCTGTCGCCTCTCTAGATGTAGATAAAGAGGCAAGATGGATTTATTGGGTTAAAACACAAACCCTTTCCATTTCCTTCCTTGCTGATGCTTGTATAAAAAGATCAATTAGAGTCACATCTTTATTCATGATTCCCACCCATCAACCTTCAGTAGCAATGAGCATGTTCACAAAAGAGCAAACAACTCCCTGTTATGCCAAACTGACAGAAAAAACTGCACAAGCAGATGAGAAGCTTTTGGTGTGGAAAGTCGCCGAAAGCAATGAACAAACGCTGCGTTGATTCTATTTTTTTCTAGCCACGGGGATGTTAACTTTTTTCAGCACGTCAAGAAAGGGTCTGTGTTTAATGCAAGGCAAATATATACTGAACAAAAATAGAAACGCAACATGTAAAGTGTTGGACCCATGTTCCATGATCTGAAATAAGAAAAAAACTGACATTTTCCATATGCACAAAAAGCTTATTTTTCTCAAATTTGTTTACATCCCTGTTAGTGAGCATTTCTCCTTTGCCAAGATAATCCATCCACCTGACAGGATTGGGCAGTACGTCCAACCGGTCTCACAACCGCAGACCACGTGTAACCACGCCAGCCCAGGACCTCGGAATTCGGATCGCACTCTTTGAACTTCTGTTTCCCTGGCCAAGTCACACCAGTAATTCTATGGAGAAAACCTTGAAAGCACAAACAGAGGGAACACACAATAAAAGCATGGTTTGCATTCTAGTATGAATGTTCAAGTCACTTCTCTTCTTCCCCTTACTTCCCCCGTGTTAAGCATTTTTCCGGTTTTAATTGCAATTTCTCTGCAACTCTCTGCTAGCTATTCCCTCTCTTCTATCAGCTTTTTTCCTCTCTCCTTTAAGAATTTAGTCCATCCCTTTTAAGGCATTCATCCGTGTTAATGATGTCACATGGAGGGTGTTAATTCTGAAGTAGAAACCCAGTGGAAACACCAAAGCACTTTTCCCACTTTGAAAAAGAAATCAATGAAAACGCTGGGAGTGTACACAGATGTAATAGGTGGGGCTGGGAGATTTGAAGATAGAGGGAACACACAGAGAGAGACAAATAGAGCGAGACTAAGCAGCCTTATGGTGACTTCAGAGTATTGTGGCCTTTCATGACCTACTGTAGAAGTGTTGCACCTGCTACACTGACTGCGAAACCACAAGGATTCCTTCCGGTCATGTCGAACCACCGTTTTTTTTTTTTGTGCCAAGCTTTTTCATCGAAACCCTAACGTTCTTCACACTTCTCACCTGCCCCCAACACAACCCAGGCAGAGATCCCATGTGATAAATAAACGTAGCCCAGTTGTGTTTGGCTTAGCAGGGCGTAGATATCATCGGTTTGTTTCCCTGTTAGGCCTGGATAGGCTACTGAGTCAAGGTGGGGAACTCATTTGAAGATAAAAAAGGAATGAGAAAAGAAAAGAGCGGAGCCAATCAGGGCCAAGTGGCACGGCAGATTCAAAGAGCAGCTGGTGCTCCTCCAGGGAGAGAGTGATTGATTTCTCATCAACAGAGTACAGGGAGAAAACACACACACACACACAAAAACATCCCACAGAGGGGAGAGGAGAGAGAGCCGCAGACACCAGGGAAAGAAGAAGACAGAGAAGAGCGTCTCTCCTTTCTTCCTCCTCCTCCGCCGTTCTCCCCTAGTGAGAGGAGGTGGCTTGGGATTGACCGAATTCTCAACATGTGTGTAGGAGGAACCAAACGAACAGGAGAGGGCAGGTGCCACTCTCAGTCCCCCACTCCCACAGCCTATAGGAGCATATGGAGGAGGGCCTGGCTCGCAAACAGCACCAGCCTGGTACAGTATGCTCTAATTAGGGTCTCCGAGGCTGCATCTGACGATGGATCACTAATACTGAGCCAAAACATAAACAACCATTAGCGACTGAAATGTCTGTGCAGCTGTGCCTGACTTTCAGCCAATGTTCTTAAGTGCCTTAAATTATGTACTTGACTTTCAGCGCCGCCTGCTTTAATCTTTACTCTAGCCCTAGCTTAAGTAGAACCCCGACTCTGAATGTATATGCTATATCTAACACGCAAGGTTGCCTCTTAACCTGACAGTGGTGTATCTGATGGTTCCTGCCATGTTCCTGCCTTCGTTAATGCAAGTCTTCGTGCATATGTTGAAACAGCTGGAGAGAACAGCACTCTAGGAGTGCATGATCACTCAGAAAGATTCAAGGGCTGAATTAGATGTCAGAATGTTTACACATCAAAACCTGACATGGAATTTTTTATTCATGAAAGGATTTCACATTGCCAGGGATATGTACTGCCTGGTCTGTCTCTAGTGTGGTGCGGGCATAAGATGTGAGAGTATATTTTGATAGGTTATGGACTATTCTGTTTAGAAATATACGAATAAAACAAAGTCCTAAAGGAGTAAAGCCAGTATACAGTATGAGGGACCATGAAAAAACAGACAGGAAAAAATATAAAAGAAAGACACACTATGCAATCTATGATCCCCTGTGGTTTATTGGCGACAACGATCAAGAGTCCATTTACAAAGAACAAGCCCATAGAGAGAGACATAAATGAACAGTTCCTTCCTATGATATGTCTCTACCCCAAAGAAGTGCATTCCTCATATGGGAATGGTCTTGATGACAAATGAATCATACATTTCCCAAGGTAGTCTTCTCTTGTAATTGTGATAAGGGCCACTATGGCATATTGCACATTAATTAAAAAGGAGGCATCGAAATTCTACCATCTAATGAAGTCTGTCAGGACATTAATTTCCTCTATTCTTTTGTTTATTCATTACAACTAAAAACATCCACAAATCCTGATGGTCTGGATAGGGACTTCTTCGCTTTGATGATTCTATTTGCACTGAACAAAAATATCAACACAATGTAAAGTGAGCTGAAATAAAAGATCCCAGACATTTTCCATACGCACAAAAAGCTGATTTCTCTCAAATTTGTCTACATCCCTGTTAGTGAGTATTTCTCCTTTGCCAAGATAATCCGTCCACCTGACAGGTGTGGCATATCAATTAGCTAATTAAACAGCATGATCATTACACCTTGTGCTGGGGACAATAAAAGGCCACTCTAAAATGTGTAGTTTTGTCACACAACACAATGCCACAGATGTCTCAAGTTTTGAGGGAGCGTGCAATTGGCATGCTGACTGCAGGAATATCCACCAGAGCTGTTGCTAGAGAATTTAATGTTCATTTCTCTACCATAAGCCGCCTCCAATGTCATTTTAGAGAATTTGGCAGTACGTCCAATCGGCCTCACAACCGCAGACCACGTGTATGGCGTTGTGAGGGCGAGCGGTTGTGAGGCCGATTGGACGTACTGCAATTGTAATTTGAATGTACAAAAATACAATGACGAGATCCTGAGGTCTATTGTGAGGCCCTTTTTTAAAGAAATATATAACCAACAGATGCATATCTGTATTCCCAGTCATGTGAAATCCATAGATTAGTGTCTAATGAATTTATTTCCTCATAGGTACTGTAACTCAGTCAAATCAATGAAATGATTGCATGTTGCTCCATATTGTTGTTCAGTATAGATAGGATCAATTATTTAATTTGAGTGAAAAGCAACTGACTGATATTCAGACTGAATGTGAACTGACTTTGTGAGCAGTGGCTCTTGAGGTTAGCTATCATCGTGTTTACCTGTCTTCCACACAGGCCTGGTTTTACACAAACACACCTCAGGTAGGAAAGTCACTAACAGAGCAAATTATCTGTTTAATTGAATTGAATTCTGAGTCAGAATTGGGCATTACATGAGAATAAATATGAGGTAAACACTCTTGAAATAGCAGCAAGTCAGCACATTTTCTACAATTTAGCAACATGTTTCTCTGCTGGTATCTCTTGTAATGTGACTTCAGCTTACAGTCCACTGCAGTCCAATATAGCTCGCTCTTTTATGTGTCATTTTGTCTGTACATCCTCGGCAGTCTCCAAGCAGCAGATAACAGATATAGAGGACCTCTCGCCTTGCTCCCCTCCCTCCCTCCCTCCCTCCCTCCCTCCCTCCCTCCCTCCCTCCCTGTCTGGACCGTGGGCAGTGTATCATAGCCCACAGGCCACAGCCACGGAAGCTGGCACTCCATTTAAGGGGGTCCAGCGTGTGGTTATGTTCAGCGGCTGTAGGGCAGACTGACTGCCTCCCTCCCAGCAAGCACACGCCACTCCTATTTTCCTAGTGCCTGTACAGCTCACTGTGGTTATGTATGTGTTTTGTTTCTAGGTACTATGGTCTAAATACTGTAGTATTAGTATATTTATATGTTATAGTATTCACTGTAGTATTTCTGCGAACTGAAGTCCGGACAAATACTATAGTGAAAACTGTAGTATTCACTATAGTGTTTTTGCTGACATAACTGCATTATACTATAGTGTTAAACTGTAGTGTTTTTGCGGACATGATCGTAGTATACTGTAGTATTTACTGTCATGTTTTTGTGGACATGACTGTAGTATATTGTAGTAACACCTGCCGATTAGTGTTAGCTAAGATGGCACAACTACCAGACTACGCCTATTGTTTAATGAGGGGGACACATCAACCAGAACATAAGACACAGGTTCATGATATGCCACCTATTGAGTTGGGTCAACAGTTTTGAGCAATGCAACGGACCAGACAACACATTAGCAAAAACACAAATGTTTTATTACAATTGTAACAACTAGACAGGTTAGACAGGTTCTATAACCATTAAAGGGAGTCAGTACAGAGGCAGATAAGAACAACTTCTAAACTTATTAAAAAGTTTATAAGTTTATAAATTTATAAGACTTCTTGGATCTGCTACTTTCACTACAAAAAACACTACAGTGAATACTATAGAATACTACAGTCATGCCCGCAAAAACACTACAGTGAATACTATAGTATACTACAGTCATGTCCGCAAAAACACCACAGTGAATACTATAGTATACTACAGTAATTTCCTCAAAAACACTACAGTGAATAGTACAGTAAACTCTAGACCACCTTTACTCCACACACAGAGATAGGTACAAAGCTCTCCCTCGCCCTCCATTTGGCAAATCTGACCATAATTATATCTTCCTGATTCCTGTTTACAAGCAACAACTAAAGCAGAAAGCACCAGTAACTCGGTCAATAAAAAAGTGGTCAGATGAAGCAGATGCTAAGCTACAGGACTGTTTTGCAAGCACAGACTGGAATATGTTCCGGGATTTTTCCGATGGCATTGAGGAGTACACCACATCAGTCACTGGCTTCATCAATAAGTGCATCGATGACTGTACGTACATACCCCAACCAGAAGCCATGGATTACAGGCAACATCCGCACTGAGCTAAAGGGTAGAGCTGCCGCTTTCAAGGAGCAGGACACCAACACGGAAGCTTATAAGGAATCCCGCTATGCCCTCTGATGAACCATCAAACAGGCAAAGCATCAATACAGGACAATGGTTGAATCGTAATACACTGGCTCCGACGCTCGTCGGATGTGGCAAGGCTTGCAAACTATTACAGACTTCAAAAGGGAAGCACAGCTGCGAGCTGCCCAGTGACACGAGCCTACCAGACGAGCTAAATTACTTCTATGTTCGCTTCAAGGCAAGTAACACTGAAAAATGCATGACAGCATCAGCTGTTCCGGACGACTGTGTGATCACAGGACCTTTAAGCAGGCCGCAGGGCCAGAGGGATTACTAGGACGAATACTCTGAGCATGCGCTGACCAACTGGCAAGTGTCTTCACTGACATTTTCAACCTGTCCCTGACTGAGTCAGTAATACCAACATGTTTCAAGCAGACCACCATAGTCCCTGTGACCAAGAACACTAAGGTAACCTGCCTAAATGACTACCGACCCGTAGCACTCATGTCTGTAGCCATGAAGTGCTTTGAAAGGCTGGTCATGGCTCACATCAACACCATTATCCCAGAAACTCGAGACCCACTCCAATTTGCATACTGCCCCAACAGATCCACAGATGATGCAATCTCTTGCACTCCACACTGCCCTTTTCAACTTGGACAAAAGGAACACCTATGTGATAATGCTATTCATTGACTACAGCTCACCACAAGTGCCCTCAAAGCTCATCAATATGCTAAGGACCCTGGGACGTAACACCTCCCTCTGCAACTGGATCCTGGACTTCCTGACAGGCCACCCCCAGGTGGTAAGGGTAGCTAACAACACATCCGCCACGCTGATCCTCAACACGGGGCCCCTCAGGGGTGCATGCTCAGTCCCCTCCTGTACTCCCTGTTCACTCATGACTGCATGGCCAGGCATGACTCCAACACCATCATTAAGTATGCCGATGACACAACAGTGGTAGGCCTGATCACCGACAACCATGAGACAGCATATAGGGAGGAGGTCAGAGACCTGGCTGTGTGGTGCCAGGACAACAACCTCTCCCTCAACATGATCAAGACAAAGGAGATGATTGTGGACTACAGGAAAAGGGGGACCGAGCACGCCACCATTCTCATCAATGGGGCTGTTTTGGAGCAGGGTGAGAGCTTCAAGTTCCTTGGTGTCCACATCAACAGCAAACTATCATGGTCCAAACACACCAAGACAGTCGTGAAGAGGGCACGACAAAGCCTATTCCCCCTCAGGAGACTGAAAAGATTTGGCATGGGTCCTCAGATCCTCAAAATGTTCTACAGCTGCACCATCTAGAGTATCCTGACTGGTTGCATCACTGCCTAGTATGGCAACTGCTCGGCCTCCGACCACAGGGCACTACAGAGGGTAGTGCGTACGCCCAGTATATCACTGGGGCCAAGCTTCTTGCCATCCAGGACCTCTATACCAGGTGGTTTCAGAGGAAGGCACAAAAAATTGTCAGACTCCAGTAACCTTGCCATGGACTGTACTCTCTGCGGTACCGGAGCACCAAGTCTGGGTCCAAAAGACTTCTTAGCAGCTTCTACCTCCAAGCCATAAGACTCCTGAACAGCAAATCAAATGGCTACCCAGACTATTTGCATTGCCCCCCCCCATCTTTTACGCTGTTGCTACTCTTTGTTTATTATCTATGCATAGTCACTTTAACTCTACCTACACGTACAGTTGAAGTCAGAAGTTTACATACACTTAGGTTGAAGTCATTAAAACTCATTTTTCAACCACTGCACAAATTTAGTGTTAACAAACTATAGTTTTGGCAAGTCGGTTAGGACATCTACTTTGTGCATGACAAGTAATTTTCCAACAATTGTTTACAGACAGATTATTTCACTGCATCACAATTCCAGTGGGTCAGAAGTTTACATACACTAAGTTGACTGTGCCTTTAAACAGCTTGGAAAATTCCAGAGAATTATGTAATGTCTTTAGAAGCTTCTGATAGGTTAATTGACATCATTTGAGTCAATTGGAGGTGTACCTGTGGATGAATTTCAAGGCCTACCTTCAAACTCAGTGCCTCTTTGCTTGACATCATGGCAAAATCAAAAGAAATCAGTCAAGACCTCAGAAAAAAATTGTAGACCTCCACAAGTCTGGTTCATCCTTCGGAGCAATTTCCAAAAGCCTGAAGGTACCACGTTCATCTGTACAAACAATAGTATGCAAGTATAAACACCATGGGACCACGCAGCCGTCATACCGCTCAGGAAGGAGATGCGTTCTGTCTCCTAGAGACGAACGTACATTGGTGCAAAAGGTGCAAATCAATCCCAGAACAACAGCAAAGGACCTTGTGAAGATGCTGGAGGAAACAGGTACCAAAGGATCTATATCCACAGTAAAATGAGTCCTATATCGACATAACCTGAAAGGCCGCTCAGCAAGGAAGAAGCAACTGCTCCAAAACCGCCATAAAAAAGCCAGACTATGGTTTGCAACTGCACATGAGGACAAATATCGTACTTTTTGGAGAAATGTCCTCTGGTCTGATGAAACTAAAATAGAATTTTTTTGCCATAATAACCATCGTTATGTTTGGAGGAAAAAGGGGGAAGCTTGCAAACCGAAGAACACCATCCCAACCGTGAAGCACAGGGGTGGCAGCATCATGTTGTGGGGGTGCTTTGCTGCAGGAGGGAATGGTGCACTTCACAAAATAGATGGCATCATGAGGGAGGAAAATGATGTGGATATATTGAAGCAACATCTCAAGACATCAGTCAGGAAGTTAAAGCTTGGTCGCAAATCGGTCTTCCAAATGGACAATGACCCCAAGCATACTTCCAAAGTTGTGGCAAAATGGCTTAAGGACAACATTGGAGTGGGCATCACAAAGCCCTGACCTCAATCCCATAGAACATTTGTGGGCAGAACTGAAAAAGCAAGGAGACCTACAAACCTGACTCAGTTACACCAGCTCTGTCAGGAGGAATGGGCCAAAATTCACCCAACTTATTGTGGGAAGCTTGTGAAAGGCTACCCGAAACATTTGCACCAAGTTAAACAATTTAAAGGCAATGCTACCAAATACTAATTGAGTGTATGTAAACTTCTGACCCACTGGGAATGCGATGAAAGAAATAAAAGCTGAAATAAATCATTCTCTCAACTATTATTCTGACATTTCACATTCTTAAAATAAAGTGGTGATCCTAACTGACCTAAGGCAGGGAATTGTTACAAGGATTAAATGTCAGGAATTGTGAAAAACTGAGTTTAAATGTATTTGGCTAAGGTGTATGTAAACTACCGACTTCAACTGTACATATTACCTCAATTACCTCGACTATCCGTAACCCCGCACATTGACTCCGTACCGGTACCCCTTGTATATAGCCTGGCGATTGTGATTTTATTGCTGCTCTTTAATTATTTGTTACTTTTATTTTCTATTTTTTACTTATTTATTTTTTACTGAACATTTATTTTTCTTAAAACTGCATTGTTGGTTAAGGGCTTGTTGGTTAAGCATTTCACTGTAAGGTCTACACCTGTTGAATTCGGCGCATATGACAATTACAATTTGATTTCATTTAAAGTCTGCAAAAACACTACAGAGAATACTACAGTCAAGTTGACAAAAACACTACAGTCGTGTCCACAAAAAATACTACAATGAATACTATAGTATACTATGGTCATGCAAAAACACTACAATGAATACTACAAAGTTATAAAAAAACAATACAGTGAATACTATAGTATATACATTTATTTAAACCATATTATAAACTGGGTGGTTAGAGCCCTGCATGCTGATTGGCTGACAGCCGTGGTATATCAGACCGTATAACATGTATTTTTACTGCTCTAATTACATTGGTAACCAGTTTATAATAACAATAAGGTACCTCTGGGGTTTGTGATATATGGCCAATATACAACGGATAAGGGCTGTGTCCTAGCACTCCCCATTGCGTCGTGCCCAAGAACAGCCCTTAGTCGTGGTATATTGGCCATATACCACACCCCCTCGGGCCTTATTGCCGAGGGGGTGTGGTATACAGTATAGGATTTTTTCACGTGGGTTAGTTGTAAATGTGTAACATGTTTGATGTTTGAACTAGGACCACAATGGAAATACATGTTCAACTTTTTGTTGTGTTATTCTCGAAAAATGTATTCTATAGTAAACCATAGTATTTTTTATGTGGGCAGCTACCTCTACCTAAAGAAGAGTTAATCTCTTAGTGAGTTTTATGCAGTAGTAGTCCTGAATTTACCTCAGTGCCTCCCAAATTGAAAACAATAACTTCATTTTCAGTCTGGTTCTGCGGCAGTCTTGATTTTCCTACAAAAACATTGTCTGTCCTCCTCTTCAAAATCTGAGTTGCTGGAGGCGAACCTGGTTCCATGAGACCAACTCTCTCCCTGAGCTCCGTAATGATGAGCTGGCCCATGTATTTGTTAATTAACAGCTAGTCATTTTTCCTCTCTCTCTCCCCTCTCTCACTCATTTCCCAGTCCAATCTCTTTCTCCCTCACTTCCTCTCTCGTTGTCCCCTGCTGGGACTCTGACCTGTGCATGTGTGATGTGCTGTCAATCACACATTATCTTTGGTGTTCCAACAGCTCCTCCACACTTGGCTCTGAGGCAGAAACACATTTTGGCAACAGATTGTTTCAGGCCACCACGTCTGTCTGATTTGTTCCAGAAGAATCAGAGTTCAGGCAACAGCATTTCCATACAAACTGTGTGTGGGTACTATTCAGTATAGAACAGGCGATAGAGAGAGGATTTACACAGCTAAACATTTCCTCATTATGTTTTAATGGACATCAAGAACCATATAATTTTGGTTTGAGATCGATAACACTATTTGATTAGAAACGATAATGACACAATAATTCCCTGTGGTGTATCGATTAGCCAACGAGGATCTGATCAAGGTCACACTTAGTTTACATGTGTCAATGTCCCCTGTTAGACATCATGCTTACTACTGTAGCTAGTTTTAGCACCGAATGAAAAGCTATTTTCCTCATGTGGATAATTGCATAATGACACACAACGCACATAATGAATCGCATTATGTTCTCAAATTGCTACCGTACATCAGACACAGTTAGGTAAACACAGTGATGATGACAAGCATGTACACATCTCAGAGATGTTCTGATGCTTTTCACATTAGATAGTGTAGATGTTGCATGGTTTCCCAATAAGCCACTCACTGGAGCATTTTGTGTTTCCTAATAGTCCACTTCACCTCTGACGTTTTCCTACCATCTCAGTTATGTGACATGCTAAAGGCTGTCCTCAGAGAGCAGTGTAAGGCAGCACGGAACATTGGGATTGCTGTGTCATAATCACGGTGCCGTCATTTTCATGACCAGACCAGATGATTACAGCCTCTCCACGGGTCAATACTTTCTTCAGAAACTTTTAGTGTGTTCGCCCTGATGCATTCTAATTGGCTCAATCGGTTTGGTCTAATCTTCAGAATGACCTTTGGATGAAAATATGGAACGTATGTATGATTTGTTATACTGTGCTGCTATCTCTCAATATCAAGATTATTTCACATGATCGTTGTAGAAACAAAAAGTCAGAAGAAATGATCATTTGACATGCATGAGTGAGCAACTGCAGTAAACAATTCTGAGACTGCATAACAAATGTTTATGAGGGATACTTGGGAGACATAAGTTGCATTGCAATTACACAGCATGGACTTAAGAGAGCGGCTTAACGACTTGTAACTATGGCAACACAATACAGAGTCTCATGGAAGTGGCCTATTAAGGATGCAAATTGTCTTCCTCCAGACTGTGCCCGTTAAGCTTTTAACACTTATTCCCGCCCTGAATATATGTTTATCATATTGTGACAAAGAGCAAAATGAAGACCGGTATGGTGGGAGAGAAGATGGAGGACTATTGTGAGAGCACATTATAGTGAACGTCAATGCGTTTCCCTGAAGGACACTTCTTTTTACTGGAGACTCAGAAACAATAGTTTTAATTATCAGTTAACCATCCTTATTACAACCTGCATTTATTTTCTTATTTTCCTGCTAGAGAACTAATATGGCGAGAGTCCCCTTGAGCAAGGGCACGGTGATGGATGCATTCACCCTCAAACACCAACAGGAAAAATATCTCCACCTAATTTGTTCATGGGTAGGACCATTTACTGTACAGTTTTCCTTCCCAAGTTTTTATATCCAAGTGTTATTTTTCTTCCCTCGTCACAGAAAATATAATTTGGTAGCTGAAATAGGGAACAATTACAGCAGAAAAAATATGAGTTGCAATAGAGAGAGAGAGAGAGAGAGAGAGAGAGAGAGAGAGAGAGAGAGTACTTCACTGGTCTAGCCAAATAGGCTACAGAGGGAAGGAGAGAAATTTGTACCAGTTGATAATAAACCAAAATATGACATCTTTTGGCAAAGCTTAATAAATGGAGGGCCAGAGCAGAGCAGAGTAATATATCCAGCTACAGAGAAGCCCAACGTCCACCTCCTATACTCCATTTGGATCAGGAAGAGTCCGTTTCAGTAAAACACTAAAAACTGTTAGCCTGTAGACGGATGCTTTATAATCAAGCAAAAATAACTCCAGGGCACTGAAAATTATATCGCCTTTATTCATCTCTTGCACGATAAGGCTTTTTAACTGCTTCATTCTAGGCCATGCAGCGTACCACTGGCTAGCGTGTTGATACCGCGGGTCTCCAGTGTTTTTAGCACAACAGAGTTGTGAAATGAGAGCGGAGCTTGGTGGGATCAAGACAGGCCCCGGGACTAGTTCTGTCATCTTCATCAAGCAGGGTTCTACACAGTACCTGGGGCAGATTAGACTGCCCTCAATTTCATCACACCAGGCCTGTCAAGGCTAGCCCGCCAGAGAACAGGAGAATACACCACGACAGCGCAGACACAGGAACAAATGGGACGGAGCGACATAAACCTCCAGAGATACAGGAGAGGAAAGAGAGAGAGCAGAAGAGGAGAAAGTCAGAAGAAAGAGAGAGAGAGGGAGACAAGGGGAGAGAGTCAGGAGAAAGAGAGAGAGGGAGACAAGAGGAGAGAGGAGAAAGAGAGAGAGAAGTGAGAGAGTGACAGGAGAGGAGAGAGATACAGGAAAGGTGAGAGGGAGAGAAATGGAGAGATAAGGGAGATGAGAGAGGAACAGAGATGAGAGAGCAACACATTCACTTCCTCTCAAGCCATCACCAAGATAATCCACAATTAAGGGATTGGACTGACAGCCTCTAAAGTCATCTGCGGACCACATAGTCACTTACTGTAAGCGTTCTACACTTTGACTGGAATTTGCGTGTTCTTGTTATTGGCCTGATATTTCAGTTTTGCCCAAAATATCTTCCTGAATTTAGCTCTGATTCGTCCGCTGTCGTGACGGTGGAGAAATTAGAGCAGACATGGCATATTGGGCCCAGTGAGGAGGCAGGATGAATGGTCCTGAGGGTAGGAGTTGGGGGTAGGGGAGTGGGGGGAGGATTCCTGAGACTGGCTGGGAGTGGCAACAGATGGGCAACAGGACCACTGGATCTGTGAGACACCAAGTTGTGAGTTGCCTGGGTATAGGTTGTCCTCAGAACAACATTTGAAATGACGTAATATGCTGTTAATTAGATCTGTTTTCCCAGGCGTTAAACGGTCCTACTTTTTGGTAATTAATAAATCATTTATAGAAACTCGCTGAATCCTTTTGATACTCAAAGGATGATTATGTTAATGTTAACCTAGCTAATTATTGCTTTGTAATTGAATTACAGTTTACGCTCCATATAATGCAGCCGATTGCACTCTGTTTCCTTCTCACTATTAGTAGATGGAAGCCTGCCTGTGCAGAATGAGCAGTGGCTCTGCATGGCTCCATTCATTCATCTCGCATGCCAAACCTAATTGTGTGTATGATTAAGACACATACAATTCCTCCAGGCCTGCCCCATAACCAATTTCCTGATCTCTAAAATGAACCCATTCCATTCTAAGCAGCTGACGTGTGTCACTGAACATGAAAAAGACGTCTGAATATGTATTTGCATAAAAAGCCATTCCCCATTTGTTAGGTAACCAATAGACTGTGTCGATAAGTCAACATTGTTTTGACTTGCATTAGTCTCGGTGGTCAAAGGGTTCAACTTGTCACTTCCTGTTGCATTGTATGGGCTTTTTGCATATCGCCGATGATGTCATGTTCAGCCAGTCACTCACTATAGGATTTACTGTGTTGACATACAGTACAGCCGAGTAGAAGATGCTTGCAGTATTCATTTGGCAGATAAGGGTAGTCCAATGCAACATTACCTTAAACACTCCTTCTGTAAGTATGACATAATTACAACAGTTTTGTCTCAAATATAATATAAATTTAAAAAAATGGATGCATATTACAACATCTGTGATGAATTATTTGATAAGTCATGCTGGTCCTTTAGGGGTCACATTCTGAGGACCTGGATGACGGTGCAATAATAAAACACTTACCATGTCTGTGTCTGACACTGGTCCAAAGCTGGTCACGTAGATATTTGTCCTCACCTCCGTCACACTCTCTGCTTGGGCACGAAGAGAAGACAAAGAGGCAGAGTTTAAGTACCTTTATGAAATGACAAAGGAGTGCTCCATCTTAGATGTTTACCATTCTTAAGCAAAATTCTGGAGAAATTGGTTTTCAAACAGCTGATTTTTAGTGGCAACTATATTTTAGAAAAATTCCAATCTGGTTTTCGTGCTCACCACAGCACAGAGACAGCCTTAGTTAAAGTGGTAAATGAGCTTAGAGCCAACACAGATGCCAAACAGCTCTCTGTCCTTGTACTCCTGGATTTAAGTGCTGCATTCAACACTGTTGACCATGATGTCCTTCTGGACAGACTGGAGAGGTGGGTTGGCCTCTCCGGTCCAGTTCTAAATGGGTTTAGGACCTATTTAACCAGTTGAGAGTTTTTGTCACCCTTGGTGAACATAACTCAGAGAAAATAAATATGACATGTGGCATTCCAGAATGTTTGATTTTGGGTCCGGTACAGTTCAGTTTATATATGTTACCCTTTGACAGTGTTATCAGAAAGCACATCATTGATTTTCACTGCTACGCAGACAATACACAACTTTACATTTCTGTGTCATCAGAGGATTTTAGCTCGACGGATAAATGATTAGTCTTTATTAGTGATTTAAATACTTGAACGGCTCACAACTTCCTCCAGCTAAATCAAGACATGACCGATGTACTATTTTTGGAGCCAAAGCACAGAGAGAATCTAGTCGCACATTTTAATTAACAGACAATAAAGATAAAACACCAGGTAAAAACCCTAGTTGTCATTTTAGATTATGAACTGAATTTTGAATCACACATTAGGAATGTGACCAAAATAGCTTTTTACCACCTGGGGGACCTTGGCAAGTTGCAGCCGTTTCTCTCTCAGGCTGATACAGAGAGACTCATCCATGCTTTTATTACAAGCAGGCTTGACTGCTGTAATGCTCTCCTGTCTGGTCTACCCAAGAAAGCCATTGGTCAACTGCAAAACATACAGAATGCTGCAGCATGGGTACTGACCAAGACCAGATGGAGAGCACACATTACACCGGTTTTTAGGTATCTGCACTGACTACCTGTGAGTTTTAGAATTCATTTTAAGATTCTTCTATTGATTTTTAAATCAATCCACGATTGTGCACTCCAATACATGTCAGACATGCTTTTAAGTTATGTCCAAGTAGGTCCCTCAGGTCCTCTGGCACTGACCTTTTTACAGTATGCCCCCAGCCTCTGGAACAGCCTGCCAGAGAACCTAATGGGGCCCCTAACTGTGGACATATTTAAAAGAGATGTTAAATACATATTTTTAGCTGTGCTTTTCCTTAGGGTGCTTTTTAGTCGTTCAGTTTTTGTAATTCTTTAGTTTTTTATCTTACGTTTGTTGTGTAGTAAATATTTCCCCTATTATTATTTTGTATTCGTTTTTTCCTGTGAAGCACATTGCGTTGCATTCCATGTCTGAAATGTGCTGTATACATAAAGCTTGATTTGATTTGACTTGACCGGTCCTTTCCCTGACCAACAGACCTTACTGCTGCCCTGTCTGCTTCAGGTTAGTTGTTAATGTCAGTTCAGAAAAATCTGTTCACTCTCCAAACTCCAAATCCAATGGTAGAGGCAGAGGCATGAATATTTCATGTCTCAACACTCTACACCAAATAAACAAGACTGAACCTACTGTATGGAGACAGCCAGACTTTAACGGAGGTTGTTTTCAGGGAGAGTGTTTGCATCATCATCATCAAAGTCACAAACTGAGATTAGAAACGAGAAATGAGAAACGAGAGATGAGAAATCACAGGAATAATGAGGGTTGGCAGGACCACATTCAAATCATATTTAGGCCTGTTTAGAGGGACTTGTTTGTATTGGTGTCAGATGATGCTATTCACTGTGCATTATCCTAAGGTTTTCTACTGTTTATTATCCTTCAACTGGAAGTGCTTCCTATCTGGGGTAAACAACATTTCCGGTGTAACTGGGTGAATTGTGCAGTTTCAGAATAGAGTTAAAGAAAAGACAGGAGATGTAACAGAGATGACAATGTGCTGCACATGAGTCATCCTAAATACGATGACGGGACTGCGGGGAATCACCTTTAAGTTATAAGGTTTCCAATTAGAGCCTCAAGGCCTTAACTTTGATTTAATCAATTGTAGGATGTAAATGAATGTCTCTGTGCAAATGAGGGGCTTTGATGTAAGGCTGTGAGTGGCTGTCTGCCAGTCGTTGCTCCTAGACAGACTGGAACCAATGGAATGCTTCCAGAACCTGCCTTTATGGAATTTAGAGTTCCCCTGGCAACATGACATCAGCCATTAATCAAAATGCACATGCTGAGGTCTTTGGAATACAGAACACGTCCAATACATTTGGAGGGCACCTGAGATCTCTCTGTCTGGAAGGTCGGAGACTCATGGAAAGTGCACAGGTGGCATAGCTGATGTGGTGACACTTATCAGACATCCTAGTGGGGGGGTGGAATAGTGTGGGGGTGCTCAACACTGTCAGCTTAAAACGTCACACGGATTTCATATTCACACTCTCACCGACCTCTGACTGAGAATCCAAAAATGACTTATAATAAGCTCAATAAAAAAATATCCACAATGAATGTAAAATCATTAGCATACGGTCTTAATGCCACCCTGATGAGTATGTAGCATTAGCACTTCCTCCGCCAAGGCCGGGCCGTCCCCAGTGGGCAGGAAATCAGAGCTCTGCTGGACCTCTGGGATCTGAAGACTGGGCTTGCATGCCAAGTCTCAAGAAGCTGCTGTTTTGAATAGGGTCTTTGTAGCATTCTGCTAGCGATAAGCATCTCCTTGTGATGAGGATTAGTCATTTCACTGTTCCAAAAAGCAATCTGTTCAACATTTGAAGAGATGTACTCTCACTGTGATCAGGGAAACTGAGCTGGTAATGAAAACCATTATCAGACTCTGAAGGATCAATGGAGGTCACTCTGACAAGGGAACCAATTCATCATGGGGTCACAGCCCCAAATCCATCATTGCACGCCACAGCTAGCTGCCTGGCTCGCTGGGCGTGGGCTGGCACCGCAGGGAGGCAGGGAGGGAGGAGAGAGGAGAGCAGGTGCTCTCTGTTTCAGTAGAGGCAGTGGCCAGCGGCTTGTTTTTAACTAACCTAGATAATTGTATTTCACTCCTGGTTCTGGTGCGCCATATCATGTGTTCAAGCTTTTGTCCCATCACTAACAGAACTGATTCAGATAATGAAGGTCTTTATAAATAGCTGATTGATTCTTCATGTTAAAAGTAGCTTACTTTAATAGTTTAAGGTAGTAGAAGCAGACAGTTCGACATTACAAAAAGCTAATATGCTAGCTAGCTGATGATCTCGTTGAAGCAATGTATGGCTATATAGTGAATGTAACAAACATAGTTTTATTAAAGTGGTGGATGGCAGACTCAGCAGCTTAGAGAGAATCCTACACATTGTGTGCGGCAGAGCCCAGAAAGCACTATAAGCAGTATGTCTGGCTGTTAGAGGTAGGGAGGGGTGAGCAGTGTCTTCGCTCAACAAACCAGCCTACCTCCCAGCCCAGGGCGCAGGCGGTTGTCGTAGCCATCCAGCAGTCTGTCCAGGATCCGGGTGAAAATGGTGATGTTGTCTCTACTGTCGTCAGGCAACGGCTCTCTGTGCCCAACCACTGCCCTGCAGAGTGAGAGACAGAGCGAGAGAGAGAGCGAGAGAGAGAGAGAGAGAGAGGCGAGAGAGAGAAAGTATTAGATTGAACACAGCAGACATCTTTGAGTCTTTCCTGTAGCAGTGGTTCCTCCGGCTCCTCAGATCAGCCATGGGAAATACACTAAATAGAAAAAGCTCCACCGAACCAGAATACCACACGTCTCTGTCTGTCCGCAGCTTCACTTTGCGCTCATTATCAATTTCCTGTTTACAACGAGATCTGGTCAAACCATTGGAGTTACCACTGTTGTTTCCAACCACTGAGAGAGTTGTAGGGGTAACTGAACCTTTTTCTAAATTCAACCTTCAGAGTCATGGCTACCGCATTGATTGAAACCCAAACATGTTGGGATTTCATTTTGGGCGTCGTGTGGCAGCACACCACTCTCAGACATGGAAAGACTGATTGAAGTCCAAAAGGATTAGTCACAGAACTGCTGCCGGTCACAGAGCTGCTGCCGACTGTCACGGATCCCTCCGGAACGTTCATCACGCACACCTGTCCCCTATTCCCACTGATTAGTATTTGTATATATATGTTGCCTTTGATTTCCATGGTCTTGTCGATTATTGTTACAATGTCCGTTGGTCGTGTGAGTGCTTGTGCTGTGTGTTTTGGGCTTTCGTGCCTTTGCGGATTGCGCAGATGATTACGGGTCTCGTCCCGTGTGTTAATCATTGTGCACGTGTGTATTTATTCTAGGTACTCCTCGCTCTTTTGTTTGGGTTTGAACCCTGTGTTTTTGTATAGTGTTTGTTTGGTCTTCGTCCCCGTGCCTTTACACGGCACGCCGTAATTTGGGCTAAATAAAAAAAACTATTACGCATTCCTGCATCTGTCTCCCGTTCCTTCATGCCAACGTGACATAATAATCGACCATTAACGGAGACAGCGGGAATGGCCCGTCCGACAACGCTGCAACTGGTCCGTCCGGCCCTGCCGCAACTTCGGCAGCTGCAACTGGGCCGTCCGACATCGCCACAACAAGTCCGTCCGACGCCACTTCAGCAGCCACAACTGGCCCGTCCGACGCCATCACAACTGGCCCGTCCGACGACATCACAACCGGTCCATCCGACACCATCACAACCGGTCTGTCCAACGGCACTGTTACTGGTCCGTCCTACGCCGCCGCAACTTCGGCAGTTGCATCGGGTCCTGATTGACCCACACTGCGTTCCTGTGATCGTCCTCGAGGCAGGTGTCGTTGCGCTGCAGGTGCAGTCACGGATCCCTCCGGAAATTACGGCACACCGTAATTTGCGCTGAATAAAACCCCTATTATGCATTCCTGCGCCTGTCTCCCGAATCATTCATACCAGCGTGACACCGACCGACAACTCACAGTCACAGAGCTGCTGCCGACCGACAACTCACAGTCACAGAGCTGCTGCCGACCGACAACTCACAGTCACAGAGCTGCTGCCGACAGACAACTCACAGTCACAGAGCTGCTGCCGACCGACAACTCAGAGTCACAGAGCTGCTGCCGACAGACAACTCACAGTCACAGAGCTGCTGCCGACAGACAACTCACAGTCACAGAGCTGCTGCCGACAGACAACTCACAGTCACAGAGCTGCTGCCGACAGACAATTCAGTCACAGAGCTGCTGCCGACAGACAACTCAGTCACAGAGCTGCTGCCGACAGACAATTCAGTCACAGAGCTGCTGCCGACAGACAACTCACAGTCACAGAGCTGCTGCCGACAGACAATTCAGTCACAGAGCTGCTGCCAACAGACAACTCACAGTCACAGAGCTGCTGCCGACAGACAACTCACAGTCACAGAGCTGCTTCCGACAGACAGCTCACAGTCACAGAGCTGCTGCAAACTCTGCCTCAGGGTTTTTTCCTCCTTCATTCTGCATAATATCCCACAAGTGACAAACGAGGTCCTGAATATGCAGTCAACCTCCGCTTCCTTAATTACCTTAAATATGCCAGAGCAATTATCTCTTTGTGGGCCTGGCCACCGTTCCCCAGTGAACAATGTGCTGGTGAGACGGAGAGGGCACCATAGATGAGCTAATGAGTGCCATTTTCAATCAAACTCAGAGCCCCTGAGGGACTGACCTCTGACCTGTCTCCAGATTACCCCTATCAACAAGAATGTCTGAGGGCCACTAATAGCTAGCAGCCAAAGTAATTTATACTCAGGCATGCACCGCCCATAAACACTCTCACATGAACACACATACATACAACCTTACATGTGCAGCTGGTCACTGTGCGTTCAAATACATTATACAGGTACATCTACCCTTCACATAGTACACTATAAGGATAAACAAACACAAGCCCTCAACTGGCAGACCGACTAGAAATTGTGATGTTTCAAGGGATGGGTACATTAGCTGTCCATCTGAAATCTCATTGTCAGTACACCAGTACTAACAGCACAGTTAAGGCTATGTCATAAAAGGAAGGACAGACAGAACATCACTTTAGTACGTGTGTGTATGTGTGTGTGTGCATGCGTGTGGCACCTTGACGTATGAACTACTATTTGTATTTCACATCCAATCATCTCAGACGTCAGTCAAAGCCAAAGGGGTCTCTGCTGAAAATGAATCAGGTCTGATTGATAAACACAGCAGAGCAACATAGAGGAGAGAGAGAGAGAGAGAGAGCGAGAGCGAGAGCGGGAAAAGGAGATAGAGAGAGGGAGGGAGGAGAGAGCGGGAGAGAGGGGAAGGAGGAGAGAGGGGGAGAGAGGGGAGGGAGGAGAGAGGGGAGGGAGGAGAGAGAGAGGGGAGGGAGGGAGGAGAGAGAGGGAGATAGGGAGAGAGAGAAGGAGAGAGGGGGAGAAGGAGATAGGGTGAAAGAGAGAGGGGAGGGAGGAGAGCGGGAGAGAGAGGGGAGAGAGAGAGGGGGGAGGAGAGGAGGAGATAGGGAGAGAGAGAAGGAGAGAAGGAGAGAGGGGGAGAAGGAGATAGGGTGAAAGAGAGAGCGGAGGGAGGAGAGGGAGAGAGGGGGGAGAAGGAGATAGAGAGGAGGAGAGAGGGGGAGAAGGAGAGAGGGGGAGAAGGAGAGAGGGGGAGAAGGAGATAGGGTGAAAGAGAGAGGGGAGGGAGGAGAGAGGGAGAGAGAGGGGAGAAGGAGAGAGGGAGAGAGGGGAGAAGGAGATAGGGAGAGAGAGAGAGGGGAGAAGGAGATAGAGAGCGAGAGGGGAGAAGGAGAGAGGGAGAGAGGGGAGAAGGAGAGAGGGAGAGAGAGAGGTGAGAAGGAGAGAGGGTGAGAGAGAACGAGAGAGAGCAAGAGAGATGGGGAAAAGGAGAGAACGAGAGAGGGAGAGAGAGAGAGAGAAAGAGAGAGAGATAAGGTGTGGAGGAGAGGAGAGGAGAGAGAGATGAGGGAAAATGAGAGAAAGAGAGGAAGAAGGAGAGAGGGAGAGAGGATAGAAGGAGAGAGAGAGAGTGAGAGAGAAGGAGAGAGAGAGAGAGAGAGGGAGGGAGAAGGAGAGAGGGGGAGAGAGAGGGAAGGAAAGAAGGAGAGAGAGAGGAGAGAGAGAGGGAGGGAGAAGGAGAGAGGGGGAGAGAGAGAGTGGGAGGGAGAAGGAGAGAGAGAGAGAAGGAAAGAAGGAGAGAGAGAAGGAGAGAGAGAGGGAGGGAGAAGGAGAGAGGGGGAGAGAGAGGGAAGGAAAGAAGGAGCGAGAGGAGGAGAGAGAGAGAGGGAGAAGGAGGGGGAGAGAGAGGGAAGGAAAGAAAGAAGGAGAGAGAGGAGGAGAGAGAGAGAGAGAGAGAGAGAGAGGGAGAAGGAGAGAGGGGGAGAGAGAGGGAAGGAAAGAAGGAGAGAGAGGAGGAGAGAGAGAGAGGGAGAAGGAGAGAGGGGGAGAGAGAGGGAAGGAAAGAAGGAGAGAGAGGAGGAGAGAGAGAGAGGGAGAAGGAGAGAGGGGGAGAGAGAGGGAAGGAAAAAGAGCCGCACTGGGTATAACTCCACCGACATCTAATTAAATTCCTTGAGCTTTAAGAGGGCCTGCATCCTCAGAAAGCTTCCCCCAATCCCCCACACGCACAACTCTCCTTCCTCCTTCGCTCTCTCGCTCCCTCCCGCTCTCTGGAGTGTGCCGTGGGGGCTTATAGGGAGGCTTGTTACTGATTGACTGATAAGGACCCGATATCTGTCCGCTGCTGGAGTGGCTGGGCCCACGCCACACGGCCTCATTGTTTTGCTACTGGGTACCGGAGGCTGCCAGAATCCAATGGAGAGGATTAGTGAGCCCGGTCGGAGCTGCCTACAAATGACATTTTGAAAGCTGATGATTCTCCCCAGCGTGCTGTAGCTACAGGGGCCCTGCTTCATTTACTTACTATGGCAAGGGGAAATTAAAGGAAAGACAACCACCATCTACCTCCAACAGGGGGGTATGAATGACAAGGAGGGGGTACATGCCCTCATCAATAAACTCTTAATTAACAACATTTCTATTCCAGAATCAACCAACCCCCTACTGCCACCCATCAGCACCAAGGGTAAACCCCTCCCTAGCAACCCACTCACACATCTCATCAGCCCCAGCCCGTCACCAACCTATTGATACTAATATGCAGCATATCACACGACACATTGTATCCGACAAAGACATGCCTGCTATCATTCAAAGGCTTCACAATATGCCTGATTTCCTTTGTTGGCCTTGTCTTTTTAGTGTCTACCAATTGTCTGTGCTCAGAGGAGATAAGGCCTCCAGGAGAGAAAGGGAACAGGTTGAACAATGGTTGCTAATGCAGCATTGATTGACTCAGGGGCAGATGCCACCTCGCAGCTCAATAATGACCAACATTTCTGTTCATTCTTCTTTTATCTAATTGAAGCTAATGAGGGACGGATGCGTGTTGGGCGTTCTCTTTTGAAGAAGGCTCACTGCTCAGCAAACTTAGCTCAGACTTTTATTAGGAGTACTCGTGACTCTCTGCCCATGTAGAATCTCTGGCCTTGCTGGCAGATAAATGCAATGGTCAAACACTGAATCTTAAAAAGTACTCAGAGTTTACAGTGAGTGAGTTTACAGTCCTATAAAAAAAAAGGCGTGAGGGAGAGGGCGAGAATTAAAAGAAGAGAAAATTAGTAGAGATTCTGCTATCACATCTGCAGTACAAGGGAGCAGCCACTAAATAACACCATTTGTCTGCTTTTCCCTTTCCTTCAGAAGTTAAAACCTGCTATAGAAACAGCAGCCACTATCGTTCCCCATTTCAAATCTGTTCTGCTGACTTCTATAAGGCTATCCAGGAAACTGGAACAAGCATCACTCTCAAACATCCTTGTAAACAAGCAGCTTTATAAAAACAAACAAATGTGTTTATCTTGCCATGACCAAACTGACGAGAGTCTTGTCTGTGGGATGTTGTGAGTTAGTGACGGGAACATACATTCGAGTCTCACTGATAAGACGGCAAACATACAGTTCATTAGCAAACTATTCAGACCCTCTGACTTTTTCCACATTTTGTTACGTTACAGCCTTATTCCAAAATGTATTAAAATATTTCACTCTACACGCAATACCCCAAAATGACAAAGCAAAAACAGGTTTTTAGAAATGTTTGCAAATGTAAAAGGGAGGACGGTGACGAAGAACCCGATGGTCACTCTGACAGAGATCCCCAGAGTTCCTCTGTGGAGATGGGAGAAGAAGGACAACCTTCCAGAAGGACAACCATCTCTGCAGCACTCCACAAAATCAGGCCTTTATGGTAGAGTGGCCAGACGGAAGCCACTCCTCAGTAAAAGGCACATGACAGCCCGCTTGGAGTTTGCCAACATGCACATAAAGGACTCTCAGACCATGAGAAACAAGATTCTCTGATTTGATAAATCCAAGATTGAACAATTTGGCCTGAATGCCAAGCATCACATCTGGAGGAAACCTGGCATCATCCCTACGGTGAAGCATGGTGGTGGCAGCATCATGCTGTGGGGATGTTTTTCAGTGGCAGGGACTGGGAGACTTGTCAGGATCGAGGGAAAGATGAACAGAGAAAAGTACAGAGAGATCCTTGATGAAAACCTGCTCCAGAGCACTCAGGACCTCAGACTGGGCCAAAGGTTCACCTTCCAACAGGACAACGACCCTAAGCACACAGCCAAGACAATACAGGAGTGGCTTTGGGACAGGTCTCTGAATGTCCTTGAGTGGCTCAGCCAGAGCCCAGTCTTCAACCCAATCGAACATCTCTGGAGAGACCTAAAAATAGCTGTGCAGTGACGCTCCCCATCCAACCTGACAGAGCTTGAGAGGAGCTGCAGAGAAGAATGAGCGAAACTCTCCAAATAAAGGTGTGCCAAGCTCGTAGCGTCATACCCAAGAAGACTCGAGGCTGTAATCGCTGCCAAAGGTGCTTCAACAAAGTACTGAGTAAAGGGTCTGAATACTTATGTAAATTCTCTCACACTCTCACACTCACACTCACACTCACTCACTCAAAATATAAAGGAGACTTTTCTCTTCACCCCGCTTGACAATCAGACTTAATCTCTATCCATCTTCTCTTTCCCTTCTCTTTCTTACATTTATTAAGTCTGGTTCATCCTTGGGAGTAATGTCCAAATTCCTGAAGGTACCACGTTCATCTGTACAAACAATAGTAAACAAGTATAAACACCATGGGACCACGCAGCTGTCATACCGCTCAGGATGGAGACGCGTTCTGTCTCCTAGAGAATAACATACTTTGGTGCGAAAAGTTCAAATCAATCCCAGAACAACAGCAAAGGACCTTGTGAAGATTCTGTAGGAAACAGGTTCAAAAGTATCTATCTCTACAGTAAAACGAGCCCTGTGTCGACATAACCTGAAAGGCCTCTCAGCAAGGAAGAAGCCACTGCTCCAAAACCGCTATACATAAGCCAGACTACGGTTTGCAACTGCACATGGGGACAAAGATCATACATTTTGAAGGAATGTCCTCTGGTCTGATGAAACAAAAATAGAACTGTTTGGCCATAATGACCATTGTTATGTTTGGAGTAAAAAGGGGGAGGCTTGCAAGCCGAAGAACACCATCCCAACCGTGAAGCACGGGGGTGGCAGCATCATGTTGTGGGGGTGCTTTGCTGCAGAAGGGACTGGTGCACTTCACAAAATAGATGGCTTCATGAGGAGGAACATTATGTGGATGTATTGAAGCAAAGTCTCAAGACATCAGTAAGGAAATTAAAGCTTGGTCGCAAATGGGTCTTCCAAATGGACAATGACCCCAAGCATACTTCCAAAGTTGTGGCAAAATGGCTTAAGGACAACAAAGTCAAGGTATTGGGAGTGGCAATCACAAAGCCCTGACCTCAATCCTATAGAACATTTGTGGGTAGAACTGAAAATGCATGTGTGAGCAAGGAGCCCTACAAACCTGACTAATTTCCACCAGCTCTGTCAGGAGGAATGGGCCCAAATTCACTTATTGTGGGAAGCTTGTGGAAGGCTACCCGAAAGGTTTGATCCAAGTTAAACAATTTTAAGGCAATGCTACCAAATACTAATTAAGTGTATGTAAACTTCTGACCCACTGGGAATGTGATGAAAGAAATGAAAGCTGAAATAAATCATTCTCTCTACTGTTATTCTGACATTTCATATTCTTAAAATAAGGTGGTGATCCTAACTGACCTAAGACAGGGAATTTTAACTTGGATTAAATGTCAGGAATTGTCAAAAACTGAGTTTAAATGTATTTGGCTAAGGCGTATGTAAACTTCCGACTTCAACTGTACATACTATGGGGGTTGAAGGCACTTTTAATGCAATATGAAATATGTCTAGCTCTTCGTACAGCATGTTTAAGTGAATGAGCTGGGGAATGTTAAAATTGGTTGATCCCAAAATAAATCAATAGCTCTTTAGAATAAACCTCAGTTTGATGCTTTGGCAAGTGTTGTGTACAACAGAGTCAGATATAATCTGATCAGCCTGCCAAATGCAAGTAAATGTAACTTCCTAGTAGGCGCTCTTCAATCTTCTTCTGCACGTTTAATGGTGGTGTTCTCTGGCCTCAACACTGAGCAGATCTAGTAAACCTGGCAGGTTGCACCCTAAACTACACCATTGGCCAATATATGACTCAGAAACAGTGTACTGATCCAGAAGTCCTTCAGCACAAACCCAATATAGTAATCCCTGGTTTATCTGTTGGATATGCCTGAGTGTTGAGCCAAACCAGAGCCATCTCTGCCCGGCAGCTGCTGCTGCTCCTCCAGCCCTCCACGGTCTGGCCAGCAGTCAAACACACTGGATCTGGACTCTGGGGCCTCTGAGGAACATGTAACCTCGCTCATTTACATCACCCATTTGATTACAGACAAGATCCTCTGACCACAACCCCATTCTAGTAGCTCCCCACTCCCCAGAAGTGCCAGGGTAAAATAGGGTTATCATTATTAGAGTCACATCATGCAGCCTTACACGTCATGCAGCCTTACACATCATGCAGCCTTACACATCATGCAGCCTTGGCCAAACGTTTGTAGAACAACTAAAGTTACATGAATAACTCTAAATTCAGCATATAGGAGAACGTATTTCTTTGTTAACTGCTCAACACAGAATAGCCGCATGTGCGCACTCCCTTCAAATCGTTTGGAGAAAATATCCTTTCTATTTTATTCAGCTTTGTTCAATTGTATTCCTCATACTATAAAATAATGCCACGGAATTCTAAGCAAATCTTGTCTGCTAAATGAACTAATGTAGCCCACGGCCATTTGGTATAGCCAGATCAGAGCCTAACATAAGGACAACTCAGAGTATGCTATTCTGTTCTTCTGAAATAGTAGGCTATATAACATGGATTTATTAGACTTATTAACATGTAAATGTTCCTAAAGTCAGCATCAGTGGCTTGTAGGCTGTGTGGAAGTCAGGAGATGCTAAATGTGTTTGTTAATTAACGGTCAATTACCGTGAGACAGTTATTTGCTTGACAGTCACCGGCTGACGAAATTTCGTGACCGCCACAGCCCTAGTTAGGGTCCAAGAGTTTGGATAAGCCTTTAACTGACAAACCTAGTCAGGCTCTGCGAGGCGACTAAACAAGAAGAGAGGACCAGCTCCTGTCAAACCAGATAACATACAGATGTTACAACCATACTGTAGTCTGACAAGCATTGTGAAATAACATCCCGAGGAGGTTGGAAAATAAAAAAATGTATGCTCACAGATTACTCTGATCTGTTTATTTTTGTCCCTCAAACATTAAAGTGCAATGTGTCCTTGGTTTAGCGCCTTTGGCTAAATTAACTTCTAGTGAGAAGAGTATTAATTAATGAAATATACAGAAGCATGCATAAAACATGTTTTTTTTCTTCTGTTGGGATAATTATTACTAACGTTTTACTAAGGCAGAATGCAACTCCTAGGGGCTTTCCTCGTATTAGCTTCTCCTCTTTCAACTTCATTATTATTTCAGTAAAACTTTTCAGCTTTTATGGAGCAGCCCCTGTTGTTAAATGAACATTGTCTAACTGACTCGCGTCCCAGATAACTTTTATCATGCTTTACTAAAGCTCCCTGCTTTACAGACGCTCAATCTTGATGCTTCACTTATTTTCGCCTATTCCCTTGTGTTCAAGCCAATGAGGCATGTTGGCATACCAACAGACAGGGTGCTGTAGGATAATTCTCAAGCAGAGCATGCTCCAACAGACTGGCTCATTGACTGGCTTTCAGATGGAAGGATTTCAGCAAGGCTATGTGGATCTGGAGGTGTGCTGGATCATACCAATTGCTGTGAATTCCAACATAAGAGTTCACAGTGCATCAAGAAAGCAGAGTGGCTTGTATTAAACCAATGTGAAATTGGAGAATATACGCCAGATGCGACTGAAAACATAATGTAACGAAACAGTGCCTCTATAGGAGAAAATATTTGTTGTCAGATTAAGCTGGGATCAATGACTAATGAAGCTCAACTTCAAGGGAGTTTAACATGGCATAGATAAACTCTGGCACAGCCATTCCCTGCAGCGCGTAAGGTGTTGAATCATCCATTGAGTCAACTCCCGTCACTGGTCAGTAAGGAGACCAACATCCATCCCCAATTGCTCTGGAGCACGATTGAGTTTCTCTGTGTTCCACAGTGCAGCTGTGCAGACACACCCTCTGGAGGATCCACTCCGGCTCTAATCTGATTGTTCACCAATTAGGAACTTTGAAGCTGACAGATCAATTACTCAATATATATCAACACAATGCCGCTGTTAATTATCCTATCTGAAATTCAGGTAATTAGCCAAGAGATCAATAAACTGTGAGCAGGACGGAGAACTTGGGGGAGATATGATGAGAATTTGAGATTATTAAACTCAAGAATTAAACGGCGTGGCTGTGGATCCGACTCTTCTGGAGCCCTCTTCGCGACCACTAAAGGTCCGACACTTCTGCGCACGTGCTGGATTCTCTACTTTACACAGTCTGTACTCTACTTGTTCGCCTGTCCAGAGAACAGGCTACTCTGGCGAATGGTGCTCATTTAATAAAGTTAGATCAAAGCTGAATCAATGTCTGCAAGATCATATATTATAGTATTGTAGCCGGGCCCACTTCCACGAGAGGTTAAAAGGGGGATTAACCCCCTCAGTTGAAACCTCTGCCCCATCAGTTGTAGTTGTTTACGTCCCTATGTAAAATAGCAAAAAAGTTACAAAAAAAATGTGTATCTCCGCTGCGCTGTGTCAGCATAATAGACAGGGTGCACTGTGGTGTGTAGGGGGGCTATGGAAAGCCACTTGGGTGGTTAGGTATGACTCCTTTGGGTTTCCATGAAAAGCGTGAAAAAACGCTTCTTATCTGTGCAAGGCTAAGTGAATAACGTGACACGCCTCCGCCTGTCAATTTTCATTTTTATGGGCGGGGTTTACCGTTGAAGCTGCTTCACTCGAGTCTGCCTCACACCCCACCACTACAGAGTTTAGTTAGCTAGCATTGTGAAGTTCCTCTCTGATATTGAATGCACATGTTCGTACATCGCAGAAGTAAGACTGGAGGTTACAGGGCTGCTGAACGCGGTGACGGACCCCGGCTTTAAGTTTACAGCCAACATGGTGCACAGAATCCTCAGGCTTCTCTATCCTCCAAACAAATGATGCACCCCCAGCTCCAAGCAAACGACAACGTTACGTATGTACAAATCTCCAGCAATACGCTAGGCCAGCAGGACAGAGAAGACACTCAATGTAAAATACTATTTTTCAGCACGTTGGATGCTGTCATTGGTGAAATGTCAGAACGATTTAGCGAACGCAACAGCCAACTGGTGGAGACCCTCTGTGCCCTTGACACGGAGAGCAATGACTTTCTAGATGTGAAAAATGTCAAACCACTGCTGGATCAGATTTGGTGGAAGCTGACTTTAGTGTCGCTCGCCAGTTTTTGACGACTGAAATTGCCTGCTCCGACTCCGATGAGGATAAATGGACCCCACTTGATATCCTGAAACGATTCTCTGGGCCTCTCTCTGCTATGCCGACCATGCTTACTGCACTGAAACACGGACTGGCTTTTGGGGTGTCCACAGCTACAATTGAAGTCAGAAGTTTACATACACTTAGATTGGAGTCATTAAAACTCATTTTTCAACCACTCCACAAATTTCTTGATAACAAACTATAGTTTTGGCAAGTGGGTTAGGACATCTACTTTGTGCATGACACAAGTAATTTTTCCAACAATTGTTCGCAGGCAGATTATTTCACTTATAATTCACTGTAACACAATTCCAGTGGGTCAGAAGTTTACATACACTAAATTGACTGTGCCTCTAAACAGCTTGGAAAATTCCAGAAAATGTCATGGCTTTAGAAGCTTCTGATAGGCTAATTGACATCATTTGAGTCAATTGGAGGTGTACCTGTGGATGTATTTCAAGGCCTACCTTCAAACTCAGTGCCTCTTTGCTTGACATCATGGGAAAATCAAAAGAAATCAGCCAAGACCTCAGAAAAAAAATTGTGGACCTCCACAAGTCTGGTTCATCCTTGGGAGCAATTTCCAAACACCTGAAGGTACCACGTTCATCTGTACAAACAATAGTACGCAAGTATAAACACCATGGGACCACGCAGCCATCATACCGCTCAGGAAGGAGACGCGTTCTGTCTCCTAGAGATGAACGTACTTTGATGTGAAAAGTGCAAATCAATCCCAGAACAACAGCAAATGACCTTGTGAAGATGCTGGAGGAAACAGGTACAAAAGTATCTATATCTACAGTAAAACGAGTCCTGTGTCGACATAACCTGAAAGGCCGCTCAGCAAGGAAGAAGCCACTGCTCCAAAACCGCCATAAAAAAGCCAGACTACGGTTTGCAACTGCACATGGTGACAAAGATCATACATTTTGGAGGAATGTCCTCTGGTCTGATGAAACAAAAATAGAACTGTTTGGCCATAATGACCATCGTTATGTTTGGAGAAAAAAGGGGGAGGCTTGCAAACCGAAGAACACCATCCCAACCGTGAAGCACGGGGGTGGCAGCATCATGTTTTGGGGGTGCTTTGCTGCAGGAGGGACTGTTGCACTTCACAAAATAGATGGCATCATGAGGGAGGAAAATTATGCGGATATATTGAAGCAACATCTCAAAACAACAGTCAGGAAGTTAAAGCTTGGTCACAAATGGGTCTTCCAAATGGACAATGACCCCATGCATACTTCCAAATGTGTGGCAAAATGGCTTAAGGACAACAAAGTCAAGGTATTGGAGTGGCCATAACAAAGCCCTGACCTCAATCCCATAGAAGATTTGTGTCACGTCTGCTCCCGCTCTTCCCTGCCCCTGGCACTTGAGGGCGCCAGGCTGCCCTGCATCACGCACTCCTATCATCCATTCCGCACACCTGCCTTCCTTCGTCACGCGCATCAGCGATATTGGACTCACCTGGACTCACTCATCACCTGTTATTACCTCCCCTATATTTGTCAGTTCCCCAGCTCTGTTCCCCTGCTTCTGCATTAATCGTTTTTTTGTTTGTATTACTAGTTTGCTGACGCTGTTCCTGTCTCGTTCCATGTCCGTTCTTTATTAAATGTTTGACTCTCCGTACCTGCTTCGTCTCCCCAGCGTCATCCCATGTGACAATTTGTGGGTAGAACTGAAAAAGCGTGTGCGAGCAAGGAGGCCTACAAACCTGACCCAGTTACACCAGCTCTGTCAGGAGGAATGGGACAAAATTCACCGAACTAATTGTGGGAAGCTTGTGGAAGGCTACCCGAAACGTTTGACCCAAGTTAAACAATTTAAAGGCAATGCTACAAAATACTACTTGAGTGTATGTAAACTTCTGACCCACTGGGAATGTGATGAAAGAAATAAAAGCTGAAATAAATCATTCTCTCTACTATTATTCTACACATTTCATATTCTTAAAATAAAGTGGTGAACTAAAACAGGGAATTTTTACTCAGATTAAATGTCAGGAATTGTGAAAAACTGAGTTTAAATGTATTTGGCTAAGGTGTATGTAAACTTCCGACTTCAACTGTACATGGGAGAACTCATTTTCCACTTTGACAAACTGTGTTCAGTCAGCACAGAAGAAGTATGCGTCACCCGAGAAAAGTTCAACTAATCCAACTGGCATTGGAGGAGGATTCTTACAAGATGACTTCGGGGAGAATGGAATGATCGATTACTCAGAAAGTTCCACAGAGAATCAAGGAGGCTGCAAACTCTTCTGAAAAGGTAAGAAACAATCTAGCTGGTTGGGTTGTAGGCTGTAGGCTGTGTTTTGGTTACTTGGATCTCCATTTGCCTTTTCTGTACTGTGTTTATTTACTGTTAATGTAACTAGCCTAAATGTAGATTGTGTCATGCCTTATTGATCTGATATTTTCTTCTTTCACATTCATTCGTTCACAGTTGTGTCAGTATTCTAAGCCAAACTGCTATTCAGTATTTTTGTTTGCATGCATGAATAACTAGGTTATTACTTTCAGCATTTAGTTAGTATTATTTTGGTAAGACAGCTGTTCGTACAGCTACATTCATATAGGGTAATTCACCTATTACAAACAGCCTATCTATGTTGTAGCCTGCTGTACAACATTACTGTAAGACAAAACACCAGCTCATTTCTTATGAGATTTTAGAATGACAGAGGAAAAATTGGACCGTTCGCACTGTGGCCAAAAATAGCCAAAATATCTGCTTTGATTGAAACTAAACACAGGTATGCTACAGTTTGTTAAAACCATCTGCTCTGACTGTACATAATTCAAAACAATACTGTAGGTGATTGGCAGTGAGAAATGTGAATGGAGGGTGAAGGTAAAAACACGTGTGTAAAGTAAACACACCTACTGTCACGTCCTGACCAATATAAGTTGTTATTTTCTACGGTAGAGTGGTCAGGGCGTGACAGGGGGGTGTTTTTGTGTTTGTTCTATGTTTTCTCTTTCTATGTTGTAGTTGTAGTTGCGCCCTCATAGCTCAGTACGTTCCCTCCTATGCCAGTCCCACGCATCAGGCCTCCAGTGCACCTGCCCAGTCCGGGGCGTCCTGTTCCTGCTCCCCGCACTAGCCCTGAGGTGCATGTTACTAGTCTGGCGCCTCCTATGCCAGTCCCATGCATCAGGCCTCCAGTGCGCCTCCTCAGCCCGGAGCCTCCAGCGACGCTCCTCAGCCCGGAGCCTCCAGCGACGCTCCTCAGCCCGGAGCCTCCAGCGACGGTCCGCAGCCCGGAGCCTCCAGCGACGGTCCGCAGCCCGGAGCCTCCAGCGACGGTCCGCAGCCCGGAGCCTCCAGCGACGGTCCGCAGCCCGGAGCCTCCAGTGACGGTCTGCAGCCCAGAGCCTTCAGCGGCGGCTTTTAGCCCAGAGTCTTCAGCGGCGGTTGGCGGTCCGGAGCCTCCGACGATGATCCAGGGTCTGGTTCCTCCGGACAAACAGAAGCGGGGGGGGATCAGCGGGCGGTGGGGGTACTACGCCCGGAACCAGAGCCGCCGCCATAGAAATGTTTCGGGGGTTGTTTGTGGTGTTGGCATTCGGAGTCTGCACCTTTGGGAGGGGGGGGGGGGGGGGGGGTGTACTGTCAGGTCCTGACCAACATAAGTTGTTATTTTCTATGGTAGAGTGGTCAGGGCGTGACAGGGGGTGTTTTTGTGTTTGTTTTATATTTTCTCTTTCTATGTTGTAGTTCTAGTTTGTCTATTTCTAGGTTGGAGTTTATTGGGTTGACCTTCAATTGGAGGCAGCTGGTCCTCGTTGACTCTAATTGGAGGTCGGTCATATTTAGTAGGGGTGTTTCTGCATGTTGTTTGTGGGTGATTATATTTTGAGTAGTGTGTTTTTTTCCCCCTCTCTGCGTCACAGTTTGTTGTTTTCTGGTTAGTTTAAGTATTTATGTATTGCATTACGTTTCACTGTTAAATAAAGATGTGGAACCACGAAAACACTGCGCTTTGGTCCGCTCCTTATCACAGCTGTGACACCTACAGAATGCGATTCGGCTCTTCAGCTATGGGGAAAGTGATCCAGGGGGGCGGGACAGGGTGGTTACCTACGGATTCACAGCATTGGCCTTAATTAAAGACATGCTCCAGTACTTAGGAGACTAGTGAGTATTTTTAAACCTCCAGCTTGTGCTGGATGTGTCAATGTGTAGTTCATATATCATCTTCTATGAGCAGAATTACTGTCTTACCTCAATTAGCCATAAAATTCCTACTTTGAAAGCGACTGCTGTCTGGAAGCTGCGCTGCACCATTTTCCCTACATTTCCCTCCATGTGGGCCAGCCCCATAGCAATTCGAGATCCAGCCAATGAGATTCAGCCCTTCGCCATTTGAGTGACAGCTAGCAAGAATCACACACAGCAGAGCGAGAGAGAAAGCAATGACCTGGTGCACATATTGGGGACCACTTTTGGCTCGTGGGCGCTGCCTTCAGAACTACTGGCTAAAAAGTACTGGAGAACCCCTTTAAATATTCCCTGTTGATAATGTGTGGGTGGTGCCTAACAGTGATATGCTTCTGCATGATGTGCTCGGCATTCTACTCCCAACTCTTGACTTGCAACAAAAGATGTGGCAATTCTTGTCACCATAGTATTTGCAATGTAAAGATGTAATAGGATCATTGCTGTTGCATATCATGATAATGACACATACAGGTACTATAACTACAGTATGCTACCTGCTGTGTTTTACATTTGTCCATACAGTATAGCCTACCTGAATTCCTATTTTCTCCATTCCCATCTTAATGCTGAAAAAGAAAATCTACGACAGGCAGCCAAGTCATCCAACTGCATACAGAGAGTCTCACCACAAGTGAATACATTACCCTTGCCCAGCCCTGTAACACATTAACCTTGACAATGCCACCGTAACATTGACAGAATGTTCTCTGTCCACCAGGTCACATCTCAAAGTGACGCCCTTCCCTTCTGTCCCGTGAATAATGCATGTGAGATAGGGTGAGAAGGGGAGAGGAGCCGGGGAACTTCAGAGGCGATCCATACGCAGGAATAGCTGGAGTGGACTTACGGCACTCTCCCCCTCATAGCCATTGATTATGTGTCACTTTGGCCGGTGGCATTGAAACCGATTCCAAACAAAACAGACAACAGTAGCGGGTCTGGCTGTTCACACTCGTTAGCCCGTGATTGCGCTGCAGAGGGCGTGGATTGGAGGCAAGGTTATAAGACCTCCGTACAATGGAAATTAACACAGGCTGCTCATTCATATGTAAAATATGGATTGTTGCAAATAATAGTTTAATCAAGCCCTGCCTATCACCGAGTGTGTGCAGTAAGGGATTGCGGCGATACATAGAGTGACAGAAACTAATATAGGGGATTTGTCTGTGACAACTTTATCCATTAGCAAAGTCTCCTGCCTGTACTGTAGCAAAGCCGATTTGGAGCCCGGCGATGGTATCAGTGGGCATCAGGGAGGCGGCAGGACTCGGGGAGAGACAGATTTGCTGATGTGGAGAGATACTCTGGAGGTATAAGCACTCTGGTGCTCTGAAGTCTAAAAGGATTATTGACAAACTTGGTCATGGCTGGTACGGCTGTACACTTACATTTTCGGTTCAGATCCAAATTTCTCCAGACAGATACCACATCACAATAACCCCCAGCCCTGCTCCCCTCCACTTCCTACCTAAAAGGGGGAAGTCAGGTAAACCCTCAACTATAACACAAGTTTCAATAAAAACTATTTTCTGAGTGAAGATTGCAGTGCAAGGCCGCTGCTTATGTGCCTTATGTTGTCTTTCAAATGATTGCGCACATCTCTGTTGTTATGCACCGAAAGTATGGTTTGACTTAATCTACCGCGTCCCCCAGAAAGGATTCCTATTGAAGACGAGCATGCTCATCCCCAGTGTAACGATGTGCGCTGAGAGTCAGGAAGCAAGTGCAGGGAGTGAGTCTTTTAATAAATAAACGCAACTTAACCTCTTTTAACACAAAACAAGAACCACGAACAACACACAGACATGATACTGGAACAGAAACAATGACACCTGGGGAAGGAACCAAAGGGAGTGACATAGATAGGGAAGGTAATCAGGGAGGTGATGGAGTCCAGGTGAGTCTGAAGATGCGCAGGTCCGCGTAACGATGGTGACAGGTGTGCGCCATAACGAGCAGCCTGGTGACCTAGAGGCTGGAGAGGGAGCACACGCGACACCCAGAATCTTTTCACATGTTTGTTTTCAACAACTTCATAGTTAAGAACACTATAACAACATGGAAGAAAATGAAGCGCATTCTACAAGAACCAATATCACTCCCTAAAAACCTCAACCTTATGGAACAATCCTTGAATAGATTTTCAGAATACACTGATAAATTCGCCCACATGGAAAACTAAAGGCATAGAAACAGGAAATTACGTGGTAACAGGAAATACATTTATTTCCATGACAGAATTAAATAGCAAGTTTGGACTGACACATGTAGACATTTTCAAATATATGCAACTTTTGGACATCAGAGCAATGTCGAGGGAATCCTATCTGTGTAATGATGCGCGAGACGACTGGGGAAGGAACCAAAGGGAGTGACATATAAAGGACAGGTAATCAAGGAGGTGATGGAGTCCAGGTGAGTGTCATAATGCGTAATTACGAGTTAAGGTGGTGACAGGTGTACGCCATGACGAGCAGACTACATCACAACAGCAGAGTCATGTCTTAAGTGTAAAACTAACAAGGACTCAATAATTCATGCCTTCTGGGAATGCTATGAAGTCCAAAAGTTATGGGCGGAGCTAGGAAGTTGGCTGTCAGACGTTTTACAATGTACATTTACTATTAATCCGTTTATCTGCATACGTGGCATATGAGGGTGCGGTAAGATACCCAACAGGGTCGACCATACTTTTCTAGTCAATGACTTTAAAACACTTCTACTTAAAAACTGGAAATCAAATGATCCTCTATCACTACGACAGTGGATGAATCAAAGTATTATTATTGAAATATTGAAAAGGTGTGGGCCATGGAGAATAATAGAACAGTCCAATTTGAGGACATATGGCATAGAACACTGGAAAGTTCCAGGGGATGAAGGATGAGGGGGAGTGTGGTTATGAGACATACGCAGTGGCGACCCGTCATTCAGGGCCCCACATTTTTAGCAAAAAATAAATAAAATACATATTTATTTATAAAAAA